>NW_020455585.1:462547-555181 GCF_003342845.1 Nothoprocta perdicaria
GGGGTCGTTACCTGGGACAGCCCAGACATATCCCAAGTGTGGTGGGACACTGGGACCCTCTGTAAACCTCACACATACACACTAGGCTGCTAGTTCCACTTTTAAGGAAAGGACTTTGGGTTGYGATGGGGGAAAAACAGTGCTTCAGAGGAAATGAAAAAAAATCTCACCAGGGTCTTAGTAAAGCAAAGCACCCCCAGGTCCTTTTGAGTCTACCTAGAGCTGCTTCATCTTGCCTGACTTTAAAAGTTTCCCTCTCAACTGACTTAGCCCTTTGGAAAGTCTTTTCTTAAAACAGGTGCAGGAAATAATTTCAGTAAGTGGTTCTCCTGGAGGAAGAAATGGGTCACTCTGGAGAACCTGAAGCTGGACACACAGCAAAGCACATCCATCCTCAATATGCGGATACCAGATGTTAAACAGCCACTCCACAGGCTGCTGGGTTTTCTTATCCATAAGTCTGCTCCAGGCAAATTTATTCCCTTCAAGGAAACACAGAAAGTGCCTCTTCCTGTAGATCGCTGAACACATATATAAGTTTGATTTTCCACRTCACAGTCACTTCCAAAAGGCAGAACTGAAAATACCTACGGTGGCCAACCCATCTAGAAGAATTAGTGAGATACCACTTGCTTTTTACCTCTAGCAATACTGCCAGGGTGACACCCTGGTGCCTCAGTGATGGGAGCCGAGGTGCAGTTAGCCAGGAGGAGGCTAAAATCCCGTTTAACGGGTCATGCCTTGCACCAGTTTACAGCCAGAGCCCTGCGGAGCCGTTTTGTTCCACGGGGTTACAAAGCAACGATCACACGAAGATAAAATAAAGCAAAATAAAGCAAAATAAACCGTAGTTTTCGCTCCCTAACGCGAGTTTTACGGCGCGTTCCCGCGACCGCCTCCCCTCCCCTCAGCGCGCAGCACCCCCAAAATGGCGGCGCCCGCGGCCCGTCACGTGAGCCCGGCTCAGAGACAGTTGGGGTCCTGCCGCGCGGCCGCCCTTCCGCTTGCCTGACTGATCTCCCTCCTCGAGGACAGGGCGCGGGCGTGTGGGTGGAGATACTCAGCGAGGCCGGGCAACGGCAGCCGTTGGCTTCTGCCACAATTCCCCTCTTTTTTATTTTTTCCCTCCCCCCCCCATACCGTGGGGCTCTGTCCGGGGCCTGGCATCAGGCGCGGCGCGGGGCAGCCGAGTACGGCGGCCGGGGAGGGCCACGGGCGCCGGCATGGCGGCGGCGGCGGCGATGGCGGCCGGCCGGGCCTGCGCCCAGGGCGTCCTCCGCGCGGCCTGGCGAGGTGACGGGGGCGGGGGAGGCGGGAAGAACGGCCCGGAGCGCGGGGGGGACTTGGGCGCCCTGTGGGGCAGCCCTCGCGAGCCTTCCCGTTCCGTTTCCCTCTGCAACAGCGAGGGTAATCGTATCGGTGTTAAGATAAACGGAATGAGGAGGTGTTCGCTGTAGATTCACTGCTTTTTCTTCTCTCTCTCTCTCTTTAATTTGTCCCATTCATCAGCACGCCTTTCTTCCTAAGTTTTAATCTCAGTTCAGCTTCCAAAGTTCAAATATATCGTTCCTAAGGCTTAAACTATACATAGGGGAAAGGGACAGCACTTTATTTTTTTTTAATGTATACATGAGAAACAATCCTGTATAACTGAAAGCTGCTGCTGAGGGCCATTTTSAGAAAATACAGTTAATTTTGGTACRRGTTTTACACCTCATTTGGTCCGCGGTCGGCACGCTTSTCCTAGGAGAGTACTGAGATGCTCRTTACACAGTGCTTTAGAGCAGTGAGTATTCCCGAGATATTCCCGAGCCTTAAGGCAACGTAGATGTAGTTGCTGCACAGGCCTTGCGTTTGTAAACCCAAATAGTGTTAGGTGAGTTCTCCTGGGAAGCAGCTGCCACCAGGAGGAAAATTCCCCTTTAATCCTTCTTTTTCCTACGCGCTGGTTGTAGCTTTTGGGTTCACTAGGGGACACCAGGGTAGCCCATGGCAGTTGGACAGCCAGCAAGTTTGCATCCCGTGAGCGGGTTCTGATGACAAGTTTTACACACTATTGGAAACGGTTCCAGGCTAAAACATATGTGCTAGAGAGACTGGTCGCTTTGGGATGCACTTCTCACTCTTTTCTCTCATTTTTTTTTTTTTTTTTCTTTTTTTTTCCTTTTCTCCTCAATGTGACTTCAGTCATCAAAGAGTCAACTCGAGCAATGAGCTGCTTCAGACCCCGTTTATACACTTTTATGTAGGTGGACCTGTCTCAGCATCGTTAATGCAGCACAGTTAGTTTTGATGTGCTTAAATTCTAGGCAAAGGAAGAAAAATCAAAAAATAACAGCAGTACTCCTTATGTGTCCTCTAGGGAAACGGTTTCTAAGTAGTAATCGTTGCTAGAGACTTATGGTGTTCAGGAAGGTCAGATTATATTGCTAAAAGAACACCTAGAAGCTGGGCACCATTTTTGCACTCACAGGAGGGTCTGCTTCTTTTTCTCTCCTGCCCTCCAAGCCAAAACAAGATTTGATTCCTTTGAGCTTTTGTAGTTCTCGGAAAACTTCCTTCCCTTCCTCGGCCAGGAAATAAAACAATGCAGTTCATGAATTTCTGGGCTCTTTTGTTCCTCAGGGGGATATGGCATGAAGTAGTGCCCATTCTCTAGCCAGTGTGCAGTCCGTGTCTTGGCTGTCGGCATTTGAAAACAGGCCAGAGGTGTTTTGGTGCAGAGAAACATTTTCCATGTTCAGTCAAAACATTTCTCCAACAATGAGAAAGCACCATTATCATTTACTGCAGACAGACCAGGAAAAACGGAATGCTTCAGCTGCTTTTAAGGCATTTAAGTAATCTGTGCATTTGCAGATGTGACCCTCTAAGACTTTCTGATATGCTTACTTAAATGCTTAAGTGTTCCACACTTACTCTTGGTAGATAGGGATCACCTCCATATGTCTTTTTTTAATACATTTTTTAGGTTCAGGAATTAAATGAGTAACAGATATGACTGTTTTTCCAAACTAGCCAGAGATTTTTAATAAAATTGATATSAGTGTTTGATTGATCGATTGATTTCCTCACTTGACGGGCCTTGTGACGGGCCTTTCAAACACTTATGATATAAGAAATACTAGCCATTCTGAAATAGCTGCCCTGCTGTGACATCCATACGATTAAGTTATTCCGTGCAATAATTTTTATTTGAATTCTAAAAATCAAGCAGAATGTTAACCAGAAAACCCTAGGCAAAAACAAATAGTTATTGCCAAGGAAATGTTAGGTTAATAGCACTTTATCTTCACAACTGCAGACTTGGAATTTAATCAGAACATCTCTGTTTTCTTGTAAATTAACTTTTTAAGAAGGTTGTGATTATTTCAGGCTAGAGCTTCCCATTTGTGTGCCTGGAACTACAGCCAGGCAATTTTTTCCTAAGCTCTAATTATAACCACACAATACACTTCTCAAAGACTTTTTTTTTTAAGAGTTTTTTTTCACGATGCAGTTCTCGCTGCTGAAACTAACTTCATGCAGCATTTCTTTTGCTCAAGTACAGAACTGGCCAAGAACATTTTTCTGTATTTAATTTCTGTTGAAAATAATTACAGGTTTAAGGGTATTATTAAATTGCTCCCAGTTGTTTAAAACAAAACGTGAATCGAACTTGCTGAAGTTTGATTGTTCACTGGTAAATACATTGATGTTCAGTGTGTTTGCTGTCTTTGAAGATGTTAGGTGCTAAAGAAAGCAAACTAATTTGTGCTGATTTGGGGCATGGCATGTGGTAGCAAGTGCTGCACCCTCTACGTAAATCTCCTAATGTTGGTGAGTTAAACCAACATTTACCTGAAGCGAATTTGAGGAAAGTTAYAATGAAATGAGTGCAGCCAAACAGTTGTCTTGCATTGTGAGCTGGAGGGAGTGTTGGAAAAAACCTTACCAGAACCAATTTTTAACCATTGAAGCATGACMGTTAAAATCCATACAAGGTTTTAATTGCTGTAATGTTTATAGCCAGGAAACGTGTACACTGAGGAGTTAATTTTCCTTTAGTGCAAAGTAGGACCTTTATATAGCAAGCAGGTGCTTTTTTTCTGCTCTGTTGACTTGTCCTTTGCTGGTGGCAAGACACGAATCCTGCACTCGTGACGTGCCTTGCTCTTACAGGTCTCTTTAGCACTAATTCACTTTTGAATGGCTTACGATAGGGAAGATGCTARATTTTCAATTCAAAACCTGTCACGGGTGGTAGTGTTTGGAAGAATTATAGGAAATGGAGGGTATGATGCATTAACTGAAACCTGCTCACATGTCACAGTGCTGTTTTACTGAGATATGGCATTTCAAACTGCTTGCCTTCCATAAATATTTTTATTCTTTGCCTTCAAAGTGTCTATTCCCTTGGTAGCAGTATGTGCCTAGCAGTGTGTGGGTACACTATTAAATACCAGCTCTTGGTGTTTGAGGCTTTGGGGATCGTGTTTCCCTGGTGCATCTTCCTCCTCCACCTCTTGTCCTATTCAGGGACCAAAACTGTCCTTCTCCTGGTGGCATATGGTCACCACAGCCCCTGGGCTTCCTTGGGCACGTAAGTCTGATTTCCATGCTCACAGCTGGTGTTCTCTAGCTACAAGTCTTAAAAATATAAGTTGCTTTTCTGGTAACGCTCTATTTAAAAAAGATTAAATCTTTATAGAAAATGTTAATAGGAGATTTGTCATACTTCCCAGCGAAAGCAAGATCTCGCCCAAGATTTTCAGCAGCTTGTTAYGAATTTCGATACTCTAATTTTGTAGTCCGTTTTAACATGGCATTGGATCAGAAGACTTCTTGAAATTACTTGGAGGTGTTCTGACCTTTTTTATACAACACTAATATTTATTTGGCTTCCTTTTTTTTTTCTTTTTTTTTTTTTTTTGACATTTGACTTTTTCTCCTCATCTGTGCCCCAGCTACTCTATCAAAATTCTTTTTCTGTAGCAATTGCTCATCTGATTCCATTGTCTCTTGATTCTTCTTAGTGTTGTCATTTTCTCCAGACTTTATTGTCTCCAATACCTTCATATTTACACCGTCGTTTCAGAAGAAGCTGGATTGGTATCTACTATATGCATTTTTTTTTTTTTTGTAATGAACATAGGAATAAAAAAAAAGGCAAATTTCATTGCAAACACTTTTGACAATGAACTAAACTAAATACACTTATATTTGTAAGAAACTTTAGGATGTGATTTCCTAGTACAGGACCATGAAAGGATCTAGCAGCTTGGCTGCTAGAAGTGCTCATGACCAATGCAAACAGAGCAGTGACTTTCTCCAGGCATGTCCAGTTGGCCACAGAATCTGGCACAGACCACTCGTCTTGTTCCTGATAATAAGCTTCGTCTTGACCAGCCATTTATGCAGTTTTAGCTAATATAAAAGTGTTTCTCCAATCGATAATATGAAAAAGACAAGCAGGATATAAGAGCATGCAGAGATGACAGGGGCGAAATTAATTCTTTGCATCATGGAGAGAAGAAGATGAAACTAGGAGATTTCCACGTGTTGCCCGTAGTGGTGGTGCTGGCGTGGAGCTAGAGGATTTCTTTTTAATGAAATTAAGTGACTGTGTGGGAGGTTATGGAACAAATACACAAGATGAACTTTAGTAGACCTCCAGGGTCAGACACTTTTCACATACTAATTCTAAGAGCAAGGRTGAAAAAGCTGAATTGTTCATAGTATTTTGTAGCTTCTGCTTTGAAACTTCCTTGGTAGCTGCACTGGCAGATAGTAGTGGAATACCAGTTTAAAAGAAAAGCTTCTGGAAGAGATGAGGATCAAGAAGACTATGCATGCCTTCGGTAACGGAGAGTTCTTCCTTACAAATATGTTAGAGCTCGTGTGGTTTTGTTTTTTCTCCTAAGAGATTCACAAAGAAAAGGCTTAACCAACCTGATTCATTCCACGAGATTTCAGAGTGGGCTTTTGTAGAGTCCCTCAGCACAGGCTTGTAAAAAGTTTATCAGATGTGGAGATGATGAGATCCTGATGATGAGATCCTGATGAGATGATGAGATCCTCGTATGGATAAATAATTGACTGAAAGGCAGGAAAGGGGATCCGCACTCTTTTGATGGAGTAAAGGTTTTCTGCTCATAAACCCTCAGAGAGAGGAGGTGAGCAGCAAGATAACTCATTTTGCTGCAGATTTGAAGTTATTTGAAGCCTAAGAGGGAAAGGCTGATTGTGGAGAGTTGCTGACAGACCTTAAGAAGATTGAGTGGGTCGGCAGTGAATTGGTGAATGAATTACGGTATAGATAAAGTGATGAAGAATGCCTTAATATCCAACAAGCTAAATTAAAATTGAAGAAGACTGATAGAAAGGTGAGAAGGGTCAACAGAAGCAGTGTAGTAACCACTGCGCGGGACAGGACTTCTCTCGTAATTCTCCCAGAAACTCTTTGTGTCATTAGCCTGAACCGATACATCTGTTCTTAAAATTCTCAAGCAAGGTCATTTTTTTTCTAGGAAAAAGTGTAAAGAACCAGATGTATTAAGTCTTTCTTGGCAATTATTAGTAGATGTGCTTGTCTATGTAAACAGATCACGTCCAGGCCTGCAGGAAGCATATGACGTGTAACAAGGGGGGAAAAAATAATCATGATACTTGTGGTCATGTTCCAGGTATGACAAATTCATAAATAGAATGAATAGAAATTCAAAGAAGAAGATAGGGTGCAATTTTGCTAGTTGTTTTGAAGTAATCTTCAGCTGTAGGCAGTGAAAGGATGTAACAAGAGAAATTACGAATGCAGCCACACAATGCAAATTTAAATTACTTTGCAGATAATTGATTTGGAAAAAGTTTCTCTAATTGCACATGTGATTCCAAAAAAGGGCAAGTCTATTGTAATTTTTATAAACAATTGGTCTGAGCTGAACGCATCGTTTAATCTTGCAGATTGATAACTTGTCATTAAAAGCCCGTTATGAACACAAAATAGCTCAAGAATTGTGTGCTTGTAGGTTTAGTGTTAACATTAGCTATGTACCCTACACAAAGTTCTATATTGGGGTGACTGCTAGTTCAGTTTTGAAATAAAAGGAAGCATTTGAATGGTGCCTGGTGTATTGTTTGTGGGTGTTACATGCTACGACTCTAAATGGTTTCTATTCTCTTTGAATTTAACCAGACACTGGTTAAATAAAGATTTAAGAAYGTTTTTCTTCTTATTTTGGTGTCTTTGTTTTCAGGTTGTTCTTTATTTCCTGAAATTCAATAATTTTCACACATTTTTTTCATAATGAAGTTTTATTATCTATTCTACCTTTTTGATAGGAATGAAAGAAGATAAATTTGTGTTATAAATATTATTCTAACTGTTTCCTTGAGAGAAATTTTTAGAATTTCCTGCTTCGTTACCCCAGTTAACTGAATTATTTGTTATTTGCCTAAGAGAAGGTCCTATTCTAACTTCAAAAAAACGGCCTGTTGTTTTATTGATAATAGATCTTAACAGAACAGAAGTCATACATATATTTTGCATTTAAAGGCTAATTTAAGCGATTGAATTTAAATGTCTTTCCTTTAGGAAGAAGTAGATTTTTTTTTTTTTTTTGTATTTACAATACAATTTCTAAATAACAAGCTGAGCTGTTATTTTCAAGACTCCAAGAGTGTATATAGCCTTTTTTTTTAGATTCTTGAATGCGCGTATTGTTTGGATTGATTATTATGTAGGTGGTAAAAATACTGATTTGGGATAACTCTTGTTCTCAGTTCTAAAGAAAAAACACTCTGTGCCAGGCAATAACTGAAAGTATCTTGCTTTCATTGATGTAGGTAAGCCCCAGTTGTAATATGTTTCTGTTGGCTAAAACAATAGCATATTTGTAAATCTTAAATGAAAAAAAAAAAAAAACTTTAATTATTTAGGCAAAGATGTTACACTCTTCAGTAGGTTGATTTCCTGGTGCATAGAATATTTGGTGATGTGTTTATTTATCCCTGTTGATTGCATTCGGGAGTATTATTGCATGTTTTGCTGTTAGGAGAATATTTCTCCCTTTAGAGGGTGGTTTCTCACTGTATCAGCAGTATGTTAGTAGCCTTTTGGCTTGTTTCTGTTTGTGACATTTTCTCTTGCGATGTTGTTCCCCCCTACTGTAACTTCTGTTTCAAGACAGAAGGTGTAAATCTAATTCCCTTTAGAAATTAAACTATATGAGTAAGTGTTCTTTTTTTTTTTTTTTTTGCCTGTTCAGTATATTTGAGGGGAATATTATTTTCCAAATGAAAATATTCTGTGTCATAACACCTGCATGTCTTCGTCCTCAGGGTTTACTTCTGTGCCGAGGCAAGGGAGCTGCTGTTCCTATTCTAGCCTGGCATGGGCTCTGCAGACACAGTGTTCCATCTCYGTCGCCCGGAGCGTGACAGTAGAGCAACGCAGACGAAGCAGTTTCTTCAATACGTGTAAGTCTCGAGTTGGGTTGCAATTAATATCTGAAAAAAAAAGCAAAAGAGGGATGGTAAACTTTGCTTTSGTCAGGCACAATCACGATATCTATATATAGTAATTTTTCTTTCTTCAGTTCCATATCTTGTGCCACTGACAGATTTGAATGCACAAGGTCAGCTTATTTTAATAGCAAGCGAGGCTTCATCTCACAGTGAATACATTTATTGAAATTATAAGTTGTATGTTTATTTTCCAAATGCTTTTTGAGCTAGAGGCAAGACATGCTATTCAAGCTGCGCTGTCTCAAAAATGAGCTGATTAAAAAACAATAAGGGGCTAAACAGAAAGTGTTGACAATGTCCTGCTAATTGTCTGCCCAGCTGCAGTGTTATCCTCCGTTCCTGAAAGGCGTTACATAGATGCTTAACGTAATTGAGAAATTATGACTGTTTAAATTCCTGCTCGGGACTATGAACCGAGATAGCTGAGGGGCAGATCCTGCAGCTGTTTCACAGTTCCCAACCTGTGGTAGTTTCTCATGAGGGAACGGAAGGAGCAGGAACATCTCTGGCAGAGATAACTGCAACAGTTTGAGCTCTCTGACTTTCTATAAGGCATAGAGCACAAGAGCTCTGTTAGAACAGACTTGCAGAACTGACATTTTTTTTCTTAGCTTCTTGATGYTGGGTAGAAATCAGTACATTTGTTTTCCTTTTATCTTCTAAGCTAAAGGGCTTTCAACAGTCACGCTGCCTCTCTGTTCCCTTTACTCGGTAAACTTGACCATTTCAAGCCAACTCAAGGATGATAAGATCTTCAAAGACCAGCAATAGGCCACAACATGAACCAGGGAAAAGAATCTTTCTATGCAAAAAAAGATTTTATAGGCATCTCAATAGCAGAAAAAAATCAATTGGGGCTTTCTCTTAGGCACCCAAGTAGTCACAAAATAAGAATCTAAGTTAAACACAGTTATTTTGTTTATCTTAAATTAAAAGTGTAGCACTGCAAGTCAGTGCAATGTGGTTATAATTTATAGGTTAGATGCTTTCTTTATGCTTCTGTTCATATTCATAAAGGCCAGATGAGGTCTGTTTTACCAGGAGTTTTGCCAGCTATCATTTCCCTTGTTAGATGACTGCATTCAAAACACTTGCTGCAATAACATCCTATTGTTTGACTTAATAGCMTTTTAAGCAAGCTACATTTAGACAAACTACATGGAACTACTAACTTTATTTAATAACAGCTTGCAAGAATTTAAGTGTACCTAATTTATATGTCCACCAGATACAGTAGCCATCAGATATGAAAGATATGAAAGAGTTTCGTGCTTCAAAGTGCTGTTCTGACTCAGTTTCTTYATAGAAATCAGTCTGTGGTTTTGTTTGTTCTTTAAAAAAACCCCAAAACTGTGGACAAAACAACATGATGCCATCATTTTTAAAGTGCTGCGCTACTTCATTTTGTAAGCTATTGGTAGGCCATTTTGTTAAAAGGGCAGCTTGTAAAAGTGTGTTGGACATAAACTTGGTTCTTAAGAACCATTTGCTGCTTCTCGAAGCAATCAAGCAAGCTGGATAAATAAGAGATCCCACAGGACTGTAAAGAGCGGAGTAATTGTTTTTTCTTTGTTCAATTCATCATGCGGTTCATTTGGAAATGTAAAATTATTCTATTGATTTCAAGCATGAGCCAACTCTACAGAGTCCCCATACTAATAAGGTAATGATATATGGAGTGTACAGTGCTACTCTTTCAATTATGATTACTCTCAAACTTTTACTGTTCTTTTTCCACATGGATGCATGCACTGGAAAAAAAATATGCTGCTGAGTTGAAAAAGCAGCAAAGTTTTGTTTGGTTCATATGTAGCTTTCCACCTGTGAGCATAAATTTAAGTCTCAACCCAATGTGTGTTGCCTCGACGAGGCTGAGGGTTTTGGGGGCATTTTTGGGCAGTGTTTTCTGAAGGATATTTGGGAGCACATGAATCAGAAGGGTTGATGTCAGAGAAAAGATACGTGCTGCAACGGGCCATGGACAATTGTGCTTTGGAAGTATCTGGAAAGAATGTTTAAGTGCTGAGGGTGGCAAACAGGAGCTGTGTTTGTGTGAGGGGAAAGTAATCTGGCTTAGTGCCTGGAGAGAGCACCCAGGTGAGGAACTCCCTATAGCCGATCCCTGTGGAGTATCCCTGGGGAAGAGGGGGACATTTAAATGGATGTTGAGGCCGTGGCAGAGCAATGACTCAGTTCTGTGGGTGCTGAGAGGAAGGGA
This sequence comes from Nothoprocta perdicaria, assembly GCF_003342845.1. Lineage (NCBI taxonomy): Eukaryota > Metazoa > Chordata > Aves > Tinamiformes > Tinamidae > Nothoprocta > Nothoprocta perdicaria. The sequence goes on from NW_020455585.1 coordinate 473,271, forward strand.
AACTCAGGGATTTTATCGACCTGACCATAATTTAGGTATTAAAATTTGTGGGGCAGACTTGTTTGCAGAACATTTGAGGCCTGTGCTGGTTTTATCTTCGCTGTTGCCTGTTTGCTTTTTCATTTTACAGTGTTTTCTGCCACTGCAGTTTTCACGCTATTCTCTCGGGTACAGTTTTGTGCTCCATCCCAATGATACTAATGGTGAGACAACAAAAAGGCAACGGCTTTGCCTTGTCTGCCAGAGTCCTTTGACCAGTTTGCTCCATGGATGGCTGTCCCTCTGCTCCGACTCGTGCGTGAAATTGCACCCCTGTAAAGCTTCCTTGTGATGGTGCCCATCAGCATCACTGTCTCCTGCTCATGTTGGTCAGTCACCTTCCTCTCCACCGCATCTCTCTCCTTTTTGCATGTCGTGAGGTTGTTAGCCCCTTGCTGTTATGTTTGGGGGGGTTTTATTTTATTCTATTTTATTTTATTCTATTTTATTTTATTCTATTTTATTTTATTCTATTTTATTTTATTCTATTTTATTTTATTCTATTCTATTTTATTTTATTCTATTTTATTTTAAATTCTGTGAAGCCTTCTTTCTTCTCCAGAAAAGCTCTCAAAGGCAAAGAGGTTGTTTTTGGTAATATTTTGATGGAAGGCTGAGCGTTTCATAACTGCTTTTCTTGCTGAACTGTTTTCCCCTTTTTTTTTTTTTTAAACTGGCTAGCGTTCTTTGAACAGTTAAAAAACTTCAAAATTCAAATGAAGTAGAATATTAGCTATTATAAATCACATTATGGCACTCATGTTCCCCAGCAGTGGAGTTGTTTCAAAAGAACGGCAGCATTAAAAGATGCAGATATGACCGTTTTATATGAAGCAATTTTCAAGTGATATGTCACCCAAACGACAGTCCTTCGGAGCGAGGAGGATGACAGTACTGTTTTATCTCATTACAGAAGGTTTATTTCTCTTCCATCATACTCTTAAAGATGTTAAAGTCTTCTTGTTAGGGGGGTCATCTGTACCTTCAGCTTGACCTTTAAAATAGTTGAACTCATTTAAAGAGGAGGAATTGCAATTATTCCAGGCAGCCCGTAGTCCTTATCCGGGAGCTGGCTCCTGCACTCCAACAGAAGTGTACACAGGGGGTTGTTCTTGTCCAATGGCACGTATCAGTGAGACTGTAATGAAGTAATTCAAACTGATCTTGTTATCAAAGGCCTCACTCTGGCCCTTCTTCCCACTCACCCGCTATGAGAAGCAATTAGGTTTACAGTCTCTGAAATACTTGGGGATTTCACATGCTTACTCGGGGGTATTATGGACAGGCTTGATTTTTTCAAGCTGTATTGAATATCTTCCTATGATAAATCTTGCCTGCTTTTCCAGGGTGTCTAAACAGACCTGGCATGTGCAAATAGCATCTTATTTGTGCCTGCTTCAGTCCAAAATCTGTCTGAGGGAATAGGGCAGGTCTGAGTTCCCTGCCTCTCAGTGTATCTATATGTTTTCATGTGCATACATATAGGCTAGTAAATCCCACTCATCCAGACCTTCTGTACAGATACTAAATCTTTCTCTGACAACCTTTGACAAGCAGTGATAAAAACGACAAAAAAACCCACAGTTGTATCTGTTTCACGGCAGAAGTATGCGAGGTATGGTCACTGTTTTAACCACAGATTTGGCTTGAAATGCAGGGGTCGTCATTGTGGAGGGCAGCAGAGACACGTGGACATGTCATGAATACTGAAACGGCTTCACTTGGCCCCAGAAGGAACATCAGGCTGCTGGGGAGAGTTATATCTGCACGAAATAGCTTTGTCCCCAGTCATCCGAATTCTGCAGTGATACCCATCAAGCACAGTTTCCTCAGCATCCATTAGGTATCCAGCTGTAGGCAGGACTAACAAACTTTTATGTGCAGCTGTAATTATATCAAAGTTATGCTTTCCTGCTTGATGTATCAATTGCATTGATTACACCTGGGACCACATAAAAAGGAAGAGCTTAAGTTCTTTGTTGCTAGATTATGTTTCCTGTTAGGTTAGGGGGTGGACTACAGGGGACGGTCACTTTGCAGAGCTTTTAGACTAAGTTTGTAGCAACCAGAGGGGGAGCGTTCATTTAGGATCATTAGAGGGAGATCATTTAGGCCAGCAACGTAAAGTCACAGTCAGGAGTAACACRTGTTGTCTCTGCAGGCTTTACTTGTTGTAAGGAATCATACCCAGTATAAAACTCTGTGTTATTTACTGGAAACACCTGTTACTGAAAGTTTACTTTTAAAAATTGCATTTTATATAAAATTTTCACAGGTCTCCTCTGTGAATTTGGTTTGGAGATATATATATWTTTTTTCTGTCTGGCCTAACTTAAGGATCAGAGTTTAAAAAAGAATTCATTTAAAAAGATTATTTTGTTAACTGAGTGTGACTACTTTGGATAAACAGCTGCTAAATTACCACTAGTCACTGCCAACAACAAAATGTGAAACTTTTGTTTTTCCAGCAGTAACAATGCTATTAAGTTTCTTAAATGAAGACCAGCCTCCACCACTTTTTACAAGGGGGATGTCTGTGTATGCCTGTGTTGAAGAATAGTTGGTTTCTTGGTTTTAGACAGGAAAAGGGGAATGAATGTAAAGCGCCTGAAGATTAACAGTGCTAATTGAGGGAGTTGTTTCCTCTGGGTTTGATTTGTGACTGTGCACTGTGTCTTTGGTGAAGTCATCTCAGGCAAGCAGTCCTTGTTTTCCTTTTTGTTTAGTTCTGAGGAAATGAAGCAGACCAACTGTGCGGAGTTTGCAAACCTCATTGAAGTCACTGCTCTCCAGTTTGGTCCAGTGACRACGCCCTCTGCTTAATACTTTTCAAAATGCAAAAAGCTCAAAACAAAACATTTAAAAGACAGCCTGAAGACAGCATGCATTAGCCAAGTTAAGGCCCTGTTTTTCTTGTTAGCTGCTATTTAGAAGAAATAAAAGTTCTTGTGTTTTTGTCYGAGTTTACAGCCGTTATTTACAGCTGTTTTGGTTCTTTGTTTCAGTTAACATGCTTTTATCTATTATTGATTAAGTTTGTAGCAGGATTTATGCAACATTTGAATTACGACTGTCCTGARGAACCCTGATCTGTAGCTTTCCACTAACGTTGCCGATTGCTGGTTTTAAAAACATGTAAATCTCTCCTGCCAAGAAGTACTGTGGCAGCGTCCTGGACATTTGCAGTAATGCATTTTATTCATGTGTAGCAGTATGAATGCGTCTCTCAGGGTAGTACTTTCCAGCTGTAAAGTTTTCTTTGTAGTTTCAGAATGCAATATTTTTTCTTCTGGTTATTGAGAAGTTGCCCCAAACTTGCCTGTGAGTAGAATGGAACAATGGCTAAGATTTAGAGATATTTTTTGTTTCCTGCAAATTTCAAACATGCCTAACCTAGGTTTCTTCTGMAATCCACATAATGAGACCTGTTGGTTTTGTTTTAATGGGATTATTAAACTTATATAAATAAGCAAGTTCTTAGCGCTTCAGCAGCGTAGAGAGGATTTTTAAAGTTAGTACATACAGGAACAAAAAAAAAACCAAAACAATAAAAACCAAAACAATAAAAAGAATAAAACAAATCGAAGGTAGGAAGCTTGTGGTGGAAACCGCACAAGCTGGAAGAAGTGCTATCCATGAAAAAAGAACCCATCAGAGGAGCAGAAGGATGTTGCCCTTATAGGGGGATTTTTGATGACCACTGTGTAAACCAACTCAATGTGCAAGGCTTTGGTCTGTGTTCCCTAATTTCCCTTGATACCTGCTTTTTCATAAATAGCTATGTTTATGCTTTTGTAGCAGTGTTAAGTAGCAGAAAAAYTGCTTTATTATGGAGGCGATTTACCATGGAAGCTGTTACAGAGAGTCCAAATTGCTAAAGCAAATACCGAGAGGTGCCTTTGTAGGGACGTTTTCTAGATTGGCCCAATTTAAACACCGGTTCCTAAAAAATGTCAAGGTGTTTATTTGCTATGTGACATATCTGTGCTATTTGCCATAATGGGCATGTACGTAACACTGTCAGAATGATTAATTTTCTGAGGTCATCAGCACTGTACAAGTGTATTAAATGCAACTGCGGAGCCTTCAGGCTTACAGGGATCCGGAGGCTTGTGATAGGGAATTCATTTAATGATGTAGGTCATCAGGTAACCCTGTCTTTTCTGGTTATCTTTTCTATTATTGTAAGATCAAACTCTTTTTAATTGGACYGTTCCACCTGTGCCTGAACCTCTGCCTGAAGGTGATGAGACTGTGGAAAAATTTTGTTGCATCGGGTCAATGCCCAGCATTAAAATTCCCTGTTCAATAGGGTATCAGTTTACTGGCAGTTAAATTGTCACTGAGACCCTGTGTAATTTAAAAATGGGTGGATTGCTGTGTTCTCATTAATACCAGTATTAGATACCAGCAATATAATCAAAGTGGTAGAAGGATTAACTTAATTATCCAAATTTCTCAAATCGCACCAAATCCTGCTTTAGGAGGATTACTTGCTCCTTACTGTTCATGAGCACCGACAAGATGACCGCTCCAGAGGCTTCCTTTCTTCGGAAGAAATGCTTAAATGCCATTTTCAGTAGTTTTAAAAACCTATCGGGGATACAGAGAGACATTTTGTTGTCTAGCATGTAGTTGCATTGCTCTCAGCAGAGGGATACCTCCTTAAAATGCCAGACAGAGCTAGGGACTTTGGAAAAACAGAACCGTGGCGAAGGACGGATGAGCGGGAGGGAGTTTATCTGTAACATCCTCTACAATGATGACATCTTCCTCTACGATGTGAATCCTCTTGGCACCTTAAGAGGCATTGATTGGTGACAATCTTTTCTCCATCCTCACCCTGCTTTAGCTGTACCTGGAGGCCGGCCTGGCATTGATGTTTCATACAGTCACGAGTTGATCCGTTGATCCCCAGAGCTGTGAGGCCGAGGTCGTAGGAAGGGTGGCTCCCCGCTCTCTCCACCACCAAGAGCTTGGAGTCCGTCCTGCTGCTTCAAGAAAGTCACTCAAAACCAACAGCTATTCAATACAACAACCTACAAGATTGTACTGCAGGAGTGTCCAAGAGATTTCTTGGAGTAAGTTAAAAATGAAGTGAACTTGGAGAGCTGGAGAATGACCTTGGCTGGTCAACCCRAATGTCCATCTAACCCAGCATCGTGCCTCCAGCAGCAGCAGATGCTTTGGGAAGAATAGGATGAGCGTGTAGGAACACTTGTTCGGAGAGTCCTCCCAGCCTTCAGTGACTCGTGACATGGCAGTTTGTGCATCTATAGCTCTAGGTGGCTTTTTCTTCCGTGAATTTGTTCAGCTGCTTTTGAACCCACGTAAGCTTTCTGCCATGAGTGCCTTCTCTTTCCCCGAGATGGAGAAGCCACATATTCATTCGAGAAGACAAGGTCAAGGAAATGCCCTCTGCACTGGAGTATAAAACGCCGAGGTCTGTGATGCTCGTTGGTCCTTGAAGGAATATTTGATTCTGAAGCTGCTCACCTGCCCCTGGGAAAATTATCTGCTTTTGGTCCTTGAGCAGCTGGGTCTAGATGGTGTCATTTATCTAAAGCTGTGAATTGCTTTAGGATAAATAAGCAGCATGTACTCCTTAAAAATGCTGTTTTATATTTCATGTCCTGTGTGGAATATTTTTTTTTTCCCAAATCCTGTTTTTATTTTGGAGGGTAGTGGTTAAAATACCGCACCTTCCTAGAATTCATCTGCTAATAAAAATAAATATTTGGAGCCAAATCCTGGAAGGAAATGTTAGCAATTGGAAAGCCCTTATGAAGTTTCTTAAGCTAATAGATGTAATGATACATAGATGTTATGGCATTTATGGGCAAAAGTGCATTGGAATAAGCACATTTATTATGACATGTTCATAAATCTTTTTATTTTGTCAGTAATATTAATGTCTCCAGTTCTCCGCTGCTGTTTTGCTGCAAGACAACTGTCATCAGAAAACCTTAAGCAAAAATTGCTTATGTAAGAGGAAAATGTCAGTGTCTAAAGTTGTTTTACAAAATTAATCCTTTCTTTCCCGTTTACTTACATCTACAAGTAGTGCTGCCATCGGTTTTTCAAATTCCTGTTTTTTTCTTTTATTTTTAAGGTTGTTTAGGCAAGCCAGGAATTCTCATCRTGCAGGAAGCAAGGAAATCTCCCTATTTATCAGAATCTTGTGTTCTGTTTTCCGACGTGATTTACAGCAAGACTTTTCAGTTGTACTTGAGAGTTATTGAGATATAATCCAATACTCCTCTTCCAGTGGAGCAAGCGCTAAGGCTGGTTCCTGAGAGCGGGGAATAGTATGGAAGTCCACCAAAAAACATGTCCTTTTCAGAGCGTTATGACCACCTTTTATGTAGAAGATAAAGTGGAGTGGCGTCACACAAACCTATTATTAGCAGTTGTTGATGATCAGCTTACATAAAGCGTGTGCTTTCAACCAAATTGAAATGTGAATTTTTTTTCTGGGCCACAGCAATGAAGTCTTGCACATCACAGTGCTTCTCTTTTTCAGATAGTAGCTATGCTATTTGGTAATTGTCTGGAAACGTGGTGGCCTCTTCCAACTGAGGCTGTTCTAGCTGTGGGAGAATGAAGCCAGCTCCTAATTTTACTGAGCTGACGCAAAGGCAAAATCCAGGTAAAGCCACGGATCATTAAGAGGCTGCTTTCTTTTTGTTGCCTCTTCACTTCAGAGCATCCCCACTAATGTGAAAAGCAGTATGGTGTTGCTCATTTCTTTATGGAGTTATATCTTTCATTAACCAGGCTTTGCTTCTGCTTCTGYGACGCTCTCCAGTCATCTTGATCCTTGGCTGCCAAGTCAGATTGACCTTTCTTACGGTCAGATCTTGGGGTTTTTTTCCSTGTTGCAGTCCTGTCTGTCCATCTTCAGCAATATCCCCACCGTTTTAATTGTCTTGACTGCAGCCTATTTCCTTTTCTGTCACTTTGTTTTAAAATCAGCTTGATATCTCCCATCTTACAGAGAACTCAGCCTGGCAGCCTGCAGGCTTCTCATGTGTTTCATGAAATTCAATGGCTTTCCAAACGCATGAAGATATTATTATAGACTGATTAGCTGAACTGCACTTTGGTACCAAATGTGACATTTTTCTCTGGTTCTAATTTTGTCAGATTTTGTGCAGCGCTCGAGGCTAATCCCGGTCTCAGCCTGCCCTCATCTTTGCCGGCATTGACTTGTCTCCTTCGGTACAAAGCAATCTCCTTCCTCTGTGACTCTTACTACTTTTCTGGTTTTGACATTAAGTGATTTTTATCATAAGGATATTTAGAAAATGTTTCTTTTTTTTTTTTTTTCCTGTTTTTTTGACTGTGTTACCAGCTCAAGTGCTTCCTGTTCTGGTCCCTCAGCTGCAGCTCTGTAGCCTCATTGGTAGTTAATAGAACTGCTGGTGAGGCCGCACAAGCTGAAGTAGATGGAATGGTTTGAAAATAACCCTGCAGAGAAACACATATACGGACTGCACCTTTATTGCAATGCATTTCCAGGCCAGCAGCATTATCATAAGCACACTGAATCTGCCGGTTACACAATGTTTTCTGAAGAAACTAAGAAGATTAAGTCTGGGTGATCAGTTGCTAGCTTTGCAACTCATGCATCAGCCTCATAGTCCCCTTTAAAAACATAACTGGATATATCACCTGCCTACCAGTATTTTTTCTAATTAAACTTTAAGGTAATATTAACGTAGGGTAATGGAACTTGTATTTATTGTGTGCTACCCATTCAGCTTATGTCAGAAGGTAACCTGCCTGTTCAGCACCCACGTTTTCCTGCTTGGTGAGTTCACGTTGCTTTGCTGGTGGTTTAGTCCTGCCCAGTAATCACATTGAGCCACGTCCTGGCAAGATCTGAGGTGCCTCYTCTTACATTTCCCCCCCCTGATACCTGAGGACGTTGAGTGACCTGTGCCCACACTCCAGGCAGCAGTGAAGTTTTCCCTCCTCTTTCCCCTGGTACTTTTGGCATTTAGCACACACTGGTATCTATTGATTTTTGTTGTCAAATGGATTTCTGTCTTTATCACTGGCTGCTGAGGGGCTGGCTTTCAGCCATTTGGTGAAGTTGCTGTGGTTTTTAGCATCAACATCTCAACATCAACGTTTGCTCGAGTGTCSGGACAAAGAAAGTGGATTTCCAGAAAGTTATTTCCTCTGGGCAAGGCATAAAGCCTGCCCAGATGCAGATACCATTCTTGCATCGCAGCATGTAAGAAACGTGATAAACGTCGCTGTTATCTGCAATCCACAGGCGTTTCCACTTGTTAAGCCTGACGTGATATCTGTCTTGCTCGTTTTGGCTTGTTGCACTATTCCTAGACTTTTTAGGCCATTCTGCTCTTGCCCGTCTTGTGGGAACACAATTTTGTAGCTTCCTAGACTTGATATGGCCAAAATAAACCCAAGCAGGTAGCGCTAGCTCTAGAAACTCTGTCCAGTCTTCACCTTGTTGTCACCACAGCAGAGCTTCCCCAGCACCAGCACAGCTGCTGCTCCGCAGGACTGCATCTCCCACGTGGATTTATCTGCCAAGTGTGCTGGAATTGTTTGCTGAGGAGCTGTAGGCGTTGGAGTCTAGTTATTTTTCTTCCCCTGGTTAAAAGTGTTTACAGATGGCTAAATTGGATAAAACAGAATCAGTCTGCAGTCTGAGACAAAGATTGAAGTTGTCATAAGAATGTTGCCTCTGGACAAAGCACATGATAACATCGATCTGCAAATAAAACAGTAATTGTGCATGTTGATTCCTTGGTGGTAGCCTTCTCATCTGCTCTACCAGGCTGCAGTAGTGTCTCTGCAACGTCTTCCTCCTGTCCACAGATCATTTCTGGTTAGTTTTTGTTGTGAGGAAGTAATGAGAGTTCTGCTGAACAAGTCAACCATGAGCCAGCAAGGTACCTTGAGGCCGAGAAGGCCTGGGGTGCATGAGGAAGATGTTGCCAGCAGGTTGAGGGAGGTGACCGTCCCCCTCTGCTCAGCTCTGGTGAAGCCACATCTGGAGCCTATGTCCCCTTATRGGCTCCTCAGTACAGGAGGGACATGGAGCTGTGTTTTAGGTGACCCTGCTTGTGCAGGGAGATTGGAGTAGGTGATTTCCAAGAGGTCCCTTCCAACCTCAGCCCTTCTGTAATTCAGCGAAGCTTCCTGTTTCTATAAGCTAGGTAAATAGTAGGATGGATTGAACTGTTTGCCTTTAAATGGATTTTGAATGGGCTTTCATAAAACATGCACCCAGCTGGGTGCTTATCTTATTGCAGTCATCACTGCCAGCAGAGCCATACCTGCAACAGGTCTATGTTGTGTAGTAGGAAATTACTCTTTTTAGCAAAGTACAGCTTAGTACCAAATCGCAGCAAAGATAAAGCAAGGCTTTTTTGTTGTTTATTTTTGGTTTGGCTTCATTTTCCAGTGTAAGCAGTACTTGTACATTACTTATGAAAGCTCTCTCGTTTCAGTGACAGCTGATGAGTTGTGGAAAGGAGCTTTGGCAGAGACTGGTGCGGGAGTAAAGAAAGGGAGAGGAAAGAGAAGGAAGAAGAAGATAAGGAAGAATCTCAACAGAGGCCAGGAGATTGGTGAAGGTAGATCCACGAATAAGAAATATCCTGACTATATAATTTGTGTTTCTTAGTTTTATAAACTTACAAATTTCTATTTATTTCCATAATGTCAGAGCAGCTTTAGAGCTATTTGTCTTATTAAAAAAGAAAATCCTAATGTGGTTGTTTGTGTTTTTAAATATAAATTCTCTATCACAGAATGTAGTTTAAATGCATGAGCATACTACCCCATTTTACTGGATTTTCACTGTGTGCAGAGTTTCATTCCTACTTTGGAAGAAGAAGTATTTTCTTTCTTTGTTTTCTGTCTTCAAGGACGTTCTGGTTTGCTCTGGCCTGGTCTTAATGCTCCTGTGATACAAAGTGGAAGAGTCCAAGCAATTACCCAGCGRAAGAAAGAAGAACGAGAGAGAATTCAGTCTGAAATTGTTCAACAGAGAGATACATGGGAGAAGAAGAGAAAAATAAAAGTTAAGAGAGAGGGTGGTTGGAGTGGACATTGTTGGGGAGGTGTCCTCCTGGACCCCCCTGACCCGGGTCCCAATGGAGGTAAGCAGGCTGAATATTGTTCCAGTTTTRTTTGATCTTACTGATTTAAGGGCCTGGGAGAAAATAGGATCCAGACACTTCCTGCAGGGTCTAGACTTTTCCTGCAATTAAAAGATCTGTACTTACTCCCATACATAAACCAAGGCAGCTAAATCCAAGGACAAGCTGTGTTAACATGGATGAAATGTTGGTAATTACTGCTTAGTTCGATGTAGCTGTTATAGCCATTTTTTGTTGTTGTTCATTTAATGGTGTACAAGTTAAACATATATGTACTTGGAATGTAGCTAAGAGGTGTTCCTTATTTATATGCTATCTACTTTAATCTCTTAGTGAAATTTAGTAAAACTACAGACTAGGAATGTCCTCTATATAGACTCAGAAGGGAAACTTTTTGTTAGGAGTGTTCTTGAGATCTCTAGAAAATCTATGGTAGCTTTATTTAACATGAGAAAAAGGAGTGCCTTACAGCCGATTAAATACAGAAGGAGTTGCTGCTCATACTCAGCTGGAGCAGTTAACAATGTTTGTATTTTTAATGTCATCCTTAGGCTTTTGTTTTTAAAGGAAGTGATATAAGGTGAGGTAAGATAAAGGARGTGATAAAGTGAGAGAAAGTGAGATAATTCACTCTACATATTTTCTAGCACTGTTGTGTCAGGTTTGTTGAAGACTCCTGCACTCTTTTAGGAGTTAGGCTTGGTTGATTATTTTCAGAGTTCATTGTGTCTAGCAGCATGTTCTCCCAGTAAGAGTTTGGATCGTGCTGCCACAGGACAAACCTTAAATGGGGAATTGCATGTGTGGAATCAGAATGATACYGGTTTCTCATCTTTTTTCAGTAACACTTGGTCCTCAATCTGCCTGGTGCTTTGTTTATGAGTTTCTGCCTGTGAATATTTTCTGGTAATACGCTGTTGCAGCTGGATTCAAAATTCCACGTGTGTCTCATGCCGGGTTGTAAGGAAGAGAGAACATTATCTTTTTAGTGCGATTTAATGCTGTTGTTCACACAGACTGAAGTTTATAGGCATTTTTTGCAGCTTTTGCTTTTGTAAATTCATGTCACTTCACTGTCTACTTCTCCCCTCTTTCCCCTCTCCCAGGTTTTCCGTTCTTATAGCTTTATGGCTTATAAGTTTTGTGGCTTATGTCACAGTAACATCTGAGTTATGTTGTTTCCCTGTGACTTATCTTGTGGATTTATAGGGAGCCTGATCTCTTTGGGGATGTTATTTTGTCTTGAATTTTAAGAACATGCCRCTGTATTTTAATAGCAGCATAATACTGAAGTTATATAAATGAAAGGTTAGCTCTAGCTGCTCCCTTGCATTTCATTTGATTACCTTGAAAGCAAGTAGTTCATGAAAGCACTGACAGGAGGAGGGACTTAGCAGCCTGTCATTGAGTGAGCCGTGTCCTACAAGTAGAAAAATAGGTGGTTTGAGATGTTAATAAACTGTAGGGACAGAGAGGTCGCCCATAGAGATTGTGAAGTTTCCCTCCCTGGAGATACTGGAAAGGCACCGGGACTCAATCCTGGGGAACATGCTTTAGGTGACCTTACTTGATCTCCAGAGGTCCTTTCTAACCTCAACCATTCTGTGATTCTGTTTCATATTTCCAGTAAAGTTGGTGGTGGAATACAGAGGAAGTCCAGATTTCATAGTTTGAGATCTTTCACTAAAAGAGAAAAGTAAAAGACTGTGCTGGTAATTAAATTGGAGTACATTTTCAAATAGTTTATTCCATTAAAAGAAGGGACAGCTCTTTCAAACAACGTTTAGGCCTGTATGAGTTTCGCTCGCTAGGAGTTTCCTTGATTTTGGTATGGCTGATGCTGTTGATGTTGGGGTTGGTTTTCCATGTAAAGTTGAAATGCTGTCATTTTTGAGGTCAGCTGGAAAAGCCAGAGGACAGAAGGGCTTCATCAGTCCTGTGTATCCTGATATGCTGCATTTCACTCCACTGCCACTGATTTAAATTCAGTGTTATTTTTTGATGCTTTATTTATTGGTATTTATTCTTTCCATGAGAGCAATAAGAGGTGACTTCTTGTGTTACACGTTAAAAGGGCATATGTGGAAAAAGTTTGCTTTAAAATACAGATGAATTTAAAGCGTGTGCTCTCAGCGAACAAAGATATTTGCAGTTTATATTGAAGTGTTTGTGGAGTCTTCTGAAACGTCTTCTTCCTTTGGAGTCAGTGCTAATGACAGAGCAGAAATGCAATATCTTTTGGTGCCGTGGAAAGGAGGCGTCCGCTCCTTACGGTCGAATAAGGTGCCCAAGTGCAGCTCTCACCGCTGCTGCCACTGAAACACAGATGTGATGCTCAAGCAATCTTTATTTTGCAAGGCAGAAGCGTAAGCTGTCAATGGGTGAGAAAAAAAATACTGCTAGAATTGTGTTGATTGATTAGCAAGACATTTTTTCGAGCAGCTTTTGAAATGGAAACAGAAGAAAGAGTCGCAGTCTGAGATTCCTGGCTATTTGAAGCAGCCGTGGTTTGGGGTGTTTTTTCTTTTTCTGGATTTTCACAGAAATATTTCCAAAAAATACCTGCAATTTACTTGAATCCCTATTGATTATCTAATACAGGCTACAAAATATTCTAAGTAATATGAGATTTTGTCACCAGGAGGGAGCAATTGCTACGACSTATGTCCAAGGCAGCCACTGAAAACCCAAAATGTTTTCTTATCATAGCATGCTGTGGAAAACTGTTTTTCATAGCATTTCTGTTGCTGCAGAGAATTGGGAATATCATTTATGATTTAACAAAAGTATATCAGTATAAATGCTGAATTTTGCAGAATTCTCCATAAGAAAATTTGGAGAGAGATCTGTCTCATGGCCAGAATATTGGTCAGGTCCTCAGGACAGCTGGGATCGTTTATCAGCTCTTCTGTAGTTCTCTGTGCAATGATCAAGCAAACGGGTTAAATCTTTATATTTTCTTTACCATTTAGAAAATTAAAGCTTTTTTCTCTTTTTTCCTTCTTCACACACACTACTCTGGTTATTTAAGTTGGACATTCTTTGAAAACTATTTCCCTCTTTCTTCTCTGTGTATGGAATACCTTAAAAGATTATATATTGATTGGGGTTGAAGGTTAGAATACCTAGTAGCACCGTGAGCGTGTCTAACAGTTGTCACCTCTTAATTATAATGAGCAGTATTGTAATCATAACAAGTGCTATATTAGACTTYCTGGGAAGCTGGGAAGTTCATCATTTGAGCTGGAATTTTTAAAGCTTTTTTTTTTCCACAAATGTTGGTTTTTACGAAAGAAATGAGAAAAATGTTTTATTAATAAAGGCAGCATGTTGTTTTCTCAGTGATATTCTAAAGGAGAATGTACGGAGTGAAATTACAAAGTATATTTGAAATCCTTAAAAAGAAAGCAACTCCCAATACATATATTGAAATTCTTAGCTTTTCTTTTTAATATTGAGGTTAAWTTATGAGTTAACCATTATATAAAATTAGGACCTTTTAAAATTATACCACCTGTAGGGAGCTGTGCTGATAGATAATTAATGCACAGATAGATAATTAACACACATTAATACCTTCTTTTTCTCCCAACAGAGACATATGAAGACTTTGAAACAAGAGTCATTGAAGTAAGTGTTACAAAGTGCTCAAGACCTTCAACCTAACTATCGCTATTTTATATTGGTCTTAGACCTTATTAACCGGTCCTTGATAAGCCTTGATAAGTCTTATAGCATCAGGAATTAGTCCAGTATTCTATTGCATTTGTGGTGTTGAGCAACACAAGAAGATAATCCATTGGTAAAAGTCAAGGTGAGTGTTTTGCTGGAAAACAGAAAGTAGAATTTTGGTGTGATACAAAACATGTTTGTATTGCAGGTATGTTGACCCTTATTATTTCTCAAAAGTGCTGGAGAATGCAACTCATACCAAAGCAGACTATTAACAGTACYGGTCATTAACAGATATTTTGCCTGCCATTTATTTTTATTCACTTGCTTTGGAAGCAATGGCATTCGTGTAAGGATCATTGATGGGGGATGACTTCAGTTATAAATTGATTTCTTTGACTGTACAATTGATTTGTTCAAAGCTGGAGGATGTGCAGCATCCGGAAGGTGGCAGCTCTGGAAATGTGAACRATTTTTGCCCTCTTTCCCTGTTTATTCCATACCATTCCCCACTGACTGGTGGYGGTTGCCAGCTCATTTCCAGCTCTATCCAAGTCCATGAGTTTGTGATTTATGTTTTTTAAAGAGCTGAACTCCCACAATTTGGTTCTAATTCTTTTAAAAATGCATGGTGTGTTAAAAGGACTTGGTTTTTGCCAAAATAAGTTCAGACATTTGAAAAGAAAACCTTCTAAAGTGTAGCAAACGGACTGCTTCCAACTCAGGCCATCAGAAAGCATTAATACAAAGTTTTGGCTGAGCTTTCCCCGTTCAGAGGTATTGCTATTAATGGTGAAGAAGACACAGGGAGAAAGTCAGTGTTACTTGCAGCTTGCAAAAACTTGCTTGCAGTTTTTGGTAGGCTGAGATCTGAAAGCCTTGCTCAGGGCTTCACATGCTGAAGGCCAGCTCAGCAGCCTGCAGAGGCGGCCTGCTCCCCAGAGCAGGACACCGTGCTGCGTGTCTTCACGTGGGCCACTGGCTGGAGGAAGACTTTCTGGCAGAGCCTTCCTCAGGGTAGGTTGTCAGAACATGCTGCAGTTCTGGAAATCACTCAAATAAGACCTCGCTTTAAGGTGGCACTTTGGGCACCCTGTGTGGAAGAATGTAAGCATCCCATATCTGCAGCTGAATGAATTCCTGGGGATATTTTGTGGAAACTTGAGTTGCGCTTTGGTAAATTAATTGCAGTCCTTTTACAAAAACATTTGGTGGCACAAATCAGCCCAGTGGTTTTGCATTTAAAGTAATTGTGTAAACTTGTCACTTTTAACGTTTTTGTGCTGTTTACTTACCAACAGATGAAGCTGCTTATTAGGTTTGCACTCTGCTCAGGGTTCTTATCCAAACATTCATTTGCTATTAATATTTAACTACTACATTAGTGAAGAAAAATAGATGTTTAGTTGCAGCTTTAAAAAGAGCTTCCTTTCATTTCACATCATGATCTGAGAACCTGGGTATAAACCTGAATCAATGCATATTCTCTGATAAATACATAGTGGGTCTCTTTGTACGTATGAACGCCTGTACATGACCCTTTTATCACTGTAAAGTGACTTTTACTTAAGTTGTTATGCAGATATATTCTCTTCCTACTTAGCAGCACTAGGAGATAAAATGAGCCTTTTTTGTCTCCACCATGACATTTAACTTCCTGTTTTCTCTTTCTTCCTTTCTTCCATTCTTCCATTTTTTTATTCTTCCATTTTTACTGTCTAAAAGCCATTCTCATTTTTTATTTTTTCCTGCTCTGCTTGGTAGTGTAATTATTTTTAAAATAGTCAAATGCAAGTGTTGAAGGGCAGTCATTGCTAAAACCCTGAGGTGAAAGAAGCAGAACTCCTCAAGTGATTATTTTGGTCACGAAGAAAAGACTGTATGTATTTTCTCAGCTACTGGAACTAGCAGTCTCCTTTAACTTTATTTTTTAGCAGCTGAAGTGCAGTATCATCTGAGACTTTTTCACATATTCCACTTTATAATAAACCTTTTCTTTTGTGACTGTGATGAAAGCAGCATTGCTGCTTTGAATGAGCTGAGGCTTGTGTAAGATTGGAAATCCAGCTGTAGATTATCTGGTAGGATAAGGTGGCACGCTGAAAAATTGGGTAGGCAGAGTAGGACATTTTTCTCCTCTTAGTAATGTATTAAAAGAAAAGATAGGTCCTCAAGATGACTTCTAATTTACTCTGAATATACTTATTACTTAGCACATGGAGCGCCCGGCACCCTCAGAAACATTCATGTCCACTCAGTGCTGTCACAATTTGCAACACTAGCTTGAAAAGTAATGCTGAATTACAGGATAGATGAAGCAGTAAAATGCAAATGTGATCATTTGCAGAAGAATTTTACAAAATCCMGCCACTCGGTGCTTGCTGGATTGCTCTTCATGATATGCAGTGGGGGTAACTGAAAAGGCGGGTGAATATCTCACAGTCATGACCTCTTCTTTGTTCTTAAAATTTTCCTGCAGAGAAGACACAGCCTCGAAGTAAATAACC
This sequence comes from Nothoprocta perdicaria, assembly GCF_003342845.1. NCBI lineage: Eukaryota > Metazoa > Chordata > Aves > Tinamiformes > Tinamidae > Nothoprocta > Nothoprocta perdicaria. The sequence continues at coordinate 489,631 of NW_020455585.1, forward strand.
GTTTGTCACTGAGCACGTGTCTCTGAAGCTTCCAGATGCCTTCTGATGGTTGTGCGAGTGAACTGTGGTTTCAGCCCAGGGAAATTAAGGAAGTAGGAGGATTCCGGACCCTTTCAGATGTGGCTTTGCCAGTCAGCAGCAGCAGATGGGAAGTTAGTGTTCAAAAGCTACTCTTTTGCATTCTGGTGTATTTTCAGTAGGCTTTTCCAAATTGCAGTTATAAATGGGTAACGGTGACCGATCATCATGTTACTCGTCATTATTCTCTTAGTTAAGCACTTCTATGAAATATTACCTGCATTTTCAGAAGTCTTGCGTTGTGCCTGTGCCTCTATGATAAAGGATATGTCTGGGAAAGGTATTTCTTCCACTCTGCATGTGTTTGAATCTCGTCTTAGTTTTGCTCACAGGCACGTCATATCGTGCTCCCCTGCCAAAGTTCACAAGTGATGCCCTTTTAGGAATCATGTTCCTTCTATATACGTCCTGTTTTGTGCTCATGTGTCTTATTATATGCTGTCATCATGCTAGAGCAGCTGGTTTTTCTTCATGCAAATACTTTTCAGAAACAAATCATGTCTGACAAATCTGGCAAGGGATAGCATTTACTTAATTAGCAGGATGCACTTGAAAACAGTTATTCTGCCTCGAGATTTTGCATTATGGTCAGAGTCAAAATCTTGTATTGAGATTTTCATCTTTGGAACTGTACCTCTTTTTTTTTTGTAGTGCATATCTCTAGGCAAGTGCCAAACATTGATTCTTGTGCCAGACCTTCTGTCTGGGTGGATTGTTCTTGGAGCATGGCCAAACATCTCCTCTTTTGGAGGAAGGCCTCGGAAAAAAAAAATGAACCAGTCCCTTGACCATAAATCAGAACTTGCTGGGGAGGGAACTGCAAGAACAAGCAGCCCTTGCTTCATTTGGAGGCAGAGGGAGAAGGTTGGTCATTAAAAATGGGGGTGGCAGTTAAACAGGGAAGGAGATGGGCTACATCCCAACTCAGATCAGTGCCAAATGTGATGAGCAGACAGTCTGAGTAGTGGCAGTCCTTTGATATATCAGCTTTTCAGGGCTCACTGCGACCCAAGGCTGCACAGGAGGTAGGAGTGGGTTACAGGGTGTGCAAAAGAGACTGGAAAGCAGCGTCACTGTTTCCTCAGAGAGAGCAGCAGATATTTCCAAGCCAGGGAAATCCTGTCCCTTGATAAAAATGCCCTTTTGGTGGATCTGCTCTAGAGATGTAGGGAGAAATGTGGAAACTCATGTGTTACCTGTGTCTTATATAGAGGCAAGTGGCACTTTTCACTTTTTTTCTGTTTTGTTTTTCACACTCTCTGCCTGTGACTGTTGGCATCATCTGCTTTTCAAAACACTGGCCAGTTACCTTTGCTTTGGAAATCACACTGCCAGTCCTTGTGATGTGATTTCCACAAAGCAAACATTGGAATGGGAACTTATTTTCACCAGCTTTTGAGAGTTTCCCTGTTGTGTTTGATGTGGAAATAGAAGCCTGTCCTTTGCTGTCATTGAAGTAGGTCCCAAGGGCAGAATAGGGAAGATGTAGCTGGAGTTAAAATCAAACATCTTTGAAATTGCTTTGGGTAACTAGGAAATGGTGTGTGTAGGATGCAAGAGTAATGGCAAAGTTAATATAACTGGGATCAATCTTACACTGTGTGCAAGCATAGCTCACTGGCAAGTGAGTTRTTTCAAGTGACTCGAAGGCTGCTTTGAGTTGAGAGAGAGAGGGATTATGAGAAACATTTCATTAAACAGGAGAGCCTGATTCACAACCCCTCCTTATCTGAAAGTTAAGGGAAGAACAAAAGAAAATCAAACTGAGAGCACTATTCCAGAAAGTGTCTGAGGTTTCTGTTCTCTTCTGATAAACGAGCCAATTCTGTTTGTCCTTAACCACCTTCTTCCTGCACTTGCTGAGAGGAGAAGCTGAGACTCCATCCGCTTCTGTGAGCACAGGAAACTTGGCTTTCGACATGAAGGAAAAGATGCGGTAGGGAAAATTGAACCTGGGAGAACACGGGAGAGCTCTATCACTGGAGCATTTTAAAAGCAGGTTAGATAAAGCTGTCAAGAATGCAATGCAGAGGCAAAATCATTAACCTGAACTATTTTTTCTGTAATTCTTTGGCTTTAAAAGTGCTGCTTGGGGGCATGTTGCTGTATGACTTTTCAGGTCTGTTTCATTTGATTTGTAGACTTTTTTTGTTCGCTTCCTCGCTTCCCCTGGTTTTATTTGGTAAGTAGTGTAATTACTAACATTAGGGCAGATTTACCTCGAAAAGTATACACTTGGCTCCCAAAGGAGAGTCATCTGATGCTGTCATCAAGTGAAATTGGGTCTGTGATACTCTCTGAATGAGCAGGATATGCAGGCTAAGTGAAGCAGCACGAACCTGTGCTTTCCTCCCAAGCAGTGGATGGGAATGGTCTGTAATTCAGCCCGTAGATTTATGTCCTGATCATTTATTTAGTTAGTTAGTTTATTTATATATTTAGTTTCATCTTCCGCTTTTAGTTTAGCCGTTTGTGCCAGGTTGAAAATACATACAGGGTCCTTTCTGTTATCACGTCAAAGCTATTTTAGTCTTTGGGATATGATCACTGTTTTAAAACTAAATTGATGTTTAAGATCAACTTTCGAGTTTTGGAAGACTCAGCAGAACATACATAATAGTAGTGCTGTACACTGCTAAGAACAGATTCAATTAAAGGCACTTGAAAGTCAATGTAATGAGAGATATCTTGTTCCTTTAATGAGCTTCAGGCTGAATCTTAAGAGAATACGTATTTTCGAAAGACCTGAGCTTAACTGTCAGCTCATATTTAATGTTCTGTATGTCCTTTTATTGTTATGGTCACTTATCCCATTTCTGAGTTTGCAGCAACAGAAATTCAAAAYGATTCCCCTTACCTGTAATTGGGTGTATCTAAACTGATACAGACCTGTAAAATTGAGTTCAGTATCACAAATTTTACTGTTTTATTAGATATTTTAGCATATTCTTGTGAGATTTGTCATTGCCRTTTTGTTAGATACTGTGGTATATTCTTGTGAGATTTTTCATTGATGCCTAGATAAGAGATGATAGAAAATAGATTGAGAAGCAAATTTACACTTAATATCACAGATGGTTTGTGGCAACAGTAGATGGGTTATTTTTATCTACTGCATATTTACGTAGCATAATATGTATTCTGGTCTGCGTATGTCTGGGCTTCCAGAAACAACCTTTAAAGTTAGCATTGTTAAAACAGTACTGACGGTTGTCTGAGCGTCTGAATATCTATTTCCATGCCAAATCCTATTTAGTAATAATTTAAGGATTACAGTAAGAAGGATAAATGCAACAAAAATCATTTAAGTAAATAATAATAATAAAATGTTTTGATTTATGCTATATGCTTTGTATGTGGGCTTATTTTAAAGTGAAAAACTAATCCGTTGATCTCAGGTTTAAAATCATTGGTTCGCAAAAGAGTATTTGAAAATGTGTGTGCTTCTGTTTAGTTTCTTAATAAATGAATAGCCTTTGAAATACCGAAGAGATAGAGGAGCCTTCTCTTATTTGAGTTTCTCTTAGATGAATCATTAGTGGGAATTACTGTACTCATAATAGATTGTCCTGGTGGGTTTTAGAAAAAAAGAATTCCCAGTTTATTAAAATTCCTTTAAGTAAATGAACCTTTGGGGTGAAATGAAGGACTTCTAAAATAATATAGCAAAGTCTGCTTGAAGGTTTAGATTTAAGCTTAGTCTGTGTTGGAAGGGAACTTGTAGACTTGAGTTCCGTGGGTAGCTCCCATAAAAGTAGAGACAGATTTTCCCCTTTTCCTCTTTTTTTTTTTTTTCCCGGAGTCCTGTTTTGTAATCTTCAGCACCATAACTGTGGGATTTCAGCTTCTTTACTAAATATATATTTAAATCAAATTTGGTATGTTTATTTAAGATTTCTTTGAGTGGGTCTATAAATTAGAGGCTTTGGTTGTAGGTCAATGGTTAAATGTGAAACAAGTTGATCCATTAGGAAGTGCTATGATGTTTGATAAAGTTGTGTGAAATAGGTATGTGTTTTGCTTTGGTAGATGCTGTGACTTTTCAGGCTGTTGTTTTTCTGAGTTTTGCTTTGTTCAGCCCTTGTGAAATGATGCTGTCTTCTGCAGCCCGTGTTTCATTTCTGGTAATAAAAGTAGATGGAGAGTCTGATGCATGGTATGGTTAACTACATAAATCGTGTTCGTGAAGTAATTATTTTGCATATTAAGTTATATTTTACACCTCCTTAACGCTGTTTTTTTGGCTTGAGGGGTGTGGGGAGGTGGGATTATAACAACTACAAAGAAGTTTAATCCCTAAGGGAAGGAAATGGATGAAGGATCAAGCAGATGGTCTCCTTGGTCAAACACCATTTCCATGTTGTTCAGCGTTTAGCAAAGCAGCTCTTGCTTCAGAAGCGGCTGCCTCCAGTAATGGAAGTCTCTTGTGACAGGCCATCTCCAGGGCGTTGTGGCAGATGTTCTGCAGATAACCTGCCAAGGGTGCGCTGATCTTCAGTKCATGTCTTTAAAGAGCTGAGAAAGGAGGAAGAGGGGCTGCTTCAGGGAGAAGACCCAATCCTGGCATTTGAGACACGCAGCAGAGAGCAGGGACTTGTTGAGGTTGCCCTCAAACAGGAATGCGAATCCACTTCTGTGCAACTCCTGGGCGTTGCCCTGTCCCCATGGCACAAAGTGCTAAAAATGAGGACCAAGTTCAGAAGAAGTGATGCGATTCCACATCCAACCTCTTCCCTAGACTTTTGTCATTGGCCCTCTCAAAGACAGGACTGCAAGTGCTTAGGATCTGGATTCTTGCAACCTTTCTTATGGAGAAATATATAGAGAATATCTCTGAGCTATAGAATAACTTGGAGAGATATCCTATAGATATCTATAGAGTAAGTTGGAGAGGGCAGGGAGCTGCTGGAGTAAACCCCCTTCCCAGTGAGACCTGTGGTTTGCAACTCAGTACATTAGTAGGAAACTTCTCTCCTGGCAGAAGTAAGATTTTCACCACTTGAGTCCCTGCTCTGGTCTGCCAGGCGTTGCATGAAGACTGCAGGAGTGTAAGGATGAATCTTCCTTGTCTTTTGTTTCACTTTGGGCAGACACGGTCTCTTTGGGTAGTGCCGTGCAGCGTGCAAGCAGGAGCTATGGGGCTGTGGGACGGTGTCAGTTTTGTTCAGGCTCGCCATGCCCAAGTGTAATAACAAACTGGGTTTCCTCCTGTAAAACCACGATTGCTTTCAGGACCTCACACCAGTCCTAAACACTAAAGCCATTTATTTTAATATTCAGGTTAGTGTAAGATAAGATTTGGCTTTGTTTTCACTGTGGCTCYGCTGCAGTTGTTGCAGGTAAGTGGGAAAAACTTCATCAGCCCTTGGCATCAGCCCYGCGTGCAGCCAAAAAAAGGGTTCTTTGGAAAAAGCTGCTGTTACTTCATTTTTGTGGCACGTCCCAGCTGGTTTGGGCATTGCAGTAGATGTTTACTAAAGATGGCCCTCCTGCATAATTATTTACAGTCAAATGCGTTAGATTAAATGCAAAATAAGTTGCTCTGCAATGCTTGCATGTCCTATGTAAATCTGTTTTGTTGCTTCATTATATTAGAATACTGAAAAAGCTTTTTAGGAGCTGGTTGGAGCTATATTGTTTTATAAGGTTGCCACAGATATGAATGGAGAAGGTAGGAGTGTTGCTTTTTATTTTTTGCAGAAAAATGTTAACAGCCGCAAAGATTTCTATGTCCAAAGGCAGCAATGAGCCCGAGATAACTGAGACCCATAATTTTCTGAAAAGAAGTGGGGGAGTTAAAATAAACAGATATTATTTTTACTTTAAATAGGGAGCATACATAACGCTATTTCTGTGTGGCTTTTCCACTGCCCTTGTATTCACAACASCAGAAGAGGTTAAAACAATTGCTGGAAAATTACAATTTGCAGGAAAAAAAAGCTGCTTTTTTTGTTTGTTTCTCATTTTTGTCTTGATTTTCAGCAGTTCTCTCAGCCTAAAACATAAAAATGGTAGCATTTATGAACAAAAACGCAAAAGCCCCTTTTCTGGTAAGATTATGCTGCCACAAGTGTACGCTTACGTGTTAAGAGAGAGAAATAACATGTGCAGGTATTTCCTTATAAAGGAAAGCTGTTTTGCTTGAATGTCATTTATAGGAAGAAATACTGTGAGAATAAAACCCACAGTAGCATTTACTGTTGTATAGCATGAATTTATAGCTGTAGTTGACAGGTTGCATATGCCATTCTTACTCCAACTGCAAGGCTTTATATCGTCTAGCAYCCATTGTTAAATAATTGATTTTTTTTTCAAAAATCAACATGCCAACAATAACGTTCTGCAAGTGTGGCCACTTTGTAGCTGGATCAGTGGCTTAGGGTGCAATTTTTTCAGTGTCAGAATAGTTCTTATTTTCAGCTCAATGGTTAGAATACAGTACAGGCCTTCTTAAACAAAWGTGGTTTTTAACACTGGTTTATATGTGAAGTGTTGAGGTCTGGCAATATACCTGATTTCTATACAGAAACAGTGCAGAAGATTGCAGTGTAAAGCCCCTGGTGGGCTCCAGTCTATGCACAGAGCTTAGTCTGACGTGAGCTAAGTATTATCTATGTCCTGGTCCTTTGATGTCAACAGCACTTGATGTTCCTATTTTAGTCCAGGGCTATCTCTCACATTCTTTGTTGTGTTGAAGGTAGAGCTGCCTATCATTTTTTTTCCCTGGATTTTTTTCTTTTTTAACTTTCTAGGAGTGTGGGAAGAGAGGGAAGAAGTGAGGACAAAAGATCTTTTTAATACTCAAGGACTAAAAATAGTTATCTGGGTCTTCCCAAGATGGAATAAATCAATGTAAATAGCCTATTTCCAGGTACTAGTGTGAGTGGGTTTTCTGAAAAGTGGGAGGGTGATATTTTTCCTCAAGATAGTGATGAGAGCCTTCAAGAAGGGATAATTTTGTCCAGTAGTCAAGATGCTGTGCAGCAGACGAAGCCCCATCCCGGGCTGTCATCTGAATCTTGAATCGAGCTGAATCCTTGAATGTTATCCCCAGGAGTTTGCCTTCCAGACTGTATCTCACTGGAATTACATGGAGATTGGAAATACCTTACAGAAGTGTATTGCAGTATTGGCAGTTCATATCTGGGGTCCCGTGTACCAAGAATTTGGGCAAGACCTGTAACTTTTTAATGTGAGTCTGGTCATTTCCATGTTTCCCCCCCCCCTTTTTTTTTTTCCCTCCAGGCACCCATTTCCACACTCCTTTGAAGGTTTGTGTTGCCTGAATTTGGTTCCATAATTTGATCATTCTGAGTTCAGCCCTTAGCAAAAACTGGGGGAATCTCTGTCCTGGCACCCTCCAGGGATGGGAACATTACGTGACTTTCTTTACCAAGCCGTGCAGAAACTGCTTGCCTAAGAAGCACTACTTTTATGGGGGCATGAGGGAGTAAAATCAAAACACCTGAGGTTTATTGGGCAAAAATGATGCAAAGAACCTTAAGTACCTCTGAGTGGTTTGTCAGCAACTTAATATGTGTATTTTTTTCGGAAGTCCATGCAGCTATCTGCAGGGAGCAGGAACAGTGAAAAGAGATAATTGCATCACTGTAGTCATTTGTTCTGCATCCACTAAACAAAAATAAATTGTCCAGATGCAAAGGGAGATTGTTAATATAATAGAATATAGGGCCATAGCTTCAATTTTCCATGAAGTAGCAAGAAAGCCATTAGTAAGCGTCTGTTTTAAAAGCACAGAATTAATCTTGGTAGACTCATCACAAATAACTGTATTTTAAAACCACAGTAATATTTTTTTCTGTGGCAAAAATACAATTCCTTAATGCACAGAATCCCAAACCTGCATTTCTTTTTGTAAGGCTTTGGAAATTGTTTTCCAGCCATTGTTTCGGGAAATGGCACCTAAAAAAAAAAGATTTGTGAAAGAGAAATGTTGCATGAAATTACAGTGTCTGAGATCCCTTGTTTGACATACTTGACTGAAAAATTACATGTTATATGCGGTATTCTCTGAGCAATAATTTACTCCAAATGAGATGTTGGCTAAAATGTATTTGTGGGATGTTGTAGCTACAGACGTGGCTTTCAGAGCTGCTGGGACACGTTCTCTTCCCTGGGTCATGTTGACTGTGTCTGTAGATAGCTGATAAAAATGTCCCRGGCAGTTTCCAGCTCTGATATTGGCACCTGCACAAAGTACAGCTGAGTTTGGAGGTGGTCCCTTCCCCTGCATTTCTGGGTGAGGAGCAGGTGAGTGCAGGTCATTTGGGTCCTGCTGCATCTGTCRTTGCTCTGTGGCCAGGGGCTGGGTCTCCGTGATGTACAAGATGGTTAGATCTCGTGTGCCCCGTGCCTCCGGCTGCTGCGAGGCTACAGCTACTGAATCACATTCTCCGAGAGAGAAATGTTTTATTTACTCCAACTAAGAGCTGCGAGAGGGACTACATATGTTCAGCGGCGTGGACTGACAAATTTGCTGGTCTTTGAGAAGGTCACATCTTAGTGGGCTTAGGAGAGAGATTCATCTGCCTTCCCCTGCAGTGCTGCCCTCGCCGCTGCCCACTCTCTGTATAGGTGGGAACCTCTGTGTCACACTCTTGCTCGCCTGCACCCCAAGTTGTGCCCTCCAGCTTGGGGCATTGGGGTGTGGGAGGTTTAGGGTGTAGCTGCGAGGAGTTCCGTAACCAGTGCCCCCACATTGCCGTTGTTGGTGTGGAATGGGAGCTGTGGGGTGACAGTTTGAGGCACRCTGTGAGTAAGGTTGAACACGCATCTGTTTTCAAATTAAAAAAAAAAAAAAAGCAGGCTTTAAATCTGTCTCAAAATCTAGTAAATAAGGATAATTCTGCCTTAATCTCGGCCTCTCTTTGGAGGTCGCCTTTGGAAAGTGGCAAGCTACTAATTGCGCCTTAATTAATTCCCTCRCAGCTTAATGATATGTTTGGGGCTGCAGGCTGGAATTCCAGGCGGGAAGGGAGGTACAGCCCAACGCTCTCCGGAGGCGGCCCAGGGAGGGGCATGATCCTGCACACCCGTGTGAGCTTGGGAGGCCTCTCCGGCGTTTCSGGAGCGAGCAAGGCCACGAGCTCCGTCTTCCCTCCCCGCTGACAAGTGTGGGTTGCAGGAGGCAGCCCCTGCAGAAGCTTCTTGCACATGTTCCTGTTGCCACCTTCTGGAGAGGGAGAAGAATGAGCTGTAAGGATAGTCCCACAGGGAGGCCCTTGGGTTTGTGCAAACACCTATTCACTTTGCTGCTTGGAGGAACTAATATCCGTAGAGCAAATCCAGTGTGGTGTTGGTGCATCTGGAGAGACCATCGCTCTGGTTCAGTCCCATTTCTATATTGCCTTGTTGCTGCTTCCTGTAAGTAACGTGTTTTCGCAGGGACTTGAATTTTTACTTGYTTTTTAGCTCTTCAATGCAAGCTGCAAGGTCACGGAAAGAAAAAATGACTTGGAATAAGCAAACAGCAGSACGGGCATTTCTTTGAAATACTCTCTCTGGAACATATGAGTACCTTGAGTTTAAGAGCATCTTTATTTTAATGAAAATGAAAAGGTTTTTTTTTTTTTTTGCAAGTACTCATTCCTAACCTGTACCCAGGGACGTCATTGGGCTGTTGCTACTGTGAATACCAACAAGAATGATTAAGCCATGACCACRTATTTTGCGATAATCTCCTTAAAAACATATTTTACAACCAAACTGGCTTCCTGAAGAACTGTATATGTTGAAAAAGAGCGAACACTGCTTAATTCATAGATAAACAATGCGTGTTTAATTTAACTGTTACTGTAATAACTTACAGAAATTGTCGTGGTGCTTCAAGAAAGCATACCTTGATATATTTGAAGGGAAAGACAGAAATGGCCCATGAAGTGTATTGTGTATGTTGACTAGTAATTCTGAGACACGAATTTTAGCACGATGAGGCAATACTCACTGTGTTAGAGAAAATACATGCACATTTGTATGTGTGTGTGGATGGATGTAAACAAAACAAGGGAACTAGAGCAACAGCTAGATAGCCAAAGGATTTCAAATGATGCATTAGACCACTTAAAGTGGGAAGTCTATAATATATTAGACCCTTTAAAATGGGAAGAATATAAAGCATGGGATGAAAAGACTCGAGAGAGACAGAAGCAAACCTTGCTCTCCAGGATCCCAGCCATAAGGCCCCCCTGACTCCCCAGTTTTTGTTGTGCCCCCTCGCTTCAACCTAAATGTCTTTGTTGCATCTCTGTTTGAAACGATTGCGGTGCTTCTGTTAACATTTCTGGTTCCAGGAATCAGACACCATTTCTCTTTCTCCCCTTTCTCAAATGAAGTCATCTTTTTAGCAGCTGCCATCTCGGTAATGAGAAGAGCTACAAATCAATGCCTTCTGCTGTCTGCAAGCAGATTTGAATCCCAGGACTTAACCCGTGTAAAGCCTTGAGCAATTCCTGACAGTGCTTCTAAAATACGTTAAAATGTAAAGGGGTGTGGGGAGAAACATTAATGTCACTTTTCATTTATTTCMTTTCCTTACTGTCTGTTTTTTCATCGCGATTAAAATCACACTTGAAACTAATGGTGTTAGAGGATGTCTGTCATGCAAATAAACACAACAGAGGGGCTACGTTAGAGAAACTGCACTCAAACAAACAACTTTTTGCATATCTGAGTTTAGATTCTTTGCGGTATTTAAATATTTAATGCCTCAAAGCCAGTGTCCCACTGCAGATGATATTCATTCACAAAGGCAGGCTGTATTGCAAGGCCTCATCATAAACCTCTAATGTCTTGTTAATAAGCTGACTCTTGAAAAGAATRTAGTTGGACCGTGTCATAACAAGCTGCTTTGTATTTCTTTCTCCAGATGAAAAATGTGTTTTGCATGAAAGCAAAGGAAGGCCGAAAAAAATCAATTCGTGCTGTCGTTGCTATTGGAAATGGAAAAGGGGCTGCAGGTATGTGCGGTTAATGTGTGTGAAAAGTACCACATTAATCATTATTTGCAATAAGACTTTAGAGGACATGGTGATTTAAAGAAATATTTTGTACATTCTCTTTTTACAAAAGAAAATTCACCTTTTTTTTTTCCGCTAGGCAATATTAAAATAGCTCTGAGAGCTGAGAGTCATCTATAAATGTATGCTTTATAATCAAATTATGTCCATATTCACTGGGACACTTTATTTCATATAAAACATGATACGTAATTAGGGTTGGGGCATATGCTATGCAGTGATTAAAAACAATTTTTATTCTAGAGTGCTATAACCAGCCAGTGGCAGGACTTAGCAGAACGGATTATGTAGGTATTATTATGTATCATTTTGTAATAAATCTGTCAAATGAGAAGACCCTAATGTTTCTTTTTTACATTGAGTCTTTTCAAGAAGCTTCCGTATTTTATAGAAGTTCAGTCCTAAGAAATCCACTTTCTGGGTTTGCTATAAATATTTTATTGAGATTTCTAGTGAAAAATAGAATTTGACTCATGGCCTTTGGAGTTCGTAGTAACTTGAGTGATCCCCATCCTGACCCATTTGTAGGTTTTCTATTTATAAAGCTCTTTTCAGCCACTGATTTGAAGTCTAACCATAGAAACGCTGGCAACTGCATGAAGTAAATGAGACAAATCGAAAGAAACATGAGGTTATGGAGGATTTTATACACCAACTGTAAATAGAGACTTTCCTTAGAGAAGGAATACTTCCCAGAGGAATTGAGAGTAGTTTTTTGTTTGTTCTTTTTTTGTGGTTTTATTTTTCCTTGGAAGGGAGCTCTAGGCATGACTGTGCTGCTGAGCACTCTGGACAAGTGACTTCTAGAAGTAACCGAACCCGCTCAGCCCAGCACCTCGCCTGGCTGAACCAGTGCTGCCGAGAGGGTCCCAGCTCATACCCTGCTGCTGCTTCACCCATTTCTAAGCTCACACACTGCAAAGACAGGGCTGGCCACAGCAGGCGGATCCTATGGCCTTCCCTTCGCAGGCATTTGCAAGATGCTGCAATAAGTAGTCAACAGGTCTGTCTTCAAGGGAAGTGCATAATGCCCTTGGCCAGAAGGGCCCTTGAGCTGCTCACAGTTGCTCTTTGCTGAATGAAGAGACCAAAAAATCACTACCCKGCTGCTTCTTAAGGGGTTGCCTGCAAAGTAAAGAGCTGAGGAAAAATTCCACACCCTCCTAACTAATTCAGTTATCACTGTTGGTTGGATCTCTCATGTAGAGAAGGAGCAGCTCCCCTTGTTATTATTTTTCCCCCCTCAGTTAAGTGCATTTGAGGTCCTGTGTTTCACTCTGTCAATTACAAAAATTATTAGGCATCCTTTATTTGACAGGACGTGTTTTGCTTTTGGTTGACTCAGGCTTGGCTCAGATTCTGAGCCAATGGGCTAWGATGGGAGGACAAAATTATAAAAGGCAGTACTAATAGTTCTTAAGTGTAAAGTGATTTGTAAGGGAGCTATACGCTCACCCTGTGCTGCACTTCCATGCTTCTGGTTCTGTTGTGTGGGAAATGGTGTTAATCTCTCACTCAGTTTTCAAGTACCATGAGTTAAAGCCTTTTTTATTTTTGTAGGATAAATTTTGTTTAAGAAGCACCCTTGAATATGAAGCACTAAATTTCTCCTTCAAACGAGAGAGTTTTCTGTATGGTCTCCTGAGGATGTAAACCAATGTACATAAAAATTCCTGTTAGACCTCAAACAGACTTGGAAATAAGAAAACTATGCAGAATTAAAATGAGATTCATCTGGGGAAAAAAAAAAAAGCCCAAAAGTGCATAATTCTGAGGCAAACAGTTCAAGTCATATGCATCTGTCGGGATGGGGAGAATATAGGATGCATTATATTGATAGCAGAGGACAGGAAATTTGCATTGTTRCGTGACTGAAGCAGAGGAAAAATCTATTTTGGGTGTGTATGCCTTCCGAGAGCATTCACCTCTTGGATGTAAACAGTCTCCTTTCATTACGAGCTGCAGAGCTGCCCCGGCTTTTGGGATGCACGTGGAAGCTGGAATAAGCCAGCCACATTTCCAGTTGCTTACAGATTTGCAGAGCACCATCCATTGGGAAGATGCAAGCACCACACACTCCCCATGCTGTTGCTCTCCTAGATCTCTCCCAGCTCCTTTCTGCCGCGAGGACTGCAAGAAATCAATGTCAGCGTTGGCTCTCGGATCACAGACCGCTGAATTTTGGATTAGGCTCCGTGGCTGAGGTGACCCACAGCTCCAGCTGTCACAGCAGGAGAAACGCCAAAAATCCCCCCAAAGCGAAATCCACCTAGGTAAAGTCAAGCAATCTGAAGTCAGTCCATGTTGACTGCAGACTACAGAGTTGATCCTGGCAGTGGAACAGCCGCCTGTCCACTCGGCCTCATCAGCTAATGTCCCAGCAGATACTTTTTGAGGGAGCTTTGCTATGCCACAGTTCACCTAGTAAGTACCRGTAGGTCAGGGAGGATTAACTACCAGCCTGCAATTGCAGAGCCCGATTTTTCTTCTGTTTTTCAAGCCTGTTTTTTTTTTTGCCAATGCAAAAATACTGTTTTCAGGGTCTCTGTTTTGTAAACACAAGCCCAACCATCTTTGCCTCTTGGGCCTTGGAGCCACTGTTCGTGCAGACACAGCTGGTCTACCTGCATTGCCTTCCTCCTTGTCCTTCCTTCCCCTTCCTTCTAGGCAAAAAATTGCCTTTTCTGGATGAAACAATCACATTACTCAATTATCTGGAACAAACGCACAAAAGAAATGTCTTAATTTAAACCTTACTCATCTTTTTTTTTTTTTTTCATACTGCAAATCAGCATCCAGTTGATAGGGATTTGTAATGGATGAGTTGTTACTTTCTATTAAATGTATTTTTCTCAGAGCCATTTTCTGAATATAATCTGTGCAATGGAGTAGAAGTAAGAGGGATTAAACTTGATGGTGATTTGTTTTCTCCCGTTGTCTTTCTCAAGCTCCTGCCTGATGCATGCATTTCTCACTAATAAAAGGACTGTTTTCTGTCTTCCAGGGTTTGCAGTGGGAAAAGCAGGTGACAGGATGAACGCGTTACGGAAAGTATGTTGATTAAAAATCAGCACAAATATTTCATAGCTGTGCTTTTTTGAAAATAGCCCAAATCTTTTTTTTTTTCCTGGTCTATATGTAGAAATATTTCCATATACATGGTTTGTCCATCTCGGTACATATAATGAGGTCACCGCTCAATGAGATTCTGTTAATATTTCATTTTTTCACTTGTTTTCTGATATAATCTGTACACACAGAGGTCAGATGATTTTTGTATTTTTCCCCAGTTATTTTTATGCCAGGTTGTGGTATTTTGCAAGTAGGAACAAAAAGAAAAAGTTATTTTAAATCTATTTTTTAAAAGATTTCTTCCTCTTTTTTATGACCTATGATCGCACCCCTTTGCTTATTTATTGCTCATAACTAGGTAGAATATAAAGTCTGTTCATACAACAATTGTGCAGGAATTTTTCTCTTATATATACATAATGACTTTATTAAGGCTCCTTTAGATGTCAAAATATGACTTGTAATCTACATTAATCTACTTGGTGTTGTGAGGCTCAGTAGCAATGGTGAAGTCCATTGGACTGATRTAGTGGTTACTGGATTAAAAAGGCTTTTACAATGAAGAAGTCTTTTAAGATGCYGAGTCTCTTAGGAGAAATAAGCTCTTTAAAATTTTGATGTCTGTAAACTAAGTGAATTAGATGCRGCTCTCCTTTTTTTCTTGAGGTTCCTTACCTTGTTTTTTTTCTGCCAACTGACCAAAAAAAAAGGTAAATTCCAAATACTTTGCAGAAAAATTGTAGAAAAAAAAATTATGCCTTTCTTCCTTAGGCAAAGAACAAAGCGATACGCTGCTTGCATTTTATAGAACTCTATCAAAACCACACAAGTAAGTATTATCATTTTTCTTGGACTCTTAAGTTTCAGTAAATACTGAATATGCTGTCAATAGTTGCAGCTAGTTGCATACCATTAAAGCATGTTAACTAAAACCTTCTTTGGCCAGTGCATTGTAAGAATCTTTGTGCATCATTTTGATTTTCCAGCTTGCTACCCGAAATCTTGGCCCCAGGCTGTTGTAGCTAGACAGTGGTGGTGTCAGAGTATCCAGTCCATTAGTTTCTGTGTAAAAGAAGTCACCATTATCTGGGATGAATATGCAGTTTGCTCTTCCCTTCCATTCAGCCTTGTTCCAACAATTACAGGGAAGTCCTTGAAGAAAAGTTGTGTTACTGTTTCATAACATGAGCTGTTGTTTTTAAAATATTAAATTGGGTGGTTTATCTCCCTTGCACTCGCCCTTCCTCACCGTGTTTAAAACATGTAGAGCTAATGCATAGGGGTAACCTAGTTATTTCAGGCTCTTAAGAAATTTTTATGTAACAAWATTGAAACAAAAAGAAATGAGTCTAGGGCTCTTTATGAAGCAGAGAGAAAGCTGAAATGGGAACTCTCATGTATGGAAAATCCAGTGTGGAAGCCTAAGGGGAAATGTTAAAGGCTGATATACTAGAAAATCTAAAGATCAGGAAGAGGACTAAAATCCATCACGTGAGCCCTCTTCAAAGCAAAATAAAGATGATTAGATATCTGCTTCAGATTTTCAAAGTGAATCCGGATTATGTTTAGCAAGCAGTAAAGTAATAGTCCCACGTGTGTAAATAGCCGTAATCTTCTCCAGAACTTTACCTGGATTAATCCTTCTCTTTAATGAAGTACTCAAAGCAGAGTAAAACTAATTTTCTGTGCAGATTTCTGAAGGAGAAATGCACTCCTTTTGCATGCTAGCTTAAAGATCTTTCTCCAAGAACAATTATGCTCTAATTCTTCATTTTTTTCCTTCCAGTTTACCATGACATTAATGTGAAATTTAAAAGGACAACTATCCGCATGAAGAAGCAAAATAAAGGTAACTCAAGCTGCCTGGAAATTTTGAGGTTTTATTAATTACTGCCTGTTATTTACTTGAGTAAGATAAATTTGTGCAATGTTCATACACTTCAGAGATGTATCATCCGATTCTGGTGCCTTGTTGAAGATGACCCATTGTCTTTCATTAGAAATTTCTGCTGTACCTGACTTTGTTTTTATATGTCAGGATTTCTCCCTCTCCCACTGGTGAATGCTTTAATTCCTGGCTTTCTTTTACCCTTACTGCTTCCCTGTCTCTTTGGTTCCCAGTCCATGTCTCCCCCATGTGGTTAGTTTTTTGGGGGTTTTTTCTGTTTGTTTTTTTCTCTCTCAGGTTTCCAAAATTTAGCTCCTCCTGCTCTAAAATTTGGAGAAGTTTAATCTCTTTCCAGTAGTATAGTTGTTGGAGGCAAAGGCCTTTAGAAGTATCATGTGGACATTTGTTCCCATCATATACCCCATGCACGTTGTGGAGAACTGGTATATTCTTGCCATTATTTTTCACCATTTTAATCACGGTCTTCAAGACAAGGTTCAGGGATATTTTTGTCTGCGCTACTGGGAATTTTTCGGATGTGAATCTGAGTGCCAGTGCCGCAGATCCATGCCTTTGGAATAGCAACATCTGCCCAAGTCTCACAGATGGGCTCATTTCTCCAAGTATCATGCTGGGATAGCATGATACTCGACTGTCTCAGACTACCTGTGGCCATGAGCTGGAATGAGGACAGCATCCAGCCCATCCAGCTGCTCCATCACAACTGTTCCTGCTTTATTTTCCCTAGGATAAAGCCCTAGCAGGAGCTCCCAGTTCGAAACTGGTGCTTTGTCTACAGAAATTCTCCGCCATGGCTTCTTGCCTTGCACCAGACCAGTTGGAAGACCATCTCACTGCTGCACAGCAGCAGGATTTCATTTCTCTGGCTTTGCAAGATGTTCTCCTCCCTTTGATCCCATTTGTAGATACTTCTTTAGACTCCTGTTTATTGGATGAAAGTATTTCTGAGTCCACAAGAGGTAGCCCGTGGCTCATTGATCATTTACATGGCTACTAGTCTGTTAAAAGTGCTTCCAAAATATATTTTCAGTCTGGAATGGTACTAAGTCATCACTGATAGCTGGGAAGTGCAGCATCCCAGTGTGTCTAATGACAGCAGTTCAGCACCAAGATGGGCATCTCCAACCAGGCCTCCCTGGACAATTTATTGATTAGACATCCCAGCATGATACAGCGAATGCTCAGATGGTTGTCTCTTTTCTCCTGGTAAATTTTAAAAGGGAATRTCTCATTCCTTCCCCAAAGATGCAACTCATAGCAGTTACAATCTGTAGAGATGAGGAACGTGTAGCTCCCCAAGCCCAGGCTCCTATCGTTGCCACTGCTCCTTCTCAAGAGAAAAGGACCGTGGACCACAGCTGTGATTGCCACTCAGCGACGTGTGTGTTGTCTCTCCACCAGCTTCTGTGTCAGGGATTGGACTAGATGACCTCTAGAGGTCCCTTCCAACCTTACCCATTCTATGATTCTACCCCAGCCTTGACCTTTTGAGGACTCGGGGAACGCAGTGCTGACCTTCTGCCACCCCTTTCCTCCTGTTCAGGGCAGTTACAATCTGTGCTGTGCCAGCTGCTGACGCTCGCAGCAACCCTGCAACCTGGCATCGTGCTTTTCAGAACTGCACCATAAAAGCTCTTATCATATGAAGTAGCTCGAGGAGTTAAAGGTTAGCCTACTTCTCAAGCCCTTCAGTTTAGGTGTGGTTCATTTTATCTTCTAGGCAGCTYCTGTTTTTAAAGAGCTTAAGTGACGATGCAAGGTAATTTCTTTGCAGGCAATTTTGAATGAGACAACCGTGTGCAAATGTTTGATTCCACTCGTTAAACAGAGCTTTGCTTTTGGAATAGATACAGGTAGTGGCAGTTTCGCAGAGAACAGACTTAGCTGCAGCTCGGTGTCCTCGTTGGTCCCACAAATATGAAAGCAGGAAATAAAGGGAGCTGTAAATCAGTTCATTCTGGCACGACCTGAACTGCAAGAGCATTCAACGATTAGCTCATAATGAAAGTTAGGAGCTTGGGATGATTTTTCAGAAAGAGCTGCCATTGTATGCAGTTACTTAATTATTTCATCAGTTTCTACAACCTTTGAGGAAGCTGAAGCATTGACACTGTGGACATAAATGCTTGATTTTGTGTAGCTAATATTCTCTTTCGGCACTGTCACATTAATAATGTGAGAAGATAATTATTAATGTTCAGAGTTTTGAATATATATTTTGCAAGCATTGAAAATTGATGTGAGCCTTCAACACAGTTTTTACTAGATGACATTATTTTGGTTCTGAGATAAGGGCTTTTTTTTAAATCACTGTGACAGAAAAGCGATAGCGTGGGCTTCGAAAAATCTTCTCAAAGCAACAGGCGTCAAGCCAGATTGTCTTCTCATTTGAGTTTCTGCAGTTCTGCATTTAACGACCCCTCAGGATCATAAAATTAAATAATTTGCCCTGTAATTTTTAAGATAACTGGTTTTCATAAGCTTCAATTTAGGATTCAATATAATAAAACAAAAACAGGTGAAGAATAGAAGCAACACAGCCAAAATACACCTCACAGACAAGCAGTGTTGCCTTGCAGTGGGTCACAGAATAAGGGATTCCTTCCCATCTCATCCCATGTGCTCCATACCTGGGCCTCAGGAGCAAGAGCAACCAGGACTGCCCTGCAGCTAACAACCTCCTCACCACACTGTTGTCCCCTTTTATTTCCATTTATGGAAAATAAAAAGGAATAAATGAAATAAAAAGGAATAAAAGGAAATTAAGAATTTGGAATATGGAAAAAATATAAAATTATGGAAAAGTTTAAAAATTTATGGAAATAAAAGACGGTTTGCTGAGAAGCAAAGTGTCTCTCCCCACTTTGCTTTTTTTTCCTAGGAAGCACCAATCTGTAGCTAACATACCACTGCTACCCAGCCCGGTGAGACTCATTCGTTCCCCTTATACATGGAACATCACATGTGAAGACTGCTGATTGACCTGGCTTGGAAAAATGTATTTAGAGTGTGTTTTGTTCTAGGTGTTGCATGTGCTGCAGCATTATTCTGCTGATTTCGGTTCTGGGTTTGCTCCACCTCCCAGATCCTTTTTCTGTTGCCATTCAGTCAGTCTTACCCATTTTCCATTGGTGCTTCTGATTTCCCACCAGAGTCCTTTGCACTTATTTTTGTTAAATTTCCTTGTTTTCATTTCAAATGGTGTCCCCAGTTTTCAGGCCCGTGTTGACCTCTCCTCCTCACCCCCAGGACATCCGCAACCTTCCCTGAGTTAATATCCTCCATCTATTTTCTTTCCTGGCATTTTTTTCCTCTATCCAAGTTGTTAATGAAGGTATTAGCAGGAGCTGAAGCCAGAACAGATTCTCAGCAGGATCTTATATGAAAAATGCTCTGGGCAGCAGCAGACTGCTACTAATGGGGACACGTGCTTTAGTGATGGTTTCGCATGCTCATTGTTCCCCCACTTGTTTTGTGAGAAAATCCTGCAGAACTGGGTCCAAATATAGAATCAGTCCTGTGATATTAACACCGTAGGGCTAAAGTAGAGACACGCTGAGCGTGTCTTTGTTGGGCTCCTTTGGAGAGTTCTCCAGGCACCCAAAACCTCATTGATGACAATGTGTTCTGTTCCTGCTTGAGAGCTGAATTTAAACTGACTGCTCTGTATGTTCACAAATTCCCCTCCTTTTTTTTTTTTTTTTTTTATTTTGAAACATATACCTGCCCTTTGGGTCTTCCTCTGCCCTCCCTAGCTGCCACCATGGGCTAGTGCTTTGCACCATCTGGCTATCTTGAGCATTTACAGTTACACGGCGTATTCATAAATATACATATATATATATATATGTATGTAAGTATCCTCCAAAACATCAGAAACCCCATTTCCACATAATGAATGTTTCCCCTTCTGTCTAACTGATGAAGTAAGACCTACATTTCTTGAAGCAGGTTTGCTCTTGTCTGAGATAAAAAAATAACTGCAGGTACATGCAGCACTCTGGGGGTCCCGCTGGGCTCAGAGCTGTAAGAGCGGATCCCTGTGCAAAATCCTGTATGTTGGGAGTGTGTGCGGGGTCCGTGGCTGGCGGAGACGCTGCGGAACAGGTTCCAGGTGGGCCCAGTGAGTTCCCTGTGTGCCCGGGGCTCTGTATGTGCTGCCCTGCCGGAGTGCTGCTGTTCCTAGCGGGTCCTACTGCCCAGGGTCCTGCTCACCTGCGCTGCAAACGTGGCCAACGCTCTGGAGGGCTGTGCTGCCCTTCAGAGGGACCTGGACAGGCTGGAGAGGTGGGCAGAGAGGAACCTCCTGAGGCTCAACAAGGACAAGTGCAGGGTCCTGCACCTGGGGAGGAATAACCCCAGGCACCAGTACAGATTAGGGGTCGACCCGATGGAGAGCAGCAACACGGAGAGGGACCTGGGAGTCCTGGTGGACACCAAGTTAACCATGAGTGAGCAGTGTGCCCTCGTGGCCAAGAAGGCCAATGGCATCCTGGCCTGCATCAGGAGGACATTGCCAGCAGGTCAAGGGAGGTGATTCTGCCCCTCTGCTCAGCTCTGGGGAGGCCAAACCTGGAGCATTGGGGGCAGTTCTGGGCTCCCCAGGACAAGAGGGATATGGATGTTCTAGAGGGTCCAACAGAGAGCAACAAAGATGAGTAAGGGACAAGAGCATCTGTTGTACAAGGAGAGACTGAGCAAGCTGGGCCTGTTTTCTCAGAAAAAGAGAAGGCCGAGAGGGGAATCTGATCAATATGTGTAAGTACAGGAAGGGGAAATGTAGGGAGAACAGGGCCAAGCTCTTCTTAGTGGTGGCCAGTAACAGGACAAGGGGCGATGGGTGTAAGTTGAAACCCAGGCAGTTCCATCTCCATGTGAGGAAGAACTTCCCTGTGAGGGTGCCAGAGCCCTGGCACAGGCTGCCCATGGAGGCTGTGGAGTCTCCTTCTCCGGGGATCTCCCAAACCCGCCTGGATGCACCCGGGTGCCCTGTGCTCTGGATGTCCCAGCTGGAGCAGGGGGGTTGGACTAGATGATCTCTAGAGGTCCCTTCCAACCTCAACCGTTCTGTGATTCTGTATTCCCAAACTCTCCTTAGTTCACCACCTAGAAAATTCAGCACCACTTGCTCAACACGGGTCGCATTTGGACTGGAGATAGCTTAGAAACTAGTTCATGGGAGGGACACATTTTAAAAGCATCCTCTCTTAGTCACCTGCATCGATTTTTTCAGTGCAAGAAACTTTTAGTAGTTTCTGTTGTCTTTTATAGGCTCATGGGCTTAAACTGCAGTAATGCAGCACAAGCGTCATGAGCAAGTTAAAGATGTCTGAGCACAACTCTGTCCATGGTTACAGTTTGCAGTCAAAATCCCTTGGTTTTGCCTTGGGAATAAATGTTGTTCAGTGACTGATTGACCAACTTGCTGGCTGATGAGTTTCATGTATTAAACATCTACAGAAACTTGATGGAATTGAAATGGGAGAACAGCAAAGATGCAAAAGACCAGAAATGAAAAGCTTTTAGGCTCTGGAAATGAAAATTTGACAAACAGCCTCTCCAAGATTGTTCACATGTAATTGTGTCTAAAACTTGATCCTGTCTCATAGTATAGAAAACAATATTTTTCTCAAATGCCGGAATAAATGTCCTTGGAGGGTTGCAGTTTGTTTACCAGCTGTAGGTTAGAAGAATAAGGAAAATACTGGCACAGTAAAGCATTGCAGCACTGGAATATATTATTTTTCTTCATTTACTTGGCCACAAGCCTGCCCTGCAGAATGGGCTAATCTGTAAGCTGTCTTTGTCACTTTTAAGTGAAATGCATTGGAACTATCCCCTTTTCTGTGTCCAGACCACGCTTCTCTGCTGGAGGGAGCATCGTTGCTCACAGGTAGCCCTGGACCTTCCTTTTCTTCCCTGGACCCTTCCTGATACCTGCAGCTCTGCTGCATGTGACAGGTTTTGAGCATGATCTCGGACTTTGGGAAGACCCTCTTGGCCTCTCTGATCCTCTCTGATCTGGTGTCTAAAGGACTGCGTTGCTTCAAGTGCTTTGAGCACAGTAGGGGACCAATTTACCCCTCTCTACTACGTGTCTAAACCAGGGCTTCAAAGTCAGATCGCCATCGTTAGGATTTACTGAAACTGTTGCTCAGCATTTGCGTGACTGAAATGGCAGAGAAAACAGGTCAGAAACTATGAAAGTTGCTCATTAGAAGAGATGTCTTGTAACCCTAGTGAGCAGGTCATCCCAGGATACTGGGATCCGCTTCCTCTGAGATCCTCTCTCCTCTTAAAGGCTTCATTTTAATATTGTTAAGTAACTTGTTGTCTTACTGCTCTGCTGATAGTTAGTTTTGAGGATCACTGCGTTCTTAAGCGGAGGGAGAGATTTGCCTTACATTTCATGAATGTGGCCTGGGGAGGGAGCTGGGTGTTTATGAGCCACAGGGCACGAATCTGAAGGTGCCAATGGCTCTGTTGAAACTCCGACCTCACCTGGGGTTTGCATCTTTCTGTGGTTTTTGTTTTGAGTGTACAGGTGGTGTGGATTTTGATTGATTTTGCAATATTCTAAGTAGTAAATACTTAGTATAGAAAGAATGATTTTTATGTTAGCATAAAAGCTGCTGAGACTTGGGAAAATTGTTCATTTATGCCAAGTTATAGTTTTTAAGATATGTTAATGTGTTCTAACCTAGTAGGGAACAAAGATGGTTAAGATGAGGTTGCAGATATTTTTTCCTTAACTAAACTATATGTTTACATGCACAATTTGTGTTTTTCTACAGGCTATGGACTTCATTGCCACCGAGCTATCATCACCATCTGCAAACTAATTGGCATTAAGGACATGTATGCCAGGGTTTCTGGTTCGAAAAACTTGATTAACATCACCAGAGCTCTCTTTAAAGGCTTAACAGAACAGGTAAATTGCATATTCAGCAGGCTTATTTTTCAGATCGGGAGCAGACTATGACTGCTATCATAATAATTTGTGGTCAAACGTTGCTTAAATTCAAGTCTTAAAGTAAAGAAAACTTTCCAAGAATAAATAAAATCGCTAGGTGACTGTTTCCTTGTCCTACGTCTCCTCCGCAGGAGCTGTAGAAAGTTGTCCAAGAGGAGCAGCAGAGTGTAGCTCTTCATTCCACAGCCAAGTGCCTCCAAAGGGATCCAAGCTTGTCGGCTTTCCTTTGTGGTATTTTTGGCGACATGTTAAGAAGCATGGGGCAGAGGAAACTGTGGCCCTGCTCTGCTTCCTGGTGCTTGTTTGTTTGTGCTCTAGGTTTTCATGGCTGAAGGACTGAACACGGCAGCAGCTTTTCTTGGTAGCATAACTAGGGTGCCTGAAATAAATCGGGGGTGTCGTTGCCTCTCACACAAAGTGCTTGCAGCACAGGGGCTTTGTCTGAGCCAGTTGTCTGTAGCTAACAGTCCGTAACTATCCAACATGCAGCCTTTCATCTGCCTTAGTTTGAAAGGCAGCCTTAGGATGAGCCAGTCCTTTGGAAATTTGGAGTGTTTCACTTGGCCACAGTCTTGGCATCTGCCAAAGGGTAACCATTTACTTTGCCAATATTGAAATGTGGCCGGATCCCCTTGCAAGGCTATAATTGTCCAATCTATCATCCTGTCCTAGTGAGCTTTTYAGCTGAGTCTCGAAAGAGCAGGTAGTTACAGTCCTCCTTGCCCAGAGATGCTTACAGACTCTTCAATATCTGTGGATATTCAGACCTGAGGAAGTCCGTGTAACTTCTTTGAAGCGTCGTCTCTGAGAAGCCTTCCACAAAAGAAGTGGAAGAAGGGCCTGCTATATAGATCATTGCTCTTAAAGGTGTGCACTTAACATTGTCGTCTTGTTTGCCCTAAAACAGAAATGTTTTCTGGTCTCAGTAAACATTCTGTAGAATCTGAGCCTTAACAAACCAACCTGTGTATAGGAATGGGATGCACTTGCAAATAATGTTGAATTAGTATATTTATATTGGCTACTATTATCTGTAAAGGCAGCAACACACATGTTTTCAAAGGACAAGTTGTATTAATATGAAGATATAAAACAGATCAATATCAAGTATAATTTAGTGCTGGGAAGCTGTATGGGACTTCAGCAGGTCCCATCTCTCCAGGAGCAACTGAATATGTGTGAAAAAGGATGTTTAATTTTCCTTTGGTCTGTTCTTGGGAGCGCCCGATTGTCTGTGTTTCTCCTCAGAATGAGAGCACAATATTGTGCTTTGGTGCTACAGGTTATTAACAGGTTATTAACACTGGTGTTTATTAGCAGGATGCGCTTTTCCTAGCCAAAACCCTTCTAGAAACGAGTTCCTCTAGGGTGATGTTACAGTGCTGGAAAATGAGCAGTCTGCCAGCTGAATTCCTGCTGCTTTGCTGTGAGTTCTTTTGATATCCTCAAGAATGTGCTTCTAGTTTATGCAGTGTTGAAACGACTTATTAGTAAATTACTGTTTTTTTTTCCTAGCCTCTAGCCCATGTAAAGCTTCACCTCAAGCAAACCAACGTGTTGCAACTTTGTTAGTATTATCTAGGCGTGATTTAAACAGGAACCAGCCAGAAGTGGAAAACAAACCAGCCTTTCCTGGGGTATTTGTTAGCCTGAGACCTCTGCTGATCGTGTTTCCTCTTTCTCCTGCTCCTCCTGTCCCCCCACAGAAGACTCACCAGCAGTTGGCCAACCAGAAGAACCTCTACGTCGTGGAGTTTCGGGAGGAGCGAGGCCCACTGCCCATCGTGGTGGCCTCACCCGAGGGAGCCCTCCGTGAAGATCCCGAGCTGGAGGATGAGGTTCCAGACACCAAGCTGGAGTGGAGCGACGTGAAAGAAGCTCAGGGGATGAAGAAATCTCCCTGGGCAAATGTCAGGCGGACAGCGTGTTAAAAGCCTCAGCCCCCCAGTCTCTTCTGGTCAGAGGCGCAGCTGAGAAGGTCCGGCCCAAGGGACAGCTTGTCTGGGCTTGTGTTTTGGATGTGGCACCAGTAGGGTGCTCATGATCTTCATTTCGCTGCCGTTCAGTAACACCATTTGCTTGTCTTCTGGCCACTTTTAAACTATGAACTTTAAAAGGGAAACAGCCAGTGGACATCACATTGACTTCAGGTCTGTGTTTGCGCCGTTCTGCAAGATGATTTGTAAACACCAGACCCCTGGTTTCATCCACCAGCTTGTGGGAAACTGCTGAAAAGATGAGACTGTTAATAAAGAATCCTCAGAATGAGATGGTGTGGGTTTGCTTTTTAGTTTCTACTTTCTGTTGTTGGGTTTAGGGTTTTTTTTTTCCAGATTGCCAATGTCTGCTTAAGCGTGGAAGATCTCGGAGCACGCAGCAGTGGTGGGAGTTGACGTGCGTGCTCTCCGTCTCCCTGCCCTGGCTCACTTGCAATGCTGGGAGAGCTCTGAACTCAGAAGGTGCAAAGTGTGTGCCCCAGGAGAGGGAAAAAAGGTGCTGGGGAGCAACATGTGGGGGGCACAAACACTAACCACCCAAGTGGGGGAGTTCCCCTCTAAAGCAGAGCCCACCGAACTGAGGACAACCACCCCCCACTCTCCTTTGAGATGTTGTGGTATTTTGACAGGCAGTGGAAGCTCACTCCAACACCAGCTGTCCAACCTCTCCAGCAGCACTTTGTGTATGTGCTGGGGGAGGACCTGGCTTCATTCTCTGCCACCTTGGTGCCAAGGTAAGAGTCTGGGGACCCATCCCAGCACTCAAAAGCACTATAGGATTAAAGGAGTAAGAGAAAGGCCATGATTCAGACCAGCCTCTGAGCAGAGATGGAATCAAACCCTTTCACGTAGCAGGTCTCCAGCTGAAGCACGCAGAGGCAGGTGCTACAAGCTAGAGAAGCAGCTAGCTGGGGAAGCCATCACCCAAGTCCCACCAAAAGACCACAGGGCTCTGCATCTACCTTCAGGGACCTGGTGCTCTGTGGCAGCTGCAAGCTGTTGTCTTAGGCATTGCAAAAGAGTTGCTGGAACTGAGCGCAGCGCTTCATGACAGAGCCTTAAAACCGGGTATAAAGTAATTCAGAAGTTTACATCAATGCCTTTAGTTTGGTCTGGACTGTGGCCAAAGCTCAAATGGAGTTGCCATTTCGTCTACAGTCTGTGAGTGCTTGTCAGCTTTTCTCTGTAAGCCAAACAATGTTTGCTGCATGTTAGTACAGGAACAAAAAATCTTAAAAATGCTGCAAGATCAGCCTGGGAATCTGCATTTGATGCTAAAAGCATCCAGGGCAATAGTTTTACATGATAAAAATGCCGTAAATTTCTAAAGACAGCAGTGGTGCATGTACAGTGAGGCATGGGGGATTTAATTGAATTTTATGCAACTGTTAATCCAAATTCTAAGTCCGTGGCCATGCCTGCCGAGCCGCTGGCTGCGCGTTTCGTTCCGGATTGCTCACTGAATCTGAACTCAGGGTGCAAACAGTTCAGCTTGCAAACTTTCCTCTAAGTAGCATAGCCGAGCACGCCGCTCTGGAGTGCGGGCTCACATTTAGCCTGCCTCCCACAGCTGAGGTGACTCGTGCTAATGAATAAACCTGGCCTAAAGCAACCAAATCTTGGGTTATTTCGCTGCACTTAAACTTGCCTCCGTCCTTGCAGGAACACAGTGAGCTGAAGCAGCCTCTGCTTTCTCGGATGAGCTGAAGCAGCCTCTGCTTTCTCGGATGAGCTGAAGCAGCCCCTGCTTTCTCGGATGCTGGAGATGGTCAACACCACTCAGCTGGACCGGCTGCTCGTGATTCACCTCCCCGTGTTGCAGCAAGCAGCGGGTCATGCCAGCATGTTTCCTCTCCTCAGAATCATGTCTGCATGCACGTCTGGACCTGTTACATGTCCGTAGCAGGTGAGTGATTGTCCCCACGCTTGGAGATGTCTTGCTGCTTCCTTGTACTCCAGGCTCGTGTTTCCTGGCTCTGAACGTACAGGTAGGCACCTGTGTTCTGGCCCAAGGCTGGCAACGTACGTGGGGCTGGTGCTGCAGGAGGTGGTAACAGCCCAGGAATCAGGCTCTACCGTGTTGGACTTCATTGCCTTCATAAAATGTCTGGAGGAGGTTCCTTTTTTCCCAAGCTTGTACCTGTTAGCACAACATCTACTCAAGCTCGTAGCTGCTTGCACAGTTGTTCCACCCAGCACCAAAAACTCCTGCATTTTCCACGGAGCAGGCCATAATTTTCTCCGCCATCTCTTTGCATTCAGAACTGCAGTTCAGAAGAGGATGGAACTGCTCACTTCTTTTTTATTGCATCTGCCGAGGCACTGCACGTGACTCACCTTTCAACACTAGGTAATTTGGGGACTCAACGCACCCACATTTGTGAAGCAGACAAAACTATGGTTAAGCATCTCGTAACTAAGCGAGAGCAGCCGTGAAAGCAATTTGAACACAGTGACGTGCCTGGAGCTGTGTGTGTCACGAGCTGAGGGGGGCTGCTTTGTTTTGAATTGCCGTGTAGCTCTGAGGCAGATGCCAGCAGGTTTCCTCTAGAAGCTGGAGGAGAAAAGCAGAGGGGGAAAGTCCCGTTATGCTCCCAGCTGAGAGCTCGTGGTGGCCGCAGGGATGGAACCAAGCAAATGCAGAGCCTGCCATGGAGCAGCGCTGCAGTCAAGGACTTGCTGGCACCTGGTGGACAGGAAGCCACTTGCATGCCAGCGCAGCCATGCTGCGCTGGGTGGTGCCGTGCTCGCGCGCCGGGGATGCCCGGGGACGCTGCTAGTCCTGCAGCTCTGCGGATCCAGCGAGGTCTCCAGCCCCGCCGGAGGGGTAGCTAGAGAACAGCATGGCCAAAAGGCAGAGAAAAAGCCCCGGTTTGAACTCTTCCTCCCTCTGCTTCTGCAAAGCTGCCGCCACCACCTGTGAGCCAGGCTGAATTGCTGCGAGGAGGTGGAGATGGGCACTTAAAAAGCTGTCTGTGCCATTAAACAGGAATAACCATCCCTTCCAGAGAGGCTTACACCTAACCTAGACAGGTATCTCTGGGGCATAAGCCTATTTCTGCCTCCTGGGGCTGAAGGGCAGTAGCCACAGCCCGTTCGAGCACAGAGCTCATCACACCCAACGTTCCCACAGCTTCTCAGGCCAATGTTGCCCGTGGCGGGGTCTTTGTGGGCACCAGGCACAAGGCGTAGGAAGGTGCAGGGAGCTTCCAGGGGTCTCTGTGCAGCGTCTTTCATTTCCACAGCATTGAGATGCACCATTGCCCTGGCACTGGGGCAGGCGAGGGCTGGAGGACTGGGCATGATGGCCAGCCGAGATGCCTGAGTGCTTTTCCAATCTCCTTTCTTTCCTCTCTTCCCACACCAGCAGTGTCTGGCTGTTTTTTTTTTTTTCCAGCGTTGATTCATGGCAGGAACCTGCTAATGCACAGAGGGAGGTGCCTGATTTGGGGGCCAGCGTGGAGGGGACAGACGGGCAAACTGGCGTGGACTGGTGTGAACTGGTGTGTGGCAGGGCAAGGGGAAGCAAAGGGCAAAGCGAGGCAGGAGGAGATGGATAGGAGGGGAAATAGCTCCAGGGTGCAGGAGAGGCAGGGCGGGCGTCCCGGGGTGTGCCCGCAAACACCTCCACCAAAAAAAAAAGAGGCGTCTTTGTGTTTCAGTGCTAAATTCTGGGGCATTAATAGCAACAGGCGTTAAATTTCCCCCACTCCCTAATGACGCGGTGCTGAAACCAGTCCCGGCAGGGGCAGGGTGAATGTTCGGAGGCACAAGTCACGCTCACAGCGCCCGTGAGTGCCCGTCGCGCTCTGAGCGCGGGCTCTTCCTCGCCACTGCTGCCATAGGGTCGCTTCTGTCACACCGGTGCAAGCAAAACAGGTCAGCCTCATTTTTAATGTGGAAAAATGAGAGGAAAAAAAAAAACCCACAATCATTGGAAAAAAAAACTATTATTTTCCCTGAATTTCAATTAAAAAGCTGCAACCAAAACTTTTGGTTGAAATCCCAAATGCAAAAAATCCCCCCAGGTTCTGAAAGAGCAGATGTGTCCCTCGTTCATCTTTATTTCCCTCCCCTTCTCCATCCCTTGTTATCGTGCGTGAACTTCAGCCTCCAAGCAGAAGCGATTGGTGCCCTGCAAGCCGGGAGAGTTGAGAGGAACCCACAGCATGTCAGGAACATGTGAAACCCCCTGGCTCCGCGTTGCCTCCTGCGCTGCTGCTTGGCCTCCGGGCAGCGGCCGTGGGGCACGTGGGGCCGGCCCTGCAACACAGGGACCCACAGCCACRTGGAAAGTTACAGAAAACCTGTCTTTATTGGTAAAGGAGGGTTTGAGAGCAGCCGCGCGCCAAAGACAAGCGTCGTCTCTGCTTATTCTTAATTCAGTTGCCCGTGTAATTCTCCTTCCGTCTCTGCAGTGCCCCTTTCTGGTTATATTTCACAGAGAGATTAATGGCAGTGCTATTGGTTCGGGTTGCAGCTGGGCCTCATAATTCGGCAGTTCCCATCGGGGCTGCAGGAATTTGTATTTCCCTGGAGACAAGTTATATGCTGCCCATTTCTCATCGCGAGCCAGAGAGGGCATTTCTGGAAACTGTGTGAAATACTCTTTTGGCAAGTCTGGTTTGCAGAGGAAACTAGATTTACATGGCCAGATTCCAGAGAAAAAGGCCGGATTTCATACTTGCTCTCCCGAGCACTGTTTGTTTTGTTCAGGCGTCCTCTGGTAGCAAGAACAACTCTGAAAGCGTAAGGCAGACTTGGGAATATTTTGGCACTTTGGATCCAATAACACTATTCTGTTTAAAGCTGGATTTTTTCCTATTTGGGTCTTGCTTACACACCATAGCCAACCCAGTAGAGACTGGAGGGGAATGGATCATGCCAGGACATACAGATTTCTCTGGCAGGCCCTTTTTCTTCACTGCTACAGTCCCACACACCAAGCTGCTTGTATAGCCAATAACACCGAAAACCAACCCCCAGCCCCAGCCCGAAACCGCAGTCATTGAACATCTCGTGTCTGTGGGTGACCACAAGGCCCACTCGTGGGGGAGGACATTCAGGATGACTTCCATCGCAGCAGCGAGTACACCTTATGGATCACATACATCAGCGTGGCTAGGAAAGCAAATACCTGCAATGGAAAAACGTATCAGCCAGTTAACTTTTTATTACAGCGCATGTTTCCTCGTATTGTGCAACCGCCTCGTAACATGTTATATTAGTGTTGACTTTTGCCCAGCGGGAGATACTCACATGAAGCAGGGCAGGAATGAGTTTCTCCCTTGTCAGGAATGAGTTTCTCCCATGCCATGTGCTTAGCCTGGTTAAAGATTTGCCCCGAGCCTGCCCTGCAGCCCCCACGTGCCTGTCCCCCACCGTGGACTCACCACAGCAGCAATGTTCTCCTTATAGATGGTGTATAGAAGGGTGTTACTGTAGTTGTAGGTGATGTAGGCTTCAAGCACAGCGGCGCTGAGGTAGAAGAGCGCGGCGGTGCCCTGGCAGAAGGCGTCCTGCGAAGCAAGGGAGGTGCAGTGGGCATTGGAGGGCAACGTGCTCCCCAAGGCCCAGCACGACGCAGAGCAGGAGCAAAAGGTGACGCTTTTGGTGGTGACGCTTACCAAGGTGACCCAGGAGCGGCTGCCGCCGTGCACCCCGCAAAGGTAGAGGCACAGGAGGGAGATGGACATGACGAAGCAGAACACCGAGACGAACATTATCCAGCCTTGTGCCATGGGAACCATGACCGTGGTGGAGGCCACGAGGATCCAGACGAGGCCCCCAAAGATCTGCAAGCCAAAGAGGAGCAACATGTGGCTGAAAGGAGCTGTGCCAAACCTGGCCCACCCACACAAAAAGCACGGGCCCGTGGGTTAACAGAGACCCCGTGCAAATGCCACCCGAGAAGCAGGGTGTGAAGACAGATAATGCAGTGAGTTTTACTGCCTGAGGTGGGAGAAATAGAGTTGCAGCACCACTGGGAGGACAGGTTTGCGCTGCTGCTCGGGCCATTGGGGTCCTCCACTGTGGGCTGCACAGGGGCTGAGTGAGCTCCAAGCTGCTGGTGAGGTGGCGGTGGGACCTCATCTTCAGCAGGCCCGAGGAGCTGCTATGGGGTGTCCAATAGCATGGGCAGCACGAGAACAGTTGCATCTATCCTGTCCTTTCTCCACCGACCGGCTCCCATGCAAAAGAGCGAGGGCAGGACCCGTAGCCCTGCACCAGCAGTGTCTTTGTGCTGGAATGCACGGCTTGCTTCTGCAACAAATCAACCCAGTTTTTCTGGACGTCTGCAAACTTGGGGCTGCCCAGCACCATGCAGTGAGGAGCTCCTCCGGAGAACCCGCAGAGCCTGCAGGGTGGTGCTGCCATGCGGACCCATTGCTCCTCACTGGCAGCTCTCAGAGTTGCTGGTGGATTCCCTGAAGGCAAGCGAGCCCTGCTGATGTTAGGATCATGTGGCCGATCAACAAGGCCAGGCTTCACCGCCATCCAGGTGCTAGCTGCTACAAATCATGGCATTTCCACTTCCTTGGAGGCATTTTGCAAGCCGGAAAGAGGCTTTCCTCTGCTTTATGATACTCAGAAAATGTCATGTAATTCGCTTCAGCCCAGATTGTAGGAGGAAACACCTTACTGCTTTCATAGTGAAAATATGCAAGTTAGATCAAGGACGTGGCTGTGACCTTGCAAATCCCTGGAAGGAAAAGGCTCTTACAAAGTGCTGCTTCGTTGGCATGTCCCATCTCAACCAAACACCAACACCTGAACACAAACCCAGGCCCTCTAACAACTCCTGCATGGAGACTACATGACTGCAGTGCAGATCCCAGGGAAAGCATGCAAATACTGCACTAAAAATCAGCAAAATCGGGGTCAGCTCTGAGGTCAGGCTGGGAAGCACCACTTCGTGTTTCCTGCCACCTCCCGGGTCTCTTTGCCACACAATTTGATTTCTCAGTTGGGCAAACACGTTTCCCATAGCTGCCTTGGTTTTGTGGTAGTGTTGTTCAGCCTCTCATTAAAAACCAGCAAAGCAGCAAGAGGCTCCTTCTGCAACCACATCCAGCAGGATGGGCAATGCAATCTGAGAAAACCTTCTTTCAAATGGAGCATCTCCTTCACAGTCCAAATCTGACTGTAGCCCTTTTTGGTTTCCCTAACTTAGCCTGGCTGCTAAATTTAATCCAAAAAGCTCCTCAAATAAGGCAGATGATCAGAATTGAGCAGAATTCACAGAATAAATAGGGATTAATCAGCGCAGCCCAACGTGGCAATCATCTGTGCCGCACACGGGCCCTTCTGGCCTTAACAATTGTCCAAATGCTTGAGATGTCGCTATAGACCTTCTGCGGGAGACCTTGTGTTTCCCTGAGGGCTGGGACACGTTGTGAATGCTGTGATTCAGGGGAGCCTCCTCCTTTGTACACAGTGGGGAGAGCACAGCAGCACAACCTCGCTGTAAACTGCCCGAGATGGAGATAAAATGCTGAAATCTGACTTTTCGGCATTCCTCCATCCTCCCTCCCAGTGCCCAGGCCCTTTGTACACACATTGCCAAGCCTTTCCCGAACAGAGGATAGTTTGTGGGGTGTTTCCTCCCTGCTTTAAGCTGTTGGGCCAAATCCCCTGGCAAGAGGAATGACAAGTTGGAGGCATGGAGGGCACTGGAGTGGCTGGGATGGGCTGGGATGAAGGCACAACCTTTCCAGGCYTCAGGAATGGCAGTTTAGCCCCATTCCTCTTTGCTTGCTGGCTGTTGCTGGGTGGTGGAAGTAAATGGTGTGGGTCCTGGGGAGATAGGCTGGGTGAGGTGGCGGGGAAGATTTTCATGGCAAAGCAATTGTTTTTGGCATGAAATAACATAAGCCCCCTCCTCAGGCCCTCGGCTGGATGGCTCAATGCTGGCTGGAGGCGAAGGTCCAACAAAAGCCACTCAAACTGTGGGACAATTGGGTCTGGAGGGACTAYAAGGCGCGAAGGAGCAGCAAGAACCCGTTCCCTCTTCCCCCACGCTCAGCTCAT
Source organism: Nothoprocta perdicaria (assembly GCF_003342845.1). Classification (NCBI taxonomy): domain Eukaryota; kingdom Metazoa; phylum Chordata; class Aves; order Tinamiformes; family Tinamidae; genus Nothoprocta; species Nothoprocta perdicaria. The sequence goes on from NW_020455585.1 coordinate 522,727, forward strand.
CTCCTYGCTCCCCTTCCCCATGGAATTCCCCAGCAGAGCGGGCCGAGGGCAGGCTTGGGGTGAGGCGGGTGCCCCTCGGCATCGCGGCTCTCGGGCCCCGGCAGCGCAGCGCGGCAGCACGCGGACACTCACGATTTCGGGGATGAAGAGCACATCAGGGAAGGTGGTCAGCACCGCCAGGCCGCTGGGCAAGGAGGCGGTGGAGGTGGCCGAGGACATGGCGAGTCTTTCCCGCCGGTGCCTGCCAGCGGTTCTGGCTCTGACTGCTGTGGGCGGCTGCCAAACGCGTCTGCCCTCCTCCTCTCCACCCTCCCTCGCTCCCTCCCTCCTTCCATCCCACCGGCAGGTGAATGTGTCCGCAAATACTGCAGGTGCCGCCGAGCTCTGTGCCCGGGGGTTCTCCGTGGCCACTGGAGCCTGAACCACACGGTGCAGGTGCCAGCAGGGGCTCTGAGTGCTGCTAGCAGCAAACCCTGGGCAGCAGGGCCGATGGACCTGAGGTGTGTCACTCTGCTGGGAAAGCTGAGAGTCCTGTGTGTCCCTTGGGTGCACGGGAGCTCAGCCGGGATCTTGCAGGGGCCACACTGGGAGCAGCCCTCAAGATCCTGCTTCACTGCAGCATCCCCATCCAGCACTGGAGGCCAGAGGAACTGGGGAGGACAGAGCCCAGACTCTCCCCACCGCTGCCCAGTGAGGGCACAGTCACAGCAAGGAGCACGGGTGCCGCTCTCTCCCGCAGCACGTTAATAGTTCACTAACTGGGTACAAGAGACCTCTGTAAATGGGTACTCGGCTTCCCATTAAAAAGGGTTATTTCTGTGATCGTCGCCTAATAAAAGGGGATGATTCTCCTTGTTTCATTCGTGTTTCAAAATCAAGAAAAAAAAAACCGCAACAACGTAAGTACCGAATTGAAAAGACTTCAATAAAGTGGGTATACAATACATAGTGTATATATGTTGATATATGTTTATATTTATAACATATATTTTATTATATCTATATAAAAATTATATACATATATTTATGTACTTTTAATTTTATATATATCATATCCATAATTTATAATAAATGCATACAACATGGTATAATTCAGTGTATATTCAGTGTATATTAAGTATATTCAGTGAAGCAAATGAACATCAGTTGTAGCAAGGAGAATTGGCCCTGATAGCTATGAAATTTTAACTGTATCAAGCAGCTGCTGGCAGGACAGACTGGAGTTTGGCCCCAGGACACATTACACGTGTTTTTACATATCTTATCGGTGTTTCACTTAGTATGCYGTTACTATTAGCTGAGATAACATTTATGTGCTTTTGTAACAGTTGGGAACAAAATTATGCTTCTCCGGAGATATGTATCACAATATAATCAGGATTAATTAAATAGGGTCCATAAAGATCAAGACCCCTCGGAATGAGGGTATCTGTTGCAAGGGGGTGTCTGTGGGATTATAGCTAATGCTCTGTGAGCACATTACATTTGCCTGTCATCTACTGGAATCTTATGACTCTTAAGTAGCAATGTTTCTACCGTATGTCATTATGATAGGTATTGGCTTATTGTTTTCTATGCTTTGACTTTTCTGGAGAGCCTGCCACCCTGAACAGGCAGCAGAAATGCTACAGCGAGTCCATGGAGCAGGGAGCCAGCCTCAACCTCTGGTGCTCCAAGGGACACTGAGGAGCAAACGCTCCCAGCACGGTGCCTGCCTGGTGTTTTTAAGCTGCTTTGGCTTTGGCAGCAGTTTCTCGGATCGACCACACTCTCATTTGTTTTACTTTGGGTGAGCTTCGTGCGGGACCACCATGGGACTGCTGTAAATGGGTGGTTGGTTATTCCCTGCTGCATGGGATAGCTAACAGCTCTACCACAACCAGGCACAGAGAAATGCAGAGCCGTGGGGAGACAGGTGAAGTGTATTAGCGAGCACAGTAAAAGAAACCAGGCACACAAACATCACGTTCACTCTGGCAAAGAGCTCTAGGTGCTGCCAACCCACCATGATGAAAACCGCAACATCGCTGCAAGAGGATAACGTCCAAGCTGAGGACACGGAGCAGCAACAGCCGCCTCGCACATCGCCCCGAGGGAAGGTACAAGCACTAAACGACACGGGTGCGCACCGCCCCGCACCTCCTCGCCCCGCCGCCCTGTTCCCGCCTGCGCCCTCGCCAGGCCAGGGGGGCGGTGCGAAATGGCGGCGGGGGCGGCGCGAAATGGCGGCGGGCCGGCATGGCGCGCCCCGAGCGCTACTTCTGCACGGCGGGCCGCGGCATGGAGCCTTTCGCGGCGCAGGAGGTGCGGGCGCGGCTCGGCGCCACGGAGGTGAGCAGGGCCGGGCGGCGGCCGGCCGCAGGTCGCCTCAGCGCCGCCGGGGTGAGGGAGAAGGTGGAGGAGGGAGCGTGCGGTGGCGCTGCAGAGCCGCTCCAGCAAGTGGCAAGTCGCTTTCTTCATTTATTTATTTATTTTTCTCTTTTTTTTTTTTTTTTTCTACCTCTTTTGTTTTGTTGTTGCTACGTTTCTTCCCGTTATCCTCGTGCTCCCATGCCCTCCCGTCCCGTAGGTGGACTACGTTTCGGGGAAGGTGTTCTTCACCACCCGGGCAGAGCTGTGTGACCTGAGGAAGCTCAAGTCCGGGGAGCGGTTGTTCCTGCTGCTGAGGAGACGTGCCCCCCTGCACCTCTCTAGAAATAAAGGTATTGTTCTCATGGAGAATAAGCAGGGTCTCGTGTTCAAAGGCTCCCCTGGATTTTTATTTTTCATTTGTGCCGAAAACAGCCAGGAGAAAGCTCAGAAGAAAGCTGTTTTAAATGGCTAATCGTGTTAGTTTGTCTGTTGCTGGTGCTGTGTGTACAACCCCACCTTCACAAAATGGTTGAGGCTGGAAAGGACCTCAAGAGATCATGTAGTCCAACCCTCTGCTCCAGTGGGGACACCCAGATCATCCAGACAGGTTTTGAAGATCTCCAGAGAAGGAGACTCCACAGCCTCTCTGGACAGAGTCTTCCAGGACTCTGTCACCCCCAATAACCTTCACCTAAAAAAGCTTCTAAAACTCAAATTCAGCTCAAGGGACATATTATGTTTTCCCTACAAGCAAGCAGACCCTCATGTGTGTCCTGTGTCACATAACAGATTTTGACCACWTTTTTTTTGTAAATTTAAGTCCTTCGGGTTACAATATTGTCTCAGTGTTGGAGAAGAGAGATGAATGTCCATGTGCTGGTGCCTTTTTATCTCTGATATAGTCTTTAATTTCAAGAATCCATGGACTCTAAAGCATAAAGTGAGAAATAGGGGCATCTAAACTTTCTTTACATCACCAGCTTGTAAGTTTTTATATGAATTGTGCTATATATTTGTAGCGTTATCTTCCCTTTTATCGTACATAAGTCAACAGGACTGCGCATGGGTGAAAACTGAGGCGTGCATGAGGGGCTCCAGGTTTGAAGGAGATGAACATATTCAGCTTATAATAAAAGTTTATTTGTTTATACAGTAAACCAAAATGATTTGTGTCTGTGTCTCTTTTTCTATCTGGGAAAGTGTCTGATGTCTGTAACCCTGGACTGAGTGCTTTATGGGGAAGGTGACATGGTGGACTAGTCCCCAGTCTCCAGGAATGAGTCTAGAAGTGGTGTAGTCTTCTGATAGTGCTGAATTTATACAAATATTCAAATTCCAAATTTGCAAAACTTACTCATGGTTCGACAGAGTCTGCATTGGACTGTTACGTGCCTGTCTGTCGATGGGGTACATGAGCATTGGGGAGCTCAGTTGTGTTTAATCTGTAGTGCTGTAGTTCCTGGGTTCAAATGTTAATGAAGTTGAAACACTGTGAGCATCTGCTATCAGGAGAATCAAATGCTGAGATTAAGCTGATTAACCTGAAAGGTCTTTTTCTTGCAGGGAAAGCATTGCATGAAATTAAAAGTCTTGTCACTGAGGAACCAAGGAACTGGCTTGATATTATCTCTATTTGGAAAAATCTTTGTGGACACAAGGAGGAAAAGGATGATGTCTCTCAAGAAAATCCTTTGCCTCTCAAGAGAAAACCAGAAGAAGAGGTGAATATTGCAGCTAAACGACAGAAGACAGATACTGTTTCTGAGGAGTGCCAAGCAGGAGCTGAGAAGAGCTGCTTGGTGACAAAGAGTGATCAGGACTTTGGGACTGAAAGCCAGACTTCTAGAGAAGAACTTTCCCAAAGCAATGAAGAGAAAGATGTTGRTAATGAGAAACATAGCTTCAGTTTCAGAGTTTCTTGTCGCTGTAGTGGAGCAATTGCCAAAATACTTACTTCACAGGTATACTAAATTATCTGTGTTTTGAAACAAATTAGTGAAGGCGGAAGGAAACGTGTAGTTTATTTGCAATTTAAATTGTGCTGTATGTTCTGGAATCTGTTTGTGTATTTTCTCAAAAAGAATGTAAACTGCTTTACTTTTGGCAAATAGAAATGCAAGCAGTGGTGTTCAGTTTGAGGTAAGATATTACCCTGAATGGTTTTCATCAGTGTTTCCTGCTGAGAATAGGTAGATGATGTTTAGGTAGAGGTAGCTGGGCCTGTGAAAGCTGATGCAGTCTTGGTAGCAACCATCTAGCACATCGTGCTTACCTGAGGAACCCTTTCAAAGGCTTCAGAGCCATCTCCTCTTGTTTGTGCATGGTAGTGTAACAAGGTGCAAAGGCTGTGCATTGCAACTTGAGAAGTACAGCCTTGTTTGGGGCTGTTTGAGGGGRGGAAAACACATTCCCCAGAAGGGGAGTGCAGCTCTGGGACACCTACCCAGGGGTAGGTCCTTGTCACTGAAAATAAGTATTTTAACTACCACTACTACTTCTCCTGCCCTGTTAAAGTTAGTGCCTGGAGAGGTGGGGTGCTGTAAGCATGCCAGTACAAATGTTTGCGTAAGTGTGAGTTTGAGCTCTTGGTCTGAAGATAGCAAAAAAGTTTTAGAGGCTGTATGTGTGTGTGCTTATATGTATGCAATATATGCATAAATATATAAGCTTTTTTGTGMGTTATACACTTATGCATTTATTTTTAGCCATGAGAGTGTGTGTTGTAACTTAGGCAGGACTTGAACTTCAGCCTTGCGTATTCCAGGTGAATAATAACCATTTTGTCTGACAGCAAGTTTACTCTGTGTCTGTCTTGTTCGACTTTCTTGCATTTCTTCAGGCCTTTGCATGAGTATTTCTGAAGGGATTAAAGAGAGGCTGTGCATCTTCCCAGGTATTTACAAGGATTGTACAATGAAAGCTATGGCCTTAGGGATGTTGTATAAAGACTAAAGTGATGTCTTTCTCCCTCTATCTGTAGCTTTCTTAATTGTGCTAATTGCACGTTATTATTCTTTCTTCTCACAGGAGATTGGAAGAGCCATTGGCATAGCACTTATGAAGCAGTTTGGATGGAGGGCAGACTTGCGGAATCCAGATCTAGAGGTAATGCTGTTTCTCTGCCAAGCACTCGCTTGCTGCTTTTGAGTTTACCTTGCGTCTCCTGTGTTGTTTTTTTTTTCCCTTTCCCTTTGCATGCTGAACTGCAGACTCTGCCTATTTGTCTCTCTGCTGCTGCATTTAACCAGAGAAGAACTGGTTGCACACAGTGAAACTGTTCACCACCAGCTTTCACAAGCCTTTCAGTTCACCTAAATACAGAAAGATCTGCAGGAGCATGTACTGTTAGGAAGGATCAGTCCAGGGAACAGGGCAGAAACCTGCACCCTTACAGACTCTTGGGCTCTGGCTGACTGTTAAAGGTGGAGTTCACCTGAGCCRTTGGGCAGCCAGTTCTCCCCAGCAGTCTGTGGCGGGGGGGCAGAAAAAGAGAAGGCAACAAGGGCCTTTTCTTGATGAACTCCATATTTGAGAACTCAGTTAAGGAAGGAGCTTGCAGTCCTGTGCATCTCCTAGACTGACTCTTGCAAGCAGCTTGGTTAAGATGCCCTCTGTTTTGCAGACTGTCTGGGACGTTAGGGGTTAGGGTTCACTGCTCATGACAAGCTTTATGCATCCCTGTGCTTGGCATACAGAAGCTGCTGTCAGCGCTGATGTTGGGGAGACTGAGACCTTCCATGAAAGCTCTCACTTCATCCACTGGTTCCATTTTTGCCAGGCCTTGCATCAAATAAGGCTTCACTGAACCAGGAATGGAGAGCTTGCTCATAATTTGATCTGACTTTTGCTACAAAACTCAGAGCAAAACTGAGGGATATAGGGATTCTTTAAGAATCAAGAATCTTCCTTTGGGCTTCTTGGGAAGGGATTGCATTCACAAAACATCTGTTGGACAGCTCAGAGCCTTCTCTTTTGACATGCTTTTTATGGCACAGGAGCACAAGCTCTTGAAGCTGTATGTATTTCTGGAAGTATTATCCACATCTTCCTTCTATCTGAAATGCTGGGTAAAGGAACTCATTTGAAAGGCAAGGTARAAGGGAAAGGAGAGGGAGATGAATAGTAATTAACATTTTTTGGATGATTTTTCATCAAAATTACCTGGTGCCAGTGTATACAGCTAACTAGCTTCTCCTGCTTAGAATAAATGTTTTTCAAGTCAAAGATATCCTTTTAAAACTACAAACAATTGGTTCCCATAAAGATTTTGATTCTTACACCCGCTGTGACTTCTTCCAGTTAATGATAATTTTCTAAAGTATTTTTGTTGTTCAGCTAGGATCARGCATTTATAGAAACAACCTCAGAGTATGGCTTAAGGGAATTAAATTTACATGATGTCTAACTGACAAATTTTAATGTTGTTCTTGTTTGCTGTATTTCAGATTTTTGTGCATCTAAATGACATTCACTCTGTCTTGGGAATTCCTCTTTTCAGGTAGGCATTCTCATCACCAGCTCTTTCAGCAGTACCAGAACAAACATTTCTAAACAGTTATTATTTATTGTTGCCCACCGTTGTTATTTATTGTCCGATTTAATGTTCATTGGGCTGTCATGTTATCTATGACTTTCCTGAGCAAGTAGGCTAGACTTCACAAGGAGTTCAAAGATGAAAACAGATTGTTTTCTATTTGCCAGTCTAAGAATTCTACTTCCATTGGTCTTTCATGCTATGTGGACCCTTCAGGCTTGATTGTACCATAACTTCATGTTGCTCTTGCTGTCTGCAGGATTCCGTTGGCAAACAGGGAGTATATCCAAACAGCAGGACTGAGATCAACTATTGCCTGGGCCATGGCATCTCTGGCTGAAATCCGTGTGAGTGTTCTTGGCAGAGGGGTAGACACTCGAATGAAGGAGTACAGCTGCCAGTCAGAAAGGAAGCTATGAGTCTGAAGTATTAAACTCTTAGTGCCTATACTGTGATCCAAGTCACAATATTGGTGCTGAGTTTCAAACACAAGTGTGAAAGCCTAGAATAGTATTAGKTTTTTTTTGTGTGTGTGTGTATATATTTTTATATATATAATTTATATATGTAAAATAAGTTATTTAAATTTATGTAGATATAAATATAATGTAAATATATAAATTAGTTATATTTTTATATATATGAAGATAGATTATAGTGGACATTGTTCATTCATAGTGCAGTCTAGGGTAGGGTTTGTCTGCTTTCTGACACAAGCACAGTATGTTCAGCTTATGTTCAGCCTGATACCTGATGTAACCCCAGTCCTTTTCAGTCAGACTGTTCCTCCCTGCACTGTTTAAATTGCACATCTTTTTACATTGTTYGTACATCCAGCCTTGTTTGGGATTTTTCCTTCCCAATGAGAGTGAGAATGATCTTTTTCAATAATTATCTTGATACCAATATCTGTCTACACTCAAGTGTTTCTCTGTTTCCCAAATACCACCTTGAGATTGGAAACATTTGATGTATTATCTTTAATGAAGTTATTCATGAAGTATGTTTGCTATACTGCCTTGAAAGCAATTTTGATGTGRTAAGGAAATGATCACTGTTACCCTTGTTGGGTTCAGTGGTAATTTATAGGTGACAAATACGTTGAAGGAAGCTTTGCACTGAGAGGAGTCTGTTACCTTGCTTGGGATGCTCTAAAGCCTTTTGTCTTTGTAGGCAGGTGCYTTTGTCCTGGATCCGATGTGCGGGTTAGGAACAATCCTGCTGGAAGCTGCCAAAGAGTGGCCTGTAAGTACAGCAGCCACAGTAGGTAGGACCCTTGCAAGACTGCTTGTAGTGGCATCAGGAGAAATCTCTATCACGGTGATACTAAAGTCCATTTTCTTACTGGAAAACTGCAACCAAATAGGTCTTTCCAGACAGGTGCTGAATATGATTTAGTGCAGACACTCCTTCACATAGGTGTAAAACATGCAGCTCCTACATCCTTATATGGAAGGATGCCTGGAGCCCTGTATGCATGCAAGGTTTGAGTCARCCATGGGCTACTTTATTTTTATGCCTGAAATTATGGATTGGATATGGATTCCCATTTATTATGGGAATGGAAGTGTCTATAGGACAGTGCAATGAGCTGTTGGCATTAGAGTCAATGCATGCTAGCCATAAATAAGCAGCTGAGATCTTCCTGTTATGACGTAGCCTGTGTTTCTCCCGCCGGTCTTTTGAGCAGCGGAGGACATGAAAGGTGTGAAGATGTCACAAATTTCCCCCTTCCTCCGTCCTCTTGGTCTCTATTGCTCTTGTGTCATATTAGTGAAACCCCCCAGCAAAGGGTTTGTCCTGCAACAAAGGTATTACGGAGGGTTTATAAAATAAATATACCTGTTTGTCAATTAAATGACTTTTAATGACTTTTTTTTTTTTTTCCTCTGAACAGGAAGCCTGTTACTGGGGTGCTGATATAAGCGATTCACAGTTAGAGGGTGCATATACAAATATTAGGAGTGCAGGCTTGATGGATAAGATTGAGTTACTTAAAGCTTCTGTGAAAGGTATGGCTGTAAAATGTTCAAAGAAAGGCCTGTTTAAAGTCGCTTGTACTCCTGGGGCTATGCATGTAGTGTAGTTCTAGTAGATGATCTGTACTAGAGGTAACTTGTAACAAATATCTGCGAGGTGACCCTCTGCAATGCTCGTGAGTGGATACTTGTTTTCTGAACTTTAGCAAGAATAAATTTGGTAGAAGACAGCAAAATAGTATTTAGACGTGAGCAGTAATTTTGTATATTAGTCTTCATGGTTGCACGTTTCACATTGTTTGCAACATGAGAGTTTCTGTATATTGTGGGAGCACAATGAAGGCAAATTTGTATATAGTGCGGGTTGTAATTTCAATTTAACCGGATGAATAAAACGTAATGTTGAGTTATTACTGTTTTCCAGTGGACATACTTGAAATGTTGGTGACTCTTTATTGAAAGAGGTAACTGGTAAATTCTCAGTTCATGAGCTGCTTTGGGAAGAAGGTTGTAGGCCTTTTATGATGTTCTGGGCCTCAGAGCTTGAATCTGAATTAGTCTTATTTGAAATTCTTGACAGACAGAAGCTGCGTGTTCTCCCGTGTACACAAGTGGACGGAGAATAAGCATTTCTCTTTCCTTGCAATAAGAAGTAAATATTTCTTGTTAGAACAGTTGGTTATCAAGACCTTAGAGCTTGCCTTCTAGGAGATACCCTGATGTCAGGCTTTCCTTATACTGAACAACTAGAGCTGGTGTCTTAGGCATCACTCGGAAACTGTTCTTTCTGCATCTTTTGTGAAGGACTGTAGGTAACTTGTCCTTCCACTTGTAGATAAAATGTTTTACTGTAAGTGCCGACCCCAGCATGACTGAAGAAAGACCTCTAGCCCTTCTGGAAAGGCTGGCATGGGATTACAGCAGGATTTAAGTGGGGGAGACCTCTAGAAGTTTAGTCTGACTTTTCTATTTAGGGCTAACCCCAAAGCCAAGTTAAGTTGCTTGGTTTTGAGCTTTTCCAGGGATGGGAAACCTCTTTTCCTTCAACGTACTGTCTAAGCTCTGGCCAGCACAGCCCAATATGTGGTTGGCCTTTGTCACCACAGAGGTGCTCTGCTGGGTCACGCTTGACTCCTTGTTCATCAGCAGTTCACAGATCTACTTCTACAGGGCTGCTCCCCAGCCAGTTGGTTACTGGCCTGGACCCACCAACGTACTCTCCAACCTTTTCATAAAAGTTGGAAAGAGAAAACTAAGTATTCCTGGGGAGGATGCAGATTGAACATCTGGTTCCTTGCATTGTGTCTGCATTTGAACATCTGCACTATGTAAAGTACTTGCAAGCTTAACTCTTCTCCCATGCTTGACATGTAAAGAGGCATGTTGAGAAGCAGCAGTTTATTTGGAAACATCCCATTTTGGAGAGTCTTACTGATGGGGCAGTCGTATTGCCAGTAACAGAATTCATGAGCTAAACTATCACTTTCTGTCACTGTCTTTACTCAGTTTGCATTGGATTGGCCTCGTAGACTGTTAGTGCAGATAAATAGAGTCTCTGAAGGAGCTTGGGGTTTGAGTGCCTAACCTTTGGAAGAGCAGGCAGATATTTTTGTAAGGTCACTGGCAGTGAAGCTCCTGGATGTTTTTCGGATAGTGAGATGTAAAGACCTGCTTTTATTCTGCAGCATTGCCACTGCCTTCAGAAAGCTTYGACACTGTGATTTCTGATATTCCATTTGGGAAGAAGTTCAAGATCACAAAAGATGTTCCGTACCTACCAGACATTCTCCAGGAGATGGAGAGGTACGTGTGGTGTTTGACGTGCTTGGGATGTGGYATAAATGTACTGATGGTTTGCAGTACTAAACATTGTGAGCTTCAGCTTTGCTCTGTTCTGAGCACTCTCTGGCTCTGCAGCCTGATCCTGGGAAGGTGATGGAGGTCTGAGATTTGTTTTTATTTCTGCCTTAAAAACTCTTGTGGCCTCTCTCACAAGCTGTGGCAGTGCTGGTGGCAGCACAGACTGGTAGTGGGTGTTGCTTAAGCTGTGCTTACAAGCATTCTTCTCATATCAGGATGGCTACAGATAAAGGYAAAAGAGGGAAGACTTTTGAGAAAGAAGGGGATAATCTAGCCAAACTTGAAGTAAGGCTGAGCAAATTAAGCACTACTCCTGTTTTTTTTTGGTTGAGGTTTGCTTGTATTAAATCATAGATGTTCCTTTTGAGTTCACAGCCAAGTTCATTAGCAGTCTGACTTAGCAGGAAAGATTCTAGACCAGAAAATGGTGATAGGCTTGTTCTCCCCAGTCAGTCAGTTCACTGGAATAACCTGCCTGGTTTTCTTTTAAATGCCTCTTTTTGTATCTTTTTGGTATTTCTCTCTCTTGTTCTCTTTTCTTTTCCTATTTTTTTGTGTGTATCTGTCTCACCTGTTATGTCATGGCAAAGTGAAGCCAAACTAATACTGAACTGCCCCCCACTTCTCTGCCCCAAGATGTTTTTGTCTCAAAGCAAGCCCTTTCTGCAAGGTTACTCTTCAGCTGGATATTGATCTGACTTACCGAGTAGCAGGGATATGGGAAGAAGATGGTGAAGGAGGTGGGGTAGTTCCAGAGTATCAGGGCAATCTTAGRTCAGTTTATGCTGACTGTACTTCCCTTTGGTCTTGTTGGACACTTTCACCTTCTCTTCTTTCGCTTTGTCTTTTGGGTTGTCCTAAGCAGAATATTTCCGTGGGATAATGGAGATGGACTTGTTCATCTGCTTACTGTAAATAGAGCCCATGTGGTCTCTTCCTCTTGCAAAGTCAAGTGTAAAGTTTCCTTATGTGCTAAGAAATAATCAGATTGCAAACAGTAGTCAATCTACATGAGTTTCCTGGGTTTAAAGACTTCAGTTAGTAGTAAAGCGTGCGAAGACAGGTCTTCAAAAACACCAGAGAGAGAGAGAGAGAGGTGGGGGGCACCTTCTGAACTGTCCTACACACTTGAAAAGATTCCACCTCTGACCCTTTTCTTGCTTTAATGGGATGCTGGTCCTTTGCAGGTTGATGCATTTTGCTGCTCCTGAGACCTATCCCCCACCCCGCCACACACACACACACACACACACACACACACACACACGCACACAAAAGTGTCTTTTAAGGTGATACTGGCCCTAATTCTTGAAATAATTAAGACTTTGATAATTGGATCTATCTTCCCTGCTAGCCAAATGTAAAGACTTCCTGAAGTCAGAAATGTTTGGAAGTCAGTAAAGGGCCCAGTTCTCCCGTGTAGGAAGAATTAACAAAGGTTTGGAGACTGGGCCTGCTTCAGGCTGTGACCCTTCACTTGCTTAAATCTTCTGTTGAATACCAGGGGCATCTGAAATATCAGTCATGCAGAGTTCTGCACAACTCGGTGAGTGCTGGGGAATGGACACCTAACCTTTGTTTTCCTGCAATTGCCAGAGTACTTCGTGTTGGAGGGAGTCTTGTATTGCTGCTCGGTCAAGACCTCCRTAAGGACATGGATGAGGTGATGAAGCGTGTTGAAAGCGATGGGTCTCCTAAAGCTGTGTCTGATGGTGCAAATGAAACCACCACGGTGAAAACCTCGGATGTCAATGGGAATTCTTCCTCTGCGGTGCCTGATGTTGAAGAATCCTTTCTTGGCAGCAGACAGATGTGTTTTGGGTCACTGGTGCTGGATGGCGTCTATGGGGTTAGCCTGGGAAAGACAGATGCTTTCATACACAAATACAAGAAGATCTCTACTGCTGGGAATCAGTAGCTTTCTTGTAGTATGCAACTTGAATCCTGATATATTTGAAAGCAGCACAGTGGTGGAACACTGCAACCCTGCAAATCTGAAGCCTGTGCTACTTGTTGGCTCCTCTGACTTGGATGTGATAAGGGTTTCTTCAAAACTTCTCATTATCAGGAGAAGGATGGAGATAGGTATTATTTTTCAGCATTTAAAAAAAAAACTTTTAGTAATATTAAATGGATTTTCATCTTTGGCAGTATTTTTTTTAGGAAGCTGTTTTTGGTAAGGTGTATCTGGCTCTTGAGAGCTGGGTGTTTGCAGCCTTGTACTATTTTAAAGCTAGGACGCATCTGAAATTACTGTTCAGATCTGTTGGAAAGGAAATAAACTGTTTTCTATGTCACTTCTTTGCAGCTAAAGCATGTTTCTATCAGGCCATTTATGCTTCAGTTTAAATGTGAAGAGACATCTTGCTGCCAGCAGTGTTTTCCCTTACTTGGTAATGTGCCTTTAGGGGTGTAATGGGGAAGATGGGGGAAGCTTTCAGCTGAAGGTAACTTCTGCCTGCAAAAAGGCATATGGAAAAGCTCTGCTGGAGAGGTCTTAAATTCTTTTAGTATATGAAAAAGGTATTTTTGGGGATGCAGTCTAACTCAAAGCTTTACTGCAGCTGCTCAGGAAATGGTGAAGAATTTATATAAAGAGTTATTGCAGATTTTCAGAGGATACTTCGGATGAGTTTGCGGCGTGGCAAGCTGGGGTGGAATTGGGCAGTGTGTTCCTTTGCCACGGTTAGTGCAGAGACCATGCTGCTTAACAGTGCCTGCAGGGCTGTGTGGTTTGTGTTGTTGTTATTAGTTCATTTGTTTATTTGTTTTTGATCCTGAAAAGGTATTTTACCTGAGTAAGAGACTGGCTCTGTGGCTCCTAATGCCCTTGGGATGTGGTTTGCCACTTGGGGTGTGGTATGAGCAGCAGGGATACCCTGCTGGCTTGTGGTCTGCCTGCTGTAACCCCTAACCCTTCTCAGCAGGGCTGCAGCTCAGCACAGATCTCCCATCCTGGTCTGGTGAACCGGGTTATCCAGCAGGCACAGCTCCTGGTGTTACTGAATGTCACAAGGCCTTTTTTGGCACAATTCTTAAATTGCCCGAGGTCCCCCTGGCCTGAAGTTCTGCCTCTTGTGGTGTTAGCCACCTGCCCAGGTCGGTGTCACCTTTGTGGGGATTGTTTTGTTTTTCATATTTATTTATTTTTCTGTTTTCATGTGTGTTTCAGTAAAGGTTTTTGATGCTGGATTACTGTTTAATGACTAGCACTCAGCTTATCCAAAACGGATCAAGACCCATCAAATAGAGCAAATGTGGCTGGAGAGAGTCTTTCTCCATCAAGTGGGCTACTGCAGAAGATAGGCTCTGTAAATAGGAAAGAGTTGACTGTAGCAGAGCTGAAGAGTGTTTGAAGAGAAACTGCTAAAACACATTGCTAAGTGGTAGAGCAAAGTGCGAAAGAAAAGGGAAGACTGGCCCCAAAGCTGTGCTTAGCTTTGATTTATCCTGCTGCTGGTGTCTGGACTGCTCCCAGATCAATTAATTGATCTGTTGGGTCTTTATCTGCTTTGCATGGCAGGGTTTCTTTGCCTGAGTTGCTATTGATTTTTCTGCTTTCATATAATTGACAGTTATCGCATTAAGCTCCAGTACTTCCATGCTACAACCCTTGCCTCTACCTTTCCTCTTTCACTCCTTTGATCAAACTGCTTTTCTCTCACTTCTCCCTTTCCCAATCCTTTGCTTGTAGAGGGCTGTATCTGAACGTCTCCCTCACTATTCCTGTGTTCATGTTCTTCTTGTACCGTGCATCTCTATTGCTGAAATAGCTTCTCCAGTGGCCCTGCTTCTTCTGCAGTGTCTGCTCGGCTCCTCTGCAGTGCAGGCTGGGCTGCTTGGCCCTGCTGAGGGTCCAGCCCAGCTCTGTCTCTGTGCTCAGGAGGTTCCAAGGCCCGCTCTGGCAATGAGTGTGTGGATGCTGTGCTTTGAAGACGAGGCGGGTTGGGTGGTGGCAAAGGATGGTGGGTATGAATGAATTGACACATACACTGATCTCAGTGTGATACTGAAGTTTCTTAACTGGGACTGGCCCTGTCAGTTTGAGTGTTGCCTGATGGACTGGCTTATTACTGTGGTTGGTTAAATTGAATTGTCACTTAAGTGTTGGAAAATACAAGGTGTTTGTCCTCTGTTCCTTCCCCCCCCAGCCTTCTAGCACCTCAGTCCTTCTGTTTCCAAGGGTAGCTCCTTGGTCTGGAGAGGATAGATTCCTTGGGGCTCTAACCTTAACCTGCTGCATTGTCAGAGCTGTCACTAACATGAGCACTATGCAGGTGAAGGACCTCTTGGTTTTTGAACTTCCTCCGCTTTGCAGAAGAGCCCAAGCCATGAAACTTCAGTTGCCACAAAAAGAGGTAGGTATTTCACTACATACTTCGTTGCTTCACAGAGGCTAATGTTTTTTATATTTAAGAGGCCTTCCAGGAATGGATAGGAGTCCCTTAATCCTTTCAGTACAGCTTAAGTGCTCAGAATGGAAGCCTTGGTTACTTAGAAATTATACAGTACAGAAGAGAATCAAGCTGGAATATTGTTACAACAAACATATGCTCCTGATGCACAAAAAGACACAAGTGTGCACGCTGACCATAAAAGAGGAGGGCCTGTTGGGGCAGCAGGGGTACACATACCAAAACCTTCCTTGAAGGTACAGTGCAAAAGGTGTTGAAGGTCAAGGGTAAAAAGTGCTGAATTAAAACATTGTGCATGCCAGGGGCAAGCGGGGTAATTCTGGGAAGCATTCATTTGGCAGCAATGATGTTTTTTTTCTAATGTACAAACACTTGAAAAAGAGAAATAGCCCTAAATTCTTTCAGTGACTCCCCCATCCACCTTTAGGTATCCTGTACTATTGTTGTCTTTTACATGCACAAAGCATATTGAAGTGAAACAGCTATTCTGTGTTCTGAGAGCTGTCTCCTTTTCCCATCTGTTTGCTGGGCAGCAGAGGAGAATGTGCTGCTTGACTGACTGGCACATCAGATTTTGAAGAGTCATGTTTTTATGCTGAGAATTCTGAATTTGATTTTCATTTCTGTTTCTTTACTGAGTTCTGGAAASGGTGTTTGGCCGTCACTGAACTGGGTTGGCGATGGGTGGGCTGTCATGCAGAGGAATCTTTGGTGGATTTTGGCTGYATAATCTTGCTGCTGGTGACAAAGGGGTGAGCTGTGCAAAGTCACCCAGCTGCTACTGTAAGTCTCCAAATGCACCAAGCACAAAATACAGACCAGCTGTATCCCATCTTCCACATCAGGAAGAGTATAAAGTTGGGGCTTAGAACGTGCAATACACTGGTTGCCTAAGTACAGAGAGATCTAGGGCAAAATCTTCCTGTAAGTGAAACAATCACATTGGTATTCTGAGATGTAGGATAGGGTGAATAATAAAACAAATATTAAGCCTTTACTAATCAAATAACTTGCTCCCAGTTTTGTCGAGCTAAGTTATCTCGGGCAGCACATAAAGCTTTAGCATATTACCCAATTTTGCAAGACTAGCTCTGTGATTGAACTGCGTCTCATGAACTTCCTGGTTGCTCCTTTGCGAATAAAAATCTCTGACTTCAGTCATGTCTGCTCTGCTCTTGCAAACAGAGCCAGGTAGCTAAAGCYTCCACCTGCAGTCAGCTCTGATGCACGTGGCAGATTACACCAAGCAAGCTAGGGCTGTGACGCAGGGCGCCCTCGGCGGGAGCCGAGGCTCCGGGCCTCAGAGGAGTCAGGAAAAGTTATTTTGCGTGTGCTTCGTGTAATCTGATCGGAAGGTTATTGTGCATGTCATCTACCTCGCGCAGCCCTTGCCAGCCTCCCCCCACGTCCCTCCAATGCTAAATTGCTCTCTGGCTGGTTGCAGGCACCCTTCTCCCAGTCTAGGCTTTCTCTTGGGTYGCTTTTCATTAAGCGTTTTTCACCAAGCAGTGTTTTCTATTAGGCAGATAAATTAGTCAAGCACAACGAGCCTTTCCTTGGGCCACTGCCTTCCAAACTTTTTTTTTTTTTTTCCCCTTTTTCCTTTTTAAGGTGGGGGGAAGGGGAAAGGAAGTGCTTTGTGTTTTATAGGCTGCATGAATCAAAATATTTTCTCCGGTACAAGTATTATGCTTATCCTCATGAATTTGGATACTTCAAACTTCTGCTGGTGTCTGTTGTTGGTATTTTTACCTCTGTTCATTCTCTCCTTCCTTAACTCCCTTTGTATTTTGTAACTAACACTTCTTTTTTAAGTGTATCCCTCCTCTATTTCCTATTATTTAACTATATGATTCCTTAAATACCAAAGACTGAATACTGCAGCAAGGAACCCCTTCCATTCTGGAGGAGATCACTTGAATGTAAAGCAGCGGGCAGTCACTTGAGCTGTTTCCTGCTGTTGCATGAGGCTCACATTTTTTTTCCACAATTTTCTTTTTTCATTATTGGATTTTGCACTTGTCTGGGTAAGTGACTGGCTTTGTGTAAGGAATGGTAAGCAGAGATCAGAAGGAGAGGTGTGTTCTGCTTACTGGTGTCGTGTGCTGCCTGCCCAAGGGGAATGGGGTGAAGCCCTGGTGTGTAATTAGCCTGCTGGAGCGATGTGTTCCCTGTCGCTGGGAACAGAAGGCCTGCAACGTGTTGGGGGAGGCTTTCTTCCCAAAAGAAGCTGGCTGCTGCTGCAATGCACCTCTAGAAAAAACCTGCTGCAGCCATGCCCAGGAAACCCTGATTCTGCCTGCACTGAAAACAAGAAATAAAGAGCAGGCAGTGCAACAGTCATGCCCTCCACTGCAGGAAGAAGGGAGCAATTCCTAGAAATAGCTGCATGCTCAGCTGGCTGGGGCTGGGCAGACCCCAGGAGGGATAACTTCAGACTTCTAAGTACCTTTAAGTGAAAGGTATTTTTTTTTTTCCAGGACCAATACAGCTACACTGTTTCTAGCTGTGTTATAAACTTCACAATGGTACAGGAAGCTTCTGTCAGATCCAGCAATGAGGATGCAGGTGCAGTATGGGTTTATGCAGGCTCACAGGGATATTTCCTGTGCTGTCTTATTCTAGAGTTGTATTTAAAGCAACTTGGATAGGCAGACATGTTCTTGCCCCACTTTCTAAATACTGGGGAGTTTCCTTGCAGACAGGTTCTGCCATCGTGGTTTAGTGCGTGGTTTCTGACATCAGCTACTGAAAAATCTCCTGCTGGGTGCTTGCCAGAGATGACAAAACAGCTTTTTGACCCRCCGTCTGCAGACCCTGGGTGTTGTGGGAGGAAAGGTGATGTGATTGTAAAAAGCGGCTAAAACAAGCAAGCTAAATGTAACAATATTTATTGTGTGGCATTTATGCTTCCTGGTGTGATTGTGGCTGCCTGAAAACGGCTGGTGGTTGGGCCCTGGCGGGACCCCGCTTGCTTAGCCCCTTCCTCTGCAAACTAGTGTCCCATTGCTGCCTTTTCCACAGGAAAAGGGGAGCATGTGGCAGTGACCTCCCCAGGGGTCACTGGTCACCAGGCAGATGCCATTCGTCTTGCTGGATCGTCAGGTTGAGGGGCATKTTGCTCAAGTGGCTGGAATTGTCTGGAAGTGCAGCACCACATTTTTGCACTTTTGTGTTAGCCCTAAAAGTTTGAGGTTTAGCTCTTCTCCCTGCACCTCAGGAGTGATTTCAGAAGGAGACTACTAGACCAGGGTGGACTCCTGGCCTCTCACAGCTGGAAGCAGCTTTGCATCACCCTTGCACACTTTCCCTCATGTGTTTTCCCTGGGGGTACAATTAGCAACCACCATCAACCAACCATGGGACCAACACAAACTGCAGTTTCTCCAGTAGTGTCCCAGGAACATCTGCCCGCTTCTGTGGGTGATTCTGAGAATGCACCACTGTTAAACATGCTCTTTGGGTCTTCGKAAGGCCACCCTCAGGACTGCTTGGTAGATACAGCACCTCTCCCGTCCATCCAGCACAGAAAGATGCTGGCTGGGAGGGCTGGGGAGACTTTGCTGACAGCAGCGAATCGCGTCAGCATCGCCATGCTGAAGCCAAGAGGAGCCTGTCAGTGCTGCTTGCTAAAGGGCTCCTGCCTCGAGCAGCCGGAGTTGGGGCTGTAGAGAACAAAGTGGCATTTCAGACCTAAGCAGTGGCAGCAGTGATGGGGCATGACCACAGCTGGCCCTGGAAATACYGACGTGTCCAGCCTCAGCGAGGCTTTTCTGTGGCTGCAGGGTACAGATGACTGGATAAGGCTTGGGATCCCTAGAGGCACAACAGCAAAATCTCACAGCTATTCCCAGCATCAGCCATAGGAGCTCTTCAAGCAAGAGCTGCCCTCTGCATTTCTGTTCCTCGGCAGGCGTGAGCTTGGCTGAAACAGGTAGGAGCTGCTGTACTAGAGTCTATGCCCCCAGTGACCTAATTGGAACCTTACGCTTCACCTGGTGAATGTGCTTTTTAAGGGGCAAGCCTTGAAAGTGCTCAAGGAAAGGTGCTCMCAGAATGGTTGAGGTTGGAAGGGACCTCTGGAGATAATCTCGTCTAACCCCCTGCTCCAGCAGGGACACCCAGAGCACGGGGYGCCCAGTCMCATCCAGGCGGGTTTGGAAGATATCCAGAGAAGGAGACTCCACAGCCTCCCTGGGCAGCCTGTTCCAGGGCTCTGTCACCATCACAGTGAAGAAGTTCTTCCTCACCTGGAGATTGAACTGCCTGGGTTTTGATTTGTACYCATTACTCCTTATCCTGTCACTGTGTCTGTGTTCCTGCTTGTGCCCCAGGCTCCCTGTGTGGGGAGAGCAGAGAGAGCATGGGGGCCACCACCTTGCAAAGGGGCTTTTTAACTATGAAATGGGGCACGTGCTGGTGCACCTCAAGGCCAAGCTACTCACCCTAGCCTGAAACCACGGGAGGAAGCTACATCCTGGCACAGTTTGGCTGAAGGGTCGCAGTGAGGTTTTGCTGCCAGGAGTAACTTTCCATGAGGGTTGGTCCTTTCCCCAGTGGTGATTGGGAAAGGACTCCCAGATCTTCCCTCTGCACCTGCATCTCCTCGGCAGGAGGSCGAGGAGGAAGCGGCAGAAGCCAGCCCATGGATCGGGGAAGAAGCTGCCCAGGTGATGGGTTTCCAGAGGCAGAGGGGAGCTCATCGCTCTCCATCCGGCTCTYGCTACGGACAAGTTACAGGCGCGACCTGAGAAACCCACAGCTGTTTACGCAAATAGAGGAAGCATGGGCAGCTGCTGTGGATAGAAAGTGGGATTTAAAAGGGGAAAAAATATCCTGCTTGCTTCATTCATATCAATTCCTATCTCAGCAGGCGCATAAACTGGGAGCCAACGTAAACCATTTCCCCCCTCGAGGCAATAAAAACACGGGCAGAAAGGCGAGCGCGGGGAGCGCCGGGGCTATCAGTGCTCCGCAGCAGGATGTCCTCTCGCCTTTCCGGAGCTCTCAATTCCCTGGCGTTTCCTTCCGCGGCTCGCTCGCGGCAGCTGCCGCTGCTCCGGGCCTCGTCCCGGTGCCGGTGGACGGGCGCCCGGGGGCAGCGCGCGGCTCCCTCAGCGCGGGGCGCGCCGGCCGCCCCGCTGCGCGCATGCGCGCAACACCCCCCCCCCGCCCCGGTGCCGTCACGCGCAGTCGCGGCGCCCCGGAGGAGCTGCGCGGAGGGGAGGGGGGAGGAGGGCGGCGCGCGCCTGCGCAGTTTGGCGGCGCCATGTTGCCCGAGCGGACCGGGGGGAGGCGGTGAGCGCTCCGGTGTCGGGTTCCCTCCCTTCTCCCGCCTCTCCTCGCCCTCTCCCCCCCACCCCCGAGCTGCGCCCGCCCGCCCCGGGGGCCGCGGCCGAGCGCGGCCTCCCCCGGCACCATGAGCGGCGGCGGCGGCGGCGGGCGGGTGTGCGACCTGTCCCGGCGCAACCCCCAGGAGGACTTCGAGCTCATCCAGCGCATCGGCAGCGGCACCTACGGCGACGTCTACAAGGTAGSGGCCCCGCGGCGGCGGCGGGGGGGGAGCCGCGGTGCGCCGGCCCCTCCCCGCCGCCTTGGG
The DNA here is from genome assembly GCF_003342845.1 of Nothoprocta perdicaria. Classification (NCBI taxonomy): domain Eukaryota; kingdom Metazoa; phylum Chordata; class Aves; order Tinamiformes; family Tinamidae; genus Nothoprocta; species Nothoprocta perdicaria. The sequence continues at coordinate 543,466 of NW_020455585.1, forward strand.
TGGGCTCTTCCCGTTGCCACGCAACGGGGTCGCCCCTCACGCTCTGGGGGGGGGGGTGTCCCTGTTGCCAGGCGACCCCCACGGGGGCTCTTCCCGTTGCCAGGCAGCGGGGTGCACCCCCCCCCCCGCTCCCGAGGGCTGGGGCGCGGTGACGGGTCCCTCAGGGGCGTTATGGAGGCCGCGGGCCTCCTCGCAGCCGCTGCGGGGCCTGCCCGGCGACGAGCGGGGCAGGAGCTGCGCTCGCCACACCTCGCGTGGGCACGCTCCGCTTCTGAGTGCCTCGGACCTTCCCTCTGCGGCCTTCTGCCGAAGTCCCGAGGGACRCGGGGTGGCACCCCGGTCACCCGCGTTGTGCCCGGCAGCCCCGCTCGCCTCGCCCCAAGAAGGGTCCGGCGTTGCTCGCAGCGTTGGCTTAAGTGTGTGCCTTACAAATTCCTGCACCTGTCATCGCAGCACTTGTTTAACTTGTTAACACTGGTCGTGGTGGTAGGTGAGACCCTAGCAAGCCCTGTGGAGGTATTCCCAGTGTGGAAGCGGTGCCGGTGTCACCTCTGCCTTCATGTGGATGTGACCGGGAGCCAGGGCTCCTCTCTGGGATGGTTTGGGTTTAATCTGAGCTCACTCAAATGCTGTGAAAGTTTCAAGGCTTAAATCCTTTTGTTAAGCTCTYAGGATGCTGTCTTCCTGTTTAAATAATGAGCTAACTGAAAAGTTTTCCCCAGTCATTTATCTTTTTTCTCCCCATTTTGCCTCTTTAAATATTAGCTTTTTTAAAAAAAAATCTACATTTATTTACTTCATGTTTCTTGCTCATTTTTCTGCAAGCTGTTACCTTAATATTTTCAGCCTATTGCTGCTTGGTGTCTTTAGCTTATTGCTGGTGCAATTTGGAATGGGCCTATTGATTCTGGTGATAGGACTTTTGGGCAATTTCTTATATCATTTTTGAGTTTTTTTTTTCCCAAGGGTTTTGTGGGCTACTTGTTTGTACATTCATCATACTGTTTAATTCTTAGACTGTTACTTCTAGCTGTAGAATGAATATTTACATTTGCAGTACTGTTATGCATGTGAAACCTGTTGCATTTCATAGGGTTGGTCAAGTTTTCCTTGAGGGTTATTGTGCTTTCTAACTCTTGCTGTGACCACCCATTCGCTGCCGTTTTGGTAGCTGATACTTGGTACTGCTGTTAACTTGTTTTCCTTCAATTTGAGCCATAAAAGGCCTCGCTTTCCTCAAAATGAATTTGTTCATGTTCACCATCTACAAGTGACCGTTGAGCTAGAACGTTGTATGTCAGAACATGAATATTCTAGGCTGTTATTATAATTATTTATCTTTTCCAAATCAGAGACTGGCACTTTATAGCTTTTCGGTTMGGTTCTGTAAATTGTGGGTGCTGTTGGGAAAGCAAGATGTGCTTTTTTGAAGAATAAATTGTTGCCTGCTTTATTTTGAGGCCAGGTCTTTTCCAAGGTGTGTGTGAAGAGTAGCACAAAAATCAGTCCAAAACCAATAACAAAAGCTACTTGCAATGTCCTAAAATGCAAGTCATGTCTTATAGATCATTCAAATGTGATCTTCCAAGGGCTTTATCTAAAGTTTGTAATTTCTGCTTATTATTTTTATTTATTAACAAAACCTCTTTCCTTTGCTACTTCTTGGTTTCTACAAAACGATTTGGGCTGTGGTTGATGAAATAAATGTGTGAAGCTGAGATTTGCCAAGTGATGATGGTGCTCCTCAGTAGTGAAATCTCAGCAATTTCAATTCCCAGATGTCTGCGTGTACTGTAGGAAGCCTCAGACTCTTCCCTGCAAATTCTCATAGAGCTGGGGTTTTTTTTTCCACTTTTACCTACTTAGCGTGGAGAGCTGTGTAGCACCATTGGTTTTTTTTTTTTTTTTCTTTTTTTTTTTTCCTGCTCGTTGCTGGGAGTTATTGACTTAATAAGATGACAGTCTCCTGATGTTGACATTCTTGCTAAATGCTGACCTTTCCATAACCTACTTTCCTGGCAAAGTTTTGAGGAGCTGAAAGCGGAGTAGGCTGGCATCTATTTCCTCAATCCCTCTCCATCGAACTTGCAGATTTGAAACAGTGCAGAGACCTGTTTCATAAGCAAAATATATTTTTTTTTTCAAATATACATACTCTAATTTGGACATCTTCGAATTTAAAGTAAAAGCCTGGGGAATGGGCTCAACTAAGGAGACTAAAGGGAAGGAGGATTTTGCTCAGACTGATGAGATTCTTCTATTAAGAGTTCTGCTGTCTGGCTGGTACCTAGTAACATGCTAGAGCCCCTTGGAGTAGAAGTTTTTGACTTAAAGCAGTCTTTTTTAATCATCTGCCCTACTCCAAACCAGGTTTCAAAGAAAACTCGGAGAATGTGATGGTTATTTTTTTGTGAGGAAGGTAATGTATAATTTTTGTTTCCTTGGATATGTGATTTGCTCTGTGTCGCCTATCCAGAGTCAGCGGTTAGGTGCCTCTTCCAACTAGCACGAGTGCACGCAGCTTGTAGGATATGAAACTTGATGGGGATTTCTTAGCTTTTATGTATTGCAGGAACATAAATACCAAGCGCAGTGTTGTTTTCAGTGATGTCTTGAAAGAGATAGTTGCGTCCCCCCACCCTCAATGCAGCTATGTTGCTATGATGGTAATATTAGTGTTTTTATCTTTCTGTCCAAGTCCTCACCGCAAATGGAAGACTTGGACAGGGCTTGGAGATACCTAGTCTCTTGTCCAGAGACTCCCCCTCTCAAGGTTGCTGAAAGGAGGTGATGGTGAAGTCAGGTAACTACTGTAAGACAGCTGATGTTTCTGTAACAAAGCACAAAGAAGTGATCTCCTAGTTGAGATTTTTTTTTTTTTAATAGAGTTGAGCTGTTTTTTTGTTTTGCATGGCATATTTTAATTTGTGTGGTTTGTTTTACAGGTCTTAATAAAATTTACTGCTTAAGCAATTTAGCTTTAATATAAAATCTAGTTTAGATRTTTTAATTACAGTTATGTATCAGAAAAACTTTTAAATTTCACTTCCTGTTCTTATAAAGTTTTCTCTTCCTAAATGATACCTGCTAGCAAGGGTTCTGCTCTTATACAGTTTTTTTCTGCCTTCTGTGTTCTGCTGTTAGGGAGAATTGCTATGGGTAGGATGGTGARCAAAGTGTGAAAGAGGAATTATGTTCTGTGGTGGAAAAGAGATGCTGTTTTGTCCTACTAAGTTTCAAGAAATATCTCTAGAGTTAAAAATATCTAACTCGGCCATTAACAAAATGGTTGCTTTATTCTTTTGGCTTGCTATCTATTTCATCTCTAATGCAGAAGGACTTTTATATCTCCGGATGTTGAACTTGCCATTTGAATCGTCCTTTGTCCCTACGACTTTTGTAGTTCGTGCCATCCTTTCAAGATTTGGGTTACAAATATTGCTCAGTGTTCTTGAGGAGACCATAGTAGCAGACCATTTAGGTAACACTGCTGCAATTTTCCTATTTGCCGTCTAATCCTGTATATGATAATACCTTTGGATTTGCTGTTTTCAGGCGTATGTTGAGGCGACTATAGATCCATTTCCTCTTTTAAACAATTGATTTACATCACAGCATATCTTAAAAAAAAAAAAGAGAGAGAGAGAGAGAGAAATAGTGTTATTTTGGGTTAATGAACACTGAACTCTAGTTGGTATACGAGTCATCCATCTAGTGTGGTTGGATCTTTCTGAAGATGTTAACCTTTTCACTTTCCTGAAGTCCAGCTTGTTGTGATAGCTAGTGAGATACTTGGTCCTCTGCAAGGGTGTCAGCAAATACCTGCAAGGGTATTTCAGCTCTTCTGTTACCACTTCCACCAAGCAGCAGATGAAGACAGAGAGTGGTGAGGAAAGTGCTGCAATTAACCACCAGCTCAGCTGTATCTCTCTGAAACTTTCAGGGTATCTATGCATGCCATGCTTAAGGATTTTTTGAGGAGACATCTTAATTTAGGATCCTTTTGTTTAACAACATCCCTTTCATCAAAGCATTCCTTTCTAAAATTGTGATTCCATCAGTTTTTGGTATCGTGCCTCCTACTAGAATATAAGACCTACTACTTACTCTACTAACTATTCTGTTATGTCTTATTGAATTAGGTAGTGCTTCTGCAGCTTGACTAAAAGGTTACTGGGTTCTTCCCCCATAAAGATACGGTGGTCCAGACCTCCAGAAGAACCTGGCTCTCTTGGCCAGTAGTGGCATGAATATCTCACAGTTTTCCAGAGCAGACATTGTATAGATGTTATATGCCAATATCATACGCATTTGGTACATCATGATGTAGGCATTGTAGGTGAATCAGCATTTCCTTCCTTTTGGAAATCCTGTGTAATGCATTCACATTAGTGTAATTCACTTATTAAATGTGTAGTGAATTGTATGGTAATTTTGATTTCTAGATGGATGGCGTTTGGGTTATGTTGCAGTAATGGTGGCAAAGCAGGGGAAATATTTATGAAATATGCATTTTCAGGAGTTGGTTGCAGGCTTCTGCTCATTGAAACAGGATTGAGAGTAAAAACTCTTGGCTTTTGCTCTCAGGTGATCATCGAAAGGGGTAATAATTACGGCACTTAAGGTGCAAGTGGAAGCCAAGAATGAGCATATATTTTCTTACAGAGAGAGTGCAAGCCTCTCCAGAACTTCTGGTTGTATGTTTCAGCTGCCAAATACATATATTTTTTGAAATTATGCTTCAGCCATCTAACCATTATTTATTCTCTGGTCTCAAAAATGTCAAGTCATTGGCAAATCTACCCCAGTTAGACTGGATGTGGCAGTATCCTCACCCTCCTCCTAGGCTAGGTGTACAGGTACACTTAAAGTGTGTGTCAAATCGCCAGCGTTTTCAGCRTGTGTTGAGAAAGCTTGAACTGCCCATTGCTTCTTAATCTATCATTACTTGGGTAAGGAATCATTTCGCAGTGATTTTAAGGATATTTGATGAGACCTAATGATAACTGTCAGCTGTATCTTATCTTCAGCCTTTATAAGGAACCCTCGTGTCACTAAAGAGACATCAGGGTGATGTACGCAGATTAGTAAAGGCAATTCATGCTCTTACTTGTGACGACACCTTTCATGCTGATAACTCAAATGGAATGTGATGCAGGCTGCTTATTTGTTCTGTCTGTCTACTGCAAGTCACATTTTCTTAAGTAACAGTTCATGCCTGTAAGAGCTGGCAATCTTCTCTTCCTGAAGGCATTGGCAACCTGAGCTAAATCAGATTTTGTTCCTCTGTTCTGCTTTTCTTGAACACGTGAGGATTTTGGTCCAAAGAACGTGCAACTGGCTGGATAGTCACCTTACTGCCAGTAGCGTGGAGAGGAATAAATGCCTACATTGATTCACTAGCATCTTGCTTCTCTGCTTATCTCTACCTGAGCAGAATGTGTTGTGGAAAGAAATGAAAGAAATTAAACATCTGTAGCTCACGTTTAGGCGATGCCTTCTCCTCTCTTGCTACCCTGGTTCTCTCGTGCGGATAAAAGGGCCTCAGGTTCTTGCTGTTCTTTGTGACTTCRGCGTCTTTGTTCCAACTTAAGATTGACAATTGGAGACATGGCTGCCATTGGTAGAATGGCAAGTAACCAAATGATGATTTGCAGGGTAGGTGGCCGGAGGAATCTTGTGTTTGTGTGCGTGGGTTTTTAACTGATTTTTTTTTGTCCCCACCATCTATCAAGTTCACTTTATTCTCTTAACTTTTTAGGATTCCCTAAATTGTTCCCAGTTGTTTTTGGGACCTGTTCTTAACTATCTGTAAGTTATATTGCAAATGCCTGTTCTCCAGAAAAGCATTGTCATGCCAGGACATATCCAGAGCTCTAAATATGGGAAGGCACACTGCATTTCTTTCTGGACTTCATTATTAGATGCTTTTCATAGCATTTTGGTTTCTGTCTTGCTTTTTTTTTCCCCCTCCTCTGTAGTTCCAGAGCCATCTCTCGAGCTGCTGTGTTATAAATTGATACCGTATAGCATTTGGTGAGTCCAGCAATCTTTCAAAACAGTCCTGTAAATCAGTTCTCTTTAATAATAAAAAAGTCAATATAAAATGTACATTGGCCATTTCTGTCATCCAAGCCATCAGCTCTTGAGTGACTTTTAAAAATGAGATCATTAGCAGTGCAGCAGGCGGCTAATGATCTGCATCATTCAGTTTTATACTAATTTTGTAATAATTCAGCAGCAGTGCTCTTTCATTTGAAAGTGGTTGTGAAATGGGATGTACTGTCTTTGCCGTCTCTTGGGAGTGGTCCRGCGTGGCACAGTGGTGGCTGCAGGATCCCCATCAGGGAAGGGAAAGGCAGTAAGTGAACGTCATTCAGGAGCTGCTGCTTCGGAGCTGCAGAGCAGTTTCATTACTCTCTCCTTGTAGCTGTGYGCAGGGGGCACAGAACTGTGCTGCATATATGGGGGAAATGCTGGTTGGTACTCGCTTCTGAAAAGAGAAGTTATTATTGTCACATTTTGTGTTGTTTCTTAGTGTTTTCTTGAAGAACTTGGCTCCCTTGGCAGGTGACTTAGCAGGACATGCACTTCATGGTGCTGCTGCAGGTAGCACGCAGTTAAGCTGCAGAGCGATGGCTGCTGAGGCCACAGTGCTGCTGAGATTGGATTGCTGCTTACATGAGGAAAAAGCTTTTTTTTTAATGCCTTCTTTTCACTCCTTTGGTGACTTGTTTGTTTAGCAGCCTTGCAGAAGGGGAGGATATTCTTACTGGCTGGAAGCAGGGRTCACGGGGCAGGAAGTAAAATGAGCAGAAAATGTGTTGCTCTTTTGGTTGAAGAAAGCATTAGAAAGATATTGTCTTTGTCATTAGAAGCAGTCACAAACTGCTGGGGAGAACACCTGATGCTCAMAGGGCCCTGCTCTTCTGGAGTTCATGTTTGTTATAATTCCTTTGCGAGCAATATTCTGGGCTCGGTTGCAGATTTTTGTATGGAGGTATAGCATCATCAAGGACTGGAGTAGTTGAGGACTAGCATGTGCCAGCAAAGTGTTGCTGGGATGTGGAGCGTACTGAAAGGTTTGAGATCTTGGTACAATTTAGTTGCTCGGTATTTTTGTGAGATAACTTGCTTTGCCTTTAGAAAATAAAAACAGTGCAAGGTGTTTTGTTGGATGAATGTTACCCATGAAAGTATCTTATTTTTTTTTCTTTTTCTCCTTGCAGAAATGTCCACAATAAAGCAGGCAAAGAGACCTTGTGTTAAATATTGGAGGGGGAAGCATGTTAGCCACTGAATTCTTGCTATTTGGCTTGCTGTCATTAAACAAAGGCATAGATTATTTTAAACAAGTGTTTTGCATCTAACAAAACTCAGTAGCAATCCATATATAATGAGAATTTATACTACAAGGACAACAAAAATATATGCTTGATGTATTTAGAAGAAAAATAAAACATTACATAAAAGAAATGTGCAAGATATTTTAATATATTGCCTCATCCTCAGACTGTTTTTTTGTTTGTTTTAAGTCACTGTTTTGGACCCTTGTGCATCTTGGGGGTCCTCTTTCATTCTTGCATTGGCAGAGAATCTCAAGTTAAAATTGTAGAGTCGATTTCTATGTTTTGTTTTTTTTGTGTGTTTCTTTTTGTAGGCCCGAAATGTTAACACGAGTGAGCTAGCAGCAATTAAAGTAATAAAACTAGAACCAGGTAAGTGTTTTTCTTGTGAAATAAAAAGTTACTGAAACAAAGTATTTTCATGTTTAAAACGTGATTTTACAAAATTATCTGAGTTCACAGTGAATGTTTTTGGAAAAGAGATGATTGTTGTTGTCTTCTTTTATTAGTGTAGGTCAAAGTATTGATATTGCTCTTTTTAAAAAAGCGGGGGGGAGCAATAAATAAGCAAGATGTGAGAAGGACAGTTAAAGTGGAAAAAAATGTCATTTTATAAGTACTGCCATTTCAACCCATATAATGCAGAAATGTACAGAACAAAGGAAATGAGGGAGACAGAAAGAAGTTGGCTGGAGAAAGCACAGAAGGAGAAGTATCAAGTAGGACAGGTGAAATGATGGGTGAACAAGGGGACTACAGCTAAAACTTCATGGTGTGCTGGATTAATGCTTGAGCCATATGTATGTTCTGCTTTTACAGAGTGCATCTCCCTTACGCTTCAGCTGTCAGTGTGCAAGAGCTGTTTGATTAATCCGATCAGACTTGTTGAGCATAAGTACTGGAATTTGGGAAGGAACGTTTTCATTACCTCACTGCTGTTCATTTCAAGATTAATATGGAGGGGGTAAAATTCTTAAAGTAGGAGATTTTATGCTTAATGTCTGCGCAGCCTGAGAAGGAAAGAAGTTACTGCTTCCTTCCATTTTCTCTTATTTTTGGCGTGTGATTAGAAACATATACTATTTTATATGGTACATATATATATTTATATATATAAATATATATTACTTTTCAAAACAGAACAGTATTTTATTCTTTGGTTCCAAAAGTTTGCTTCTAAAGTTCATGATGTAGCTTTAATGCAAATTGAAAGTTGAGGTCTTGGATTATTCTGGCTAGATTTTCTGTAATTTTTTTGTGGAGGTTCCTGCCATTGAAGGATTTGGATGGCCTTAACAGTACTGGGTTACCCATCCAACTAAAAGGAGGAGTGGGGCTGTAGAAGCTTGCTTAGGGAACAGCAGTAAAAGTAATAGCACTTTATTCTGTTGGTACCAGATCATAAATAGAAGACGGTGAGAGTAGGTTGACTGTGATGTTACCTTGCAGCTTGAAATTTGCTTTGGTAATGAAATACACCTGAATGTCAGATCTGTGGGTAAAAAGTAGCATCACGATGACCAAAGAATTTGATAAAATTGACTTGATAAAAGACTTAGATGTTTTCTTGAGTAACTATTTGGCCAGTTCTAGTGGAGTTTTGTGTTTATGTGTGGACTTCATTGACATCTCTATATATGATAAACATAAGCTTATTGTCTGTATAGAGATTTTTGGGCAGTAGCTTTGATTTCTGTCTTCAAAGCTCTCGAATTAGGCTGAAGTGAGGGATAACAGTACACTAAAGAGGACTTTTGACATATTTCGTTATGGGAGGATGACTTTGAATTTTCATGTTTCTCTGGCTTGTTTAAAAAGTCTCAATTTATTCTTTTTTTAAAAGACTTTCATGCTTATTTTATCCATGAAGACATTTACATTAATAAAAATGAGTTGTTTTCATTGAACTGTGTCTGGGAGCTAAACAAACTTCCCGAGAACTTATRTAAAAATAACAGTAACAAATACCAAGTAGCTTGATACTTTCACCACCTCTCTCTCTTACCTACAGAATTTCCACACATGTCCCAAAAAGCAAAAACACCCGTTTCAGACACCCCTTTCTTTTGCTCTTTGCACGTGGTTTTTATGATGTCTGCATCTGATGAGGCAGGTGCAACCTAAGCGTGAAATAGTGTTGGCATTTACCTAGGCTTTGCTCTGCCAGTGTTTTATCTGGATGTGACTTTGGCACTGTCTATAGAATTTTGTGCTCACTGAGTGTAGTGAAAAGTTGCAGTAGTCAAATGTTTCATTGAATGTAGCATTTAATGCTCTGGGCTCAGGAAGGTGATAAAATGTAGGTTRGACACCTGGCCAAAATAAGTTTGTCACCTTTTTAAGAACTTAGGTTAATGACAGGGTATGTGCAGATGGGCACAGTGGGGTCTCGGGGAAAAYACAAAGTTTAGAAAGAGTTATGGCCAATCTTGTAAGAGATAACATATAGCAGATGTGAAGTCCATCTGGCCTGGAATGAGATCTCCTGTCTTAAGAATTCTATTTCTTATTGCTAAAACTTGCTGATTAATATTGATTTATAAYCTAGAAGATTATTAGTTTTAATTATTCAGAATGTCTATTTTTAAAACATACTGAAAGTCTGGTTCAGAGGTGGATATGGCCTGGGATGATGAAAATGTTTATCCTTCTGCTTTTCAGGAGAAGATTTTGCTGTTGTGCAGCAGGAAATCATTATGATGAAAGACTGTAAACATCCAAACATTGTTGCTTATTTTGGCAGCTATCTCAGGTACAGTTTGTTTCTTTTCCTCATATACAAATGCCTCTATCTCCTTGAAAAGGAGAGGTCCATAAAGAGACTTAGGCAAAACATCATTTACAAAATCTGTATTATCCACTTGTATTTTTTTTCACTCATCTTTAAATCCRTTTTATTTCCTGAAGTGTCCTTCCATAAATAAGGAGGTTTCTTTTGATAAAACCCTTCTGTGACAAAAGTGGTCGTGTTCCCTTGGAAATGAGTTGGCATTGTAAAGCTTTGAATTTAATACATAAATGGAAGAATTAAGCAGAAATATGGAAAGTGTAAAGAAATAGGTGACTGTCATCTCTTTTAAATCCGTTTAATTGAAACTCTCTTGAAATTGCAAAACTTTGGGAATTTTGTACGCATTGCATAATACAGTCTCAAAGACATTCAGACTTTACTGGTGTTGACATGTGAAAATGTCTATGAGAACGTAAATTGGAATTTTATGGGGAAATAAGGAGGAAAAATGTGGGATTTGTTTTGCCTTTTTTTTCTCTCCTTACTTAGTACTACATTAAATCTTAATGACGTTTTGGTATTGAAGCACATACAGCTGGAAACCGCAGAGCCTTTAAGAATCCCACTGGTGTCTGTGCTTTGAATTTGCCTTGAAATATAAGAAAAATCCATATTTCAGTTCTTTAATCTTTGCTTCTTTTCTCTTGAGCTGCATAGTTCTTCAGTATATKTAATAATGTACATTTCAGCTGTTTTGCCCTTTTTTGCAGTTTCTTCTATAAGGTGTTACGCTTGCTTGTTACAATTGCATAAAGTCCATACAGTTGCAATAAGCTCCATACAGTCTTATTATGAGTCTTATCTCACTATATTGAGCAAATTGATAGCAAATTCCTAATTACACTTGAAGTTATAATTCTCCCTAATACAGACTGATGCATGTTTTATACTAGATATATTGTTTGATAGTGAGGACTGCACTTTTTTTAATGAATATTTTGTGAACCTAGAACTGTCATAACTTTAGTCACGTTGTGTGAGCTTTTGAAACCCTGTGATACATTTAATGTGGGTTTGGAGACTGCTGATTTGTTTCAGCTCTTTACATCTATTCTAGATGCTTGAGGACAGTAGCRGTGGGATGTGACACTGCTGCATGTCGTCAAAGTTACGAGACCCCGTCCCTGAAGGCAAAAAGCCAAGTTCAATGATCTGTACTCCTGCTAAACTTCAGCAACTCGAGCTGAAATGTTCTGCAATGGGTATTTGCCATAGCCTAAAGCTTYGCAGCAATATAGGTCAGGTGTTCTGGAGATTGGGACTAGGAAGAAAGAGGTGATATTTGCCAATGAAAAATCCTGGTAATGTGCTTTTCTTGAAGGGCTTTTGGATATCATCTTTGAAGCAGGATTTTGTATTTGACAGTAGGTGGCTTCTGTATCGGGAATATGTCTCTCTATATGTCTTTTTCCTTTTGAAAATCCTTCCAGATTTGGGCAAGACTCCTCCTGAAATACTGCCTTTTACAAAAAAAAAAAAAAAAAAAATGCTGAATGCCCGTGTAGTCAGAGCAAACGAATCTTGGCTGTGTTATGAGTGTACCTGAGTGTTGGGGGAGAGAAAAATTCTAGCAAGGAGG
>NW_020455585.1:556180-581100 GCF_003342845.1 Nothoprocta perdicaria
TTCCCACTAGCCAAAAGTTATTTCTGATTATTTTAAAGACTTAGTGTGAAAAGAAGTTGTGAACAAAAATTGTCATTGAGTTCTATTTCCGTAAAAATTTAGGGATTGAAATGATGGTGCACCTACATTTTGATGCTTATCCTTTTAAAAACTCACTTGCCCCCGGTCTCGGGGTCTCAAGATCAAGCTCTCTGTTAGAGCCTAATTCTGGCACATACGCTAAGGCTGCAGCTCTCTCTTGTTCTGGCTTGATGCCCTCTCTGTGGCAAAGGCTATAATGCTCTCCCTTGTCTGGACAACTGAATGGTTGTGTTTGAGAGACTTCTCATTGCCTAACCCCTTTTTTGGCCAGCATCTGCTAGGAACGATAAGAAAAATCTCCTGGCCCTATGCTTAGCACTGCTTTGCATGTTGTTCCTTGTGCTCCTCTCCTGTTTRTGTATGGATTTTCCCAAGAGTCCAGTTTGAGCGTTGCTGCTAACGGAGGTGTTAAGTTGCAGGCTCTGTTGATCCTGGCTCTGGTTTGTAAGCTCTGCTTGCCACGTGCTCTGCAAAGGCACCCGACAGGGCACCTCGTTCCTGTCGGGAAACAGATCTCCAGCTGCTTCAAAGCGCTGAGGGTTCAAGCGGCACGTGAATGGAAGGCAATTTCTCAGCTCTTATAACAAAACCTGAGTGTAGGTAACTCAAAACCAGGAGCCTTGGAGGAATCATCAGCCTTCTCCTTGGTTGTCCTTGGTCCCACGTATGCTGTTGTTCTTTCTCCTGTTCATTTGGCTGCCAGGACTGACTAGGCACATCTCGGACTGCTGTCCAAAACGCCCCTCTGCAGCCACACTTGCTCAGTGTGTCCTTCTCATGAGAACTACTGAGTGGAAAGGCACCGTAATTGTGCCTTTTGTGCTCTACCATTTCTTTGAGGCCTTCCGCCTTTTTATTCTTAACAGGAGATCACCTTTTCCTGAGAGCACAATGAGTCAGGCTGAATCAGTGCCACTGGAGAGAGGGAGCATTTTCCTACTGAAAATATCCGTGAATGTTTTTGAGGGAAAGGTTGTAATCACAGCTGACATTTGTCCACAGCATGGGCCGCGCTGGGCCTGACTTTGGCGAGAGCGTTAGAGCTTCACTCCATTTGCTGTGGAAAGAAGGAATTAGATTGAGAGGTATTGCTAGGGCTTTTTGTGTTTTGTTTTTCAGAGGGGACTGTATTTTATATATATTTATATTTATACCTTCTCTGCCCTAAAAGAAAAGGGGGATAAGTGAAAATAAGGAAAAAATAAAAACCCAGTATCTGTGTTCTCTCTGCTATCAGTAGAAACGTGTTTCATAGTGGTATCAGTCTTTACAATATATATTATGCACATACTTTAGTACTACTGTTCATATTTCTCCTATAAACACTAAGTAACCAATATCCCCAAATTACTCATTTTGGCAGTGCATCATCACATAAAGATTAAATCATGTTCAGGGTTATGATTTGTATATTTGTATTTTTCCTGAGACGGAGCTTGTTACATTGTGCTGCATGWTGTTGGAGTCCTACGACTTCTTTCATAGTTGCTGTTTCCAAGTGTGACAGCTAATGACTGGTTTATTCCCTTTATAGACGAGACAAGCTCTGGATTTGCATGGAGTTTTGTGGAGGTGGCTCTCTACAGGATATTTATCATGGTATGTCAAAACCACACTTCCCTAAGAAGCTAAATTAAGCTCACTTTCAGAAATGGAGATGATTACAGTCTTTTGGAATGAAAGAAGATGAATCGTAAACTTAGAGAACATAATGGTCTATTGAAGGTCAACTTGAGCTTTTTTTTTTCCTTCTTTCAGCACTTCATATACAGACCACTGCTTTTCAAATACTGTGTGAAATTAGACGATGCTATTTTGTGAAAATAGAGAACTTGGGCGGTTTTACTTCATAGCCATTTTGTCTCTGAGCTTTCGACCTTTGTTTTAATGTAACTATTACCACTGTCTACAGATACTTAAATAAATAGATTGATTACAAGTGTGTTCTTGTGCTTTGTACACACTGCCTTTACGTGGATTTGTATTGCCGTAGTGCCAGGAGGGACTTCTTCTTGTGCTAGATGCAAGGCAGGTGAAAAGCAAAGGTGACCTATATGTTTGCTTGAAAAGCAGAATCGCTTTTAAGGGGTTATAATGCCCTGGCAAGAAGGGTATGTCTAGGAAAAAGAAAAAGCTGTAAAAAAGTAGTGGTTCCAAGGTGATATTTTTCAGGCAGGAAATGGTCCAAACTCGACATTGCAAACATTTTCTCCTTTTGCAACTTCATGTCCTTATCTCGTATATAAACAGCTTGTATAAACATTCCCATGTTTATCCCCGATGCCATGAAAACGAGGCCCCGGTTTACAAATTCAGACCCTTCTAATGGCTCTGTCATTTCAGTTTAGCCTTGTCGACCCCTCATGTCTCTAACAGGGGTGCTCAGAGCATCGGGTCCAATAGGTTTTATGTGGCACACCTGTGGAGAAGGAAGTGAGCTCATGTCCCGTAAGTGCTTGGACAAATGTCAGGCAGGAATGGCTTCCTGTTGCAACTGATTTTAGGCCTCCCTGCTACCAGCTGGAGCAAAAGGCTCTTTCCTGATCTCAGTTCATTTCCAAAGTTCCTTATTCTGATTGGAATTAAATCAACAGTTAAGTATGATAAACATAAATGTTACTTGGTGAAGATTTAAATTGCTCAAAATAAACACACAGGCCTAGAAATCTAAACTCTGGGTGCTACTGTGCTTAACTTCATGCTGGTTTATAACTTTTCTTTCAGAAAAGCACAGATGWCATGGATCTATTTTAAAGATACATAATGTGTGATTCTCCTTTCTTACATAGTTATAATTTTGAAGCAGCTAAGCAGTTAGATGCTTAATTCTTTTTAATTTGTACCTCCCTRCTCCTCCGGTTTCCTTTGAGAGAGCCCAGCCAACACTTGTTTCCTTTGTTTTCTCTCCAAAACATGAGCAGCTTGCAACAAGGACAGCGCTTCCTGTTCTTAAAATCTTTTAATTTCGGGATTAAAGTCCTGTGACTGAGAACAGGTCACAGGCCAGTCCTTGTTTGTGTTTYGCTGTTTGGTTTATGCTTTTCTTCACAGTGAAATCCTCTAAGAGGCTTGAATGAGATGGAAATCTGTGGGAGAGGAATGCTCTTCCTTACCTTGAGAAGTTCCTAGGATGTTTGAAGGGAAAGTTTGGAAGGTGTATGKTGCTTTCCTCCGTCTGAGTCTGCTCGCTTCAGTGTGATGAGAAGTAGCTGAGGCACAGGCTTGAAAGGAAAAGAATCTTACTGAATTTTGAGAGAGAAATAACTGTGTTTTTGTTTGTTTTATTGATTGATTTTTTTTTCCCTTCTCTTTCAGTGACTGGACCACTTTCAGAACAGCAGATTGCTTACGTTAGCAGAGAAACACTACAGGTAGTATGTTTAAAGGCTTTTGTGTTACATTAAAAACAACTTTAGACAAATCATACAAAGTTGTAAAAGATAAAAAATAAAAGTTGAACATATCTGTATAATACCATGCAAGTGCAGTACCTAAATGACTTACCATTTTCCTCTGATTTTTTTTTTTTCTGTTTTATCGTAGGAAGCTGTTTATTATAGCCTACAACTAGTTTGTATAATCTGCATAACTTCAAGTTATCCCAGATCATTTACGTGAAAGCTGCTATCCTTTTTTATTGCTTTTTCCCCCTCCTCTTTAAAAAGAGGGAAAAAGCAGCGCCTCTTTGTTTGCAATAAATGTCTGTTACTGCACATTTGAAGGGGAAATAAAAAGATTTGGTTTTGTATATCTGACCGTTGGCCTGTACCATTAAGAAGAAAAAATGCCTRTGTATTTGAGATATCCACATTAAGGCAATCTCCATCACAGGTCTGCCAGATTTGTCTGCCTTTCCCAAAGGGGGTTAAGCTTCCTCCTAACACTTGCAAACAAGCTGCGTGTGATGCAGCTTATCTGGCTGTCAGGCAAGAGCACGTTCCTCACCTTCCGCTGAGTCTCTTGACCGCTGGCAGTGCCGAGCTGCTGCCTTCTACAAACACGCGCTCAGGATATCTCTGTACARCCTTTCTCTGTTGTCTTTGAGCCAGCAATGCCAGAGGTTGCTGCCTCCTGACGCACAGGACACTCCTTCTTTCCTCCTCCCTCTATATTTTTTTTCCTTCCTTCCTTTTTTTTTTTTTTTCTCCGTGCTTGCAGTGGATTGTTGCTTGACTTCACATCTGGGAGGGATATTTTCAGTTTTCAAACCTTTAACCCCGTTTCTCCAAACTCTGCAAAGTGTTTAATGTCTAAATTGGAGTTTGTGATATCACTAAATATTTTTGGGGAAAATTCATGGTCAATTTGTTTAAATTTCTTATGGGAAAGAAATTGGCTATTTTGTATGTGCATTTTAAGTGTTCTGCTAGTACCCATTTTTGTATGTTGTAAAGTTGTCTGTAACTGTGTAACTTGTTAAAGTTTATAATTCAGCATTTTGATGCCTTGCTATATCTTATAATCTATAATCTTTTCTTGGTCACTTTTCTTGATCAAAAAAAATGAGAATATAATCCTTCTGTCAGTCTAAGTTTGTCCATTTGTCCTCTRTTTCTGTGAGTCCAGAATTTCACTTGAATACCTAAAGTTAGCTCTTGACATTCATTTTTGGAAGCCCATTAGTTGATCTGATTTTAAAAAACGCTTGCTGTCTGGTTGGAATTAGTGAGACTGATTTTGAGAAAGCCCTTTACATAGGGACTTCAAGTATTTGCCTTTGGGCATCCAGTTCTGAAAATGGTGGCACAAATTCCTTAAAGACAGTGGTAGAACTGAGCAGGTTTTTGAAGGTTTTTATGCCAATGACACCTGAAACTTAAGTATGAGTAGCAGCCATTTCCACTTTACCAGCTAATGGCATTTGTGGCTATGGTCTGTTAGATGCTGCGATTAAATACACTTCCGTACCAGGAGCAAATCAAAATGAGTTCTTTTCTGGGGTTGCCTGCCTGCACACCTGGATCTTGAGGATCTCAGAACTGTAGGTTTAGGTAGGTTTAGGTATCTTTTGTCACCTCTCTGAAGGACTCAACTATCAGCGAGCAAGGTTGGGTTGTTTGTTTTTCCTCTTGGCCTCTTTAGTTTTCCTCTTAACTTTTGTAGTTCTTCTAAGGAGTTAAACTTCCTAACTGATTAGGTTAGGGCTTGAACTATATCCTGTTCAGGTTTTCATGAGCTGACAAAGAAAAGATATTCCTAAAATATATCATCAGTAGTATTGTTGTCTATCTGTTGCTATTGACTTGAAAATTTGAAGTACCAAATGTAAGTAAGCATCTCCCCCGCTTTTTTTTCCCCTGTCAGTCTATTTCAGAATATCCATGAAAATGCTGATAACTGGTAACAATCCTAATTTCTTTTGGGAATCAATTCTGTGACGTCTTGCACAAGCTGGCAAAAAATCCGTTGTGGCTTTTTCCTCCCTAGTGAATCATAGTCATTATGGAAGTTTGTGACCCCGGAGGGGCAGAGATATTTACCTGCAGCTTACCCTGTGGAAGAGTATTTTAGAGATATACTTGGCATGCCAGAATGCTCTGGGATTATCACGTGAGGATTCAGTCTCCTTGTGTTCATCCAACGACTTTAAAGCCTCTGACTTGGGCTGAGGCACYAGATCACCAAATTCTTTGGTACCATCATCAAGACCACGCAGAAGGTCAATCTAGTACTTCCTGGAGAGATTCACAAGTTAAAGTTGAACTTCTGTGTGTTTGCTGATATGGTTGCAGAGTTAATTAAAACCTGCAATGGTAYGGAAGAGCATCCCTGCACTAGGTTTCTGGTGATCAGATTGTTGAATAGTAGGGTGATAGGCAATTTAAAAGTCATTAACATGGTCTAAAAACACGACACTTAGTATGTCCAGAAGAAACACATTCTCAAGTTGAGTTTTCCTACTGCAGGTGACTGCTGTTACTTCCTTTGATGCACATTTGGGTGTTATGCTCCTAGAACATTTTGTTTGTAAATGTGCTTAACTTACACTGCCAAGTAAAAATGTACTTCAAGCACGGTGTCTGTCACAGCTGACTGAATTGGATCTCAATTCTGCCAGTTAATTTAGTAAGAAATATATATACATTAAAAAATAGTAGACTAAATTATTACCTAAACATTTCTTGCAGGGACTATATTATCTTCACAGTAAAGGAAAAATGCACAGAGACATTAAGGTAAGTCAAAACTGATGGGAATTTTTATTTCTAAAATTCAAATGTTCTCCATTATTGGAGCTATCTGGGAGATATTTTTAAATAGCTTGGTTTCTTCTACTTATTAAAATTAAGATTTTTTTCTGCCCAAGAGAACAAAAAGAATCTTTAAATTTGGTTTGTGGTAAAAATGGGAGCCAAAGAGAGCACGTATTTAAACTATTGCTGTGAGATCTAGACATCAGCTGGTGCTCTGAGAACAGCTGTTCAGCTTGCCATACAGATGTCATCTGGATGTGTTTGTTCCCTGATGAAGAGGAAAAAGCTTCGGCCTTTTCAAGAGCTTGACATACCTGTCTCTGAACCTACTAGGAAACAGTTGTTGCTTCAGCTTCTTTCCTTTCCTTTGAGCAGTTTGCAGGACAATGCCTCTATTTCTGTGGGGTTCTTAGAGTCTGGAGACTCCTTCTATCCCCTCCATTCCAGGCTAACACTAGAGAGGCTACCTTTACAGGCACGGGCTTATTTAACACATCAGCTGAACAAGGCCTTAGCAAAGCTGATTTGCTCAGCTGTTTCTTCCCTGTGGTCCCTTCCATTCACCTTTTGTGCCCAGAGGGTTTTATTGCATGCTCTTCACCTTTCCAAACTCTTCCTTGCTCAGACTTCAGGTTAAACCTGACAGGATTCCTCCTGGAATGCTGACAGTAAATTATGATACCCCTTTGTGGTGTKTTTTTTGCAAAGTTAGGAATGCTTCAACTGCAGATGTCTTAATAAAGCCTGGTTTTGTGGTCCTCCAAGCAGCTCTTCCTGATTGCAGAAGCATATTTGGGTTCTGAACACTCATGAAAGTTACTTTTATCATAAGTTATAGAACGCTGGATGCTGCTTAAAAGGATGCAATGCATTGGTATCTGTTTCTGAACTGACCTGGCCTCATTAAAATGCCTAGGATGCTTTCAGTTGAATTGAAAAGATACTGATCTCACAAGCATGGAAAAATAATATGACCTGCAGATCTCCCCACGGCCAAATTGTATCTGCTTCCTTAATTAGCAAAGTGTTGTGGGTTTAGAATATTTATCCTGCTAGCCTTGAAGGGCAAACAAGGTTGAGAACATGTTAACTGGGCTGTGGTGGTGTTTGCCAAGCTCCGTTTATTAGGCTCATTAACTCTGCTTGTGCAATCCTTGCCAGGGTTGGCTGCATTGCTCGAGTATTACAGCAGGCCCAACTTCCCTCTCCCTCATCCAACCCATACTCTGGAAAAGGCCGGGTTCTTTGGAAACGATTCTTTGCCCCCTTCCTTACTGGGTTAGGGGCAGTACTCACATTCCTAGCTCTGTGTTTAACTTTGTTTAGTCAACTTCTCTTCTTGTTGTTGTCTACCTGTAGCTGGTTTCCTTCTTCAGATCAGGTTGGTTCCCTGTCCTTTTATGTGGTAACTTTATGATACTAACTGTTGTTTGGGGTTAATTTTTGCTAGAAATCTGAAGTAAATGATACATTAGTCACAAAAAAGCAAGCAAACAAAAAGCTTTTAATAACAGGGTTTCTATTGCAGAAGGGCGGAAATAGTTTTGCTGAACACTTGAATATCAAGGCTTGTCCTTAGGACTGTAATTATCGTGGCTCTCAAACGAGAGAAAACCAGTTCCTACAGACGGAAGAGAAAATTAAGCGTCTTCCCCTCTGACCTTTTATAGTTCCTGGTTCCTTTCAAGCAGTGTAAGAGAACAAAAGAGAAAGTAGGARTTTATCGGTATAGGTAAATCATCATATTTGGCTTTTTGAGAGGATTTGGTGTGTTGTAGTGGAACTCTGGAACAGGAACTCTGTAGCGCCACAGGGCTAAACGTAAACTTCATGAGAAGCCCTSTATATACCAGTTCCATTATATAATAGAAGTTGCTGATTTCATAAGTATTTCCTTTGTAATGCTACAGATTTCTTGAACACGCAGTCCTTGATCGTCTTTGCCTCCTAGGCTATCATAGATTTCCCTTCAAGTTTTTCAGATATTTTAAAAAAAAGGGCATATTTTAATTGAAGTTTCATTTTTTGATTGTTTTTAAGGGAGCAAACATTCTTTTAACGGACAATGGACATGTAAAATTAGGTGAGTTGTTAAAGCTGTTAATAAAACTGTTAAATTTGTGTGTACTCTAAACATGCTTTCTGGTTTTAATCTCGTACAGTGGTTTGTTTAAGGGCTTACTGAGCGTCACTGGGGAACTCTTGCTGATAATATCTAACTCGTCAGTGTTTAATAATTTAGGAGTAATTGCCATATAGCTTTAGAACAGTTTTTTTCCTAAGACCAAATGATATAAAATTGAAGGATTTTATTATTTTTAATAAAATGTACCATCTAGAGGACCCAGCTATGTAATATAGTTTAAAGCAGTCTCTGAAGGGACTGCTTCAAGACTATTAATTGATATTTTTTTTCATATTAAGAGAGCACATGGAAGGATTTCTATTCTAGACGTTTTCTTTCTTGTATTGACATGTTTGTGGGTAGTTACGTATTTGGCGAGTGATCAAGCGGAGCTGATCCTTAATTTAAGGGTCAACAATTTTTCATTATTTGCTTTTACTGTTTATTTTTTCTTAAATATTTCCGGTGTATTCCCCCCACCCCCCAAAAAAAAAAAAAATTTTGAGTGGAGAAACCAAACTGTAGCATTCATAAACAGTGAATTACCCTAAATCATGACTTCAATTATGAACTATCTTATTTTACTTTTTTTTTTTTTTTTTTAAGCTGATTTTGGAGTGTCTGCACAGATAACAGCTACAATTGCCAAAAGGAAATCTTTCATTGGAACGCCATATTGGTAATTACTTTATTTGGTTATTAATACAGTAGTAAAATATGTAACACTGTTGAAAACACATTACATAACCGGGTAGAGGAATCACTGAAGACTGACGGACTTTCTAGCCATCCTATTTGAGTTAGTTGTGCTAAATCCTGAACTAACTGAACATCAGACAAGATGCTACAATGCACTGAAAAATCAGATTTCTTTGCTGCTTTGACTTGAGTCAATTCAGTCCATTTCAAATTACCTATGGTTTTGCATGTCAAGTCTCACCTTCACATTCCCCCCACCCCAGGTATTGGCTCTTTTGCAACTCTTCAGCTCGTAATGAGGTATCAGTTTTATTTCCACAGCTGCTTTTGCCCCATMTGAAATGTCTTCTTTACCCCATTTTCATTCTTGCTTGTTTGTTTTGGATTTTTTCTTTTTTGGCCTTGTTTAGACTGATGGAAATAAAATTTACCTTTCTGTGCTATCTGTTGCATCTTAATCTTCCCCTGAGTAAACTAACCTGCATCATTTATGCTGTTTATATTACAGATTTTTATATACTCTGTCTGTAGCAAAACTGGTTGTTCCCTTTTGCCTCAAAGCAAATAAAAGCAGAAATAGCATTTTTCTGCTGCATATTTTTCCTTGCAAAGCATTCAGAGCTTTCTGTACGAAAGTATAGCACATACAAGAAAAACCCAATGTAAAGGAAAAGTAATCCAAATATTTAGACTTGAAATGTACTCAAGCACAGCATTTTTAGCATTCCTCTGCAGTGTAAATCACACTAAGGCATGGATACRTTTCCCTTTTGGAGTAACCCAAATGCCTTTCAGTCACACTCTTGTAAGTTGTCTGTGGCTGCTTCCCAGTTAAGATGTTCTGGCTGACCACAGTCCCGACCTTTGTCGTGGTCTGACTTCCAAATTGCGCCAGGCTTCTTCCATGACATGCCTGAACCTTAAATAGTAACTCTGAAGCGTTTTGGAAGTTAAGTATGATGCAAATCACCACTTCTCCTTTGCTACACTTAGAGATCTGGGAGGAGAAGCCAGGAAGCAAAACTGCATAGGAGAAAATGGAGTGACCAAAAGAAGCAGTGTGAAGGTTTTAGTTGGCTCTTAGAGGTGTCCAAACACATCAGCGTATGGTGGTTGCATGGCAGAGAAATAAAGGAGTTTAAACCTCTGTAGTATCTTTAGTTCCAGGAATCTATTATTTATCTTTTCACTTCTCTTCCGTTTCGTTTTAAAATTATCCTTTGTTTCCTCTCTTCCTCCATAACTCCTTGTTCCTCCTTCATTGGCATCCTTTTAAAGTCCCTGAAATGCTGAAAGGAAGAAGAAAAATATTAAAATTTGTTTAAAAAAACTGTAGCATTTAAAAATTGAACCATCTCTAGTAGTATGACGCAGTAAATGAGGACTCATGGTATGTCCCAAAGTTCAGCAATACAGAGCTGAACACTGCTTTCATTTTACTGAATCATTTTATTTAGATACTCCTTTATGCAGATCCTTTATCTAAGTAAAATTTTTCCACCTTAGATGCTGGATCTGTTTTGTAAACTTAAATGAGGCCTTTTAACATTGCTTTGAGATAGATGGTAAAGATGCGGAGCACTCTGTTTAGAGTTGACAAAAACTCCTCAGGTCTCATGCTTCCTGGAGACCAAAAAGTTGTTGCTGACTAAATTCCCCTTTTGAAGGCTCTCTTCAAAGTCAGTTCATCGCTCTCTGGGATGAGGTGCATAATTTTATTTACGTTTTACTCTAGTTGAATAATTATATCTTAGTTTCTTTTGCTCTTGTAAGAAAGTTCAAAGCTGATTGGTTTCATCCACTTTCTACCAAGAGGCTGTTTTTTGAACTGCCCCTAGTTACTGTAAGATATTTGAGGAAAATGTCATGTTTGCCCCAGAGAAGGAGGTTTTATCTTGGGAATTTTTTTCCTTATTGCTCTCATGAAATGAAGGAGAGCCACAATGTTAATCCTTTGGAAAGAAAGGGGCAGAGTGAAGGAAAAAAACCTTATACTTTCTGAATTTTGTTAAATTTGAAAGCTTAAGATTAACATAGTATATACCTTTGCATATATATATATATCTCACCTAAATGATACTGTTAAGCTTATTATAAATGATACTATTAAACTTATAAATACAGTGCTATAGAGGAATGCACAGTGAACAAAATATTTGGTTTGTAGAARGAAGTGTACCTAAAAGAAAACTGTCTTGTTCTTTAGGATGGCACCAGAAGTTGCTGCAGTAGAAAGGAAAGGTGGATATAACCAACTGTGTGATCTTTGGGCAGTTGGAATAACTGCTATAGAACTTGCTGAACTTCAGCCTCCTATGTTTGACTTGCATCCCATGAGGTTAGTAAATGACTAAAGCTTCTTTTGGCAATAAATGTTCATAACTAATCTGTTTGGAGGAGCTGGCTACGTGTGCTTGCATTATTTGGGTCTGCTGCAAGGGTATTGAGATTCAGAAGTGTTCTGAATGTATGCAAAATTTCAGCTCTTTCTAGTTAAGTATGTAAACTCTCCTGGTAGTTTCTCTTAAATCGACAGACTTCGTACATTCTGAGGGAATCTTAGAGAATGTTAGAGAGTTTAATGACCTGACTTATATTTGTCATTGCTATGCAAACCACGGATACACTGTTTTTTCAGGGCACTCTTTCTAATGACGAAAAGCAACTTCCAGCCTCCTAAGTTAAAGGACAAAATGAAATGGTAAGCAGTTCTCTGCTTCAGTTGATAATGATCATGTATTTCACTGGACATGAAATTCTAATGTTTACCATTTCATTTTGCAGGTCCAATAGTTTCCATCATTTTGTGAAAATGGCACTTACAAAAAACCCTAAAAAACGGCCTACAGCTGAAAAATTACTACAGGTATAAATTTGTATATGCCTTTTTAAAACGTTGTGAAATTAAAATAAGCTAGAAAATGACCAAGAGTTTCAATATTGTTTTTTTCTTCTTTCAGCATCCTTTTGTTACCCAGCCCTTAAATCGAAGTCTCGCTATTGAACTCTTGGATAAAATGAACAATCCTGATCATTCCACTTACCATGATTTTGATGACGATGATCCTGAGGTAGGAATCCGTTTTAATCGTAAAATCGGACTAGGATTTCATTAGTCAACAAAACAAAATTATCAGATACATTTCATTCATCCATCTCGTTACATTCACAAGTTTCACTTATTGTCATTTTACAAGAGTTAGTCCATGTTGCATCTACAACACGGCTTCTCCAGTCCTGATTTCTACCATGCCTCCTGCCTTCTGTTTCTTCTTGGACTTTCCATTAATCTGCAAGGAAAGCATTAATAAAAAGCATTTTACTCTTACATACAATGAATCCTTGACTCACAGTCTACTGTCTACAAAAATTTTATGTGAGGAGAGGAAGAGGAGGATCCCTTAGGTGTGTTTTGTCAAATGTTTTGCTCTGTGTTTCTTGCCAATTATATTTTTGTCTTAGAATAGTTTAGGAGACTTAATTTCACTTCTTATTCTGTCAAAGACAATATTTCTGCTTTAATAGCAGGTGAAAAAAAATAGTGGGCTTATATAAAAACAAGAAACTTTGCAAGATTTAAGAGTTTCACAGTTGAGAGAAGGTAAATGCTTTCTCGCTGCCTTCTTTCACACTTTGTTACTGAAGCCTTCCCAGATGTTCATACTTTCCATTGATTAATTGCATGTTTACGTACTTTATTTTTCTTTAATGGGAAAAACTAGTATCAGAATGCCTTCAAATACAAGTAGTCTCACAAGGAGCAACTACTTTGAGGTATTAATTTTGAGATATAACAAGTTAAATGATCATCTACCTTCTAGAACAGCAAAGACAGTGGACATGCACGGAGTCTTTTTCTGTCTTCCTTGCAAGTTGGCATAAATATAGAGGAAAAGAAAAAGTCATTTTTTTTTTCTGTTGTAGAGTGCAATGTTAGCATTTTTAATGTTTCAGGCATGGAAGGGAGAGAGAGGAAGGCATAAAAATTGAACAGTCAATATGCTTAGAACAACTGCAAGTGGAAAAGAGCCCTTTTTTTCTGTAAAAACTCATCGATGATATTAAATACACAGAGAAGTCCTTATTATATTATTCTTCCATATCAGTGTTAAGAGGGAAGTGATCTGATTTCTTGCTGCTGACAGGGGCAGCTCAGATATACTCATAGTTAAGTTCCAAGGATTGGGTGCCCCTTAGTTCAGTGACAACAGAGTTATGAGGTTTTCTGGTTCCACAGATATGCTAATGTTTTCATGGGCCTTCTAAGAAGGAAATATATCTATTTTGGGTGTGTTTTCTACCACTGAGCTGTTCAGATCAGAATAACCTGCTCTGTGGCTCTTCCCTGCTTTCCTGGAAGCTATGCTGAATTATTGATATAATCCTGTGTCACTTGCATGCATCTTTGGCAGGTATCCCAGTCATCTTCATTTTGAGTTATTCAGGTGAAAAACCTCACTACCCTTCCCATATAGTATCACTTCATTTTGCTGATGGTTACTTGTAGCTATTAAAAATAGAGCCGTATAATAATGGCAGAAGTTACATGAAAGAGCTCTGTTTTTAAATAAACAACCTATAGAAGGCTCTTATGTTGTTCAGTATATTACTTGCCAGTTAATCCCATAATGAAATATAATATCAGGAGAGAGCTATGCCTTGTCTGGGGAGAAAATAATAGGAAAAGAAAGCAAACTTGCAAGATGATCAGAGAAGATGCTTGTTTTCATCATTTATAAAGGAGCTGGGCTGGCTGACACTACCGAAGGAAAAACAAGCTGTCTCACATGTCCTTTTGTTCTTTGCAAAAGGAGTTCAGGTTTGTTGTTGTTTCTCCATCATTATTCATCACAAGGCACTGAGCTCTTCAGTGGGTTTTCAGTCACCATTACCTGTAGTGCTATTGCATTGCTGCCACRTGTTCAGCAGAGAGATGGAGCAAACTTACACCTTGCACGTTTAAACATGAGGTTCTCTGGGTTCCTCGTAGATTACTTGGGCCAACATCAGAAACCATCAACTTTGGGTTTTGGAAGACTCCTGACAGAGGACATATTGAGAAAGAACTGTCAAGGTTTCTCTTGCTAATGTGGGGGCCTGATTGTACAGCATGCAGTTAGTCTTGTCCTACTGTTGAGAAACTGTGTGTTGTTTCCAAGAGAACCTGCAGTAGCTGATGTGTAAGGAGGAGAGAAAGCCTAAAACTGGCCGAGAAAATAAAGCCAAGTCTTTAAAAGTTTGTGACTGTTTAGTACAGACGTACACGGAGTGCCAGGAAAAAGCTGAAGTGGAACATAAATATCAGGGTGAATTTGTAGTAGTGAAGGTGACATTCTTGCCACACAGCATAAGGAGACCAGGAATACTCTGTTCTGTGTTCAACTTTTGAGCTTGTCCTCTGTTTAGAGAAGCTAATCAATGAGTGTTTGGGGAGAAAAATCAGACTAGAAGATGGGAAGGTTAGGATACTTCTATCTAAACAAATTAAAATGAGTGTTTTCAGTTAGTGTTGCTGCTTATTTGGGAAATTATCAATACCCTTAAGTTAGAAAGTACAAAAAGAAGATGTTATAGGAGTAAAGTCCGTTGCTGACCACCACTGACTTTATCTCCTCAAATCCAGAGTTTAAAATCCCTTACGTTGTAT
Organism: Nothoprocta perdicaria; assembly: GCF_003342845.1. Classification (NCBI taxonomy): domain Eukaryota; kingdom Metazoa; phylum Chordata; class Aves; order Tinamiformes; family Tinamidae; genus Nothoprocta; species Nothoprocta perdicaria. The sequence continues at coordinate 570,927 of NW_020455585.1, forward strand.
TTGAAGACATTAAAGGTCTCCAAATAATTTTGGTTGATTTTTCTTTTTTGATACTGTGCTGAAGAAACATGCTAAAGACAGGTGCATAATACAGGGCAGGGATGCTCTGTTTGAAGTACTTTGGAATTTGAATACTTTGGAATTACAGCTTTTTTGTGTATTTCTATTCTAGCCTCTTCTAGTGCCTCATCGAATTCATTCAACAAGCAGAAATGTGAGAGAAGAGAAAACACGCTCTGAAATAAACTGTAAGCATGTATATATTAATTTTTCTCAGTTTAGTTACTGATGTTCACCTATAGCTTCCACTGGGACTGCTGTGTATGTGGCATATATAGAAATATTTTGTAGATATGCAGCAAGATCAAAACATGCAGTTTCATTTACAGAGAGAGGCTCCAGATGACTTTGCAGAATAAATATTAATGTAAAATACTTGAATACAGACCTTTATGTCTGTACTCCAACAAATCTCAGCATTGTTTCATCTTAAGTAAGAAGGATATTACCTGAGCTCTTTTGAGAGCTGATSAGGGCAGCTTCGCTCAGGTGCTCAGTGTGATGCCAGATTTTGCTGAACAGCATACTGTTACAGTGCTGCTTATTAAGTGCACCTTTTCTAGGTATTTGAAGATGAAAAGTCTTGCAATTAAATCTTGGATTGTTTGGTTAGAGAAAAAACACCTTTCATGTAGAGTTGAAATGAAAGCCTGTACCATTTCTAGTTGGAGAGGGGAAGCTTTCTCATCCTTCATTAATTTAATATCTTTTCGTCATTTTTACTCTCAAGTTGAAACAAGACACTGAAATTGAAAAAGGAGGAAGTTGATTGCTGGCTGTTAAAACCAGATTCCATCCCCTAAAATGCAGTTATTCCTTTGCTTGAATTAAACTCGGGTAATACACAAAGCCTTTTTCTTATCTAAAAATAAGAGAAGTCTTAAGACCATTTGCCAAAGAGCTCTTCTACGAGATGTGATCACCACTCCCCAAATTTCTTTTGGAATTCATTAGTGCTAGTGAGTCTCCATCTCCCAGAAAAACAGATCTCAAAGTGAATTCACACAGTGCGTTTATTTTTCTATAAACTACAGCTGCATTGCCCCATTAAAGAGAGTGCTTCCTGTCCTGTTCCCTAAATTCTCTTCCTGGACCACCTAAAGAGAAGTTGGAGCAAATGATGACAGTGCTGTCTCTGTGATAAACGATAAGCAATTTCTGTGCCCATTACCCTCTAGTGGTCCCAAGCTGTGCACATATCATAAGTTTTCATCAGCGAGGATAAGATTGTTTGAATGAATTATCTCTTTTTATTAACCTTTGAGACAAATTCTTTCTCATCTCAATTCAACTTAAACCCTTCTTTTTCTTTCTTTCTTCCTCTCTAGTTGGTCAAGTAAAATTTGATCCACCCTTGCGAAAGGAGACAGAGCCACATCATGAATTTGTGAGTAGCAAGTAGCATGGGCTMTGCTTTGCATTTTAATTCCTGCAAGCACTCATGGACGAGGGGAAACACAAAATACGTGGCATACTTCCTTAGCCCCACTAAATTTATTAGCAGTTTCTTTAGAAAGTGATAATGTACTGGTCCTAAATCTTGCCATTTAGACTGTATGCAGCAAGATCCCTTATTTTGGGGTTCTGTCAGGTGTGACATCTGTGGTAAGCAACAACTCTGTCTTGTGGGTTTCCTCTATCCTTTATACTTCATTGCCAGGAATGTCATTCCCTTTAGTTACTTATAGAATTACTGCTTTTTACACAGGCTTTGCGCTCCCTCATTCTCTCATTGACAGTGATTGATATCAGAAATAATCACAAAATTCAATGCCTGGGAAGAGTTATGATGCCCTTAAGAAATGGATGTTTGTGGGATCATTACTTTCTCACACAAATTTTGTGTAGCCTCTCTTGGAGTCTTTAAATCACACCTGAGTCAGTAGTACTGAGTGAGACAAGGTGCATTCCCACTGTTTATTGTTTCTCCCTCTCCCACCACCGTCTGTCAGTGCAAGAGGAATGAGAACTCGGGCAGTGGGGGGAAAAGGTGTCTGTGCTCCACATTTACGATGTGGTAACTTTGGTGACATTTGTTCCTTTCACGTTCGTGCACTTGGGCAGTTCCTTCTCATTCCCGATGAAAGACACTCCTTTGCTCCCTTCCTCCAGGCTTTCCAGTTCCATTTAAATAAGGCAGGTGTGAAGGTGAAAAAAATGGCCTGTTTCCAGGTATGAGGGAAACCAGCTCTGCACCTCAGATTCACTGAGGGAGAGGTGCCTACCTAGGATTGGACTTCCTCTTGTATAGTCTACAGACCCCATGTGCATGGTATTTCTGACATTGGTTTCCTTGGGGGGCTCTGTAGAATAGCAAGGTCTCCTGTCCAGTAACCTGTCCTTTGGTAGCCTGTCACGTAGCCCTGGGTGGATGAGGTTGTTTGAAACGTCCCTCTTCCTCAGCAAGTGGCAGGACAGGTAGTCTGCAGTTTCTGGTCCCTGTTCAAGACTCAAAAACAGCTTACCTAATCACATGAAGGACTTGCTCAGTGATTCCAGATATGCTATATAGCCCTTGACTTAACTGCTCGATAGCATTGTTCAGGGTCTTGATATAATGTGTTCGTTGAAAAACGTGAGTGTTCCTATGATCAACTCATCAGTTACCTCAGAAATGATTCTTGGAGTGATTTCAAGTTAGCATGACATTGCTTCCCCGCTGCATTGTTTGGGTTTTGAAGAAAATGACTGGTAGCATCACATAGTTCAAAATCACAGTTTTGTTCTTTAAGAATTTCATTTGATGCATAAAACTGTAATTACAAAATATCTTAAGAGAGAACTAAAGTTTTAAAAACTCTTTTCTGGTGAGTTCTCCTGATGTTCATTTTTATTTTATCCGTCACTGACTATACGAACAGTTACCAAGCTGGACAACCTCCTGGGGCAGAGAGGCAGTTTTATTGCACCCTCTCAATCTGTGCTGCTAAGCTGAGAGGAGAAGTTTTTCTGCAAGAATTAAAACCAGCTTTTGAAAGCACTTCTTGAGCAGGAGAAACCTGTAGCCCTCGGAGAAGGATTGAGCTTTTACCTTGGTAACTGTCAGGACCTTTGTGCTTTAGGGGCACCAAAGCTCTTGCTGCTGTAAAAGAGGACTCAAACTATTCAGATCAGTTTTTAAGAAAAGGATTCTTTATTGTTTTATTTTGTACTCTATATTCCTGCCAGAGTTTGTACCTTTTCAGCCTGTTCAAAGAACGTGCCTTATCCCACTGCCTGTAAGGAAGATTTATAACTGTGTGTTTGGGTCTTTCTGAAGAGGGAAATAAACTGCCCAGCTGCTGGTGTAAGAAGGAAGCATGCAGACCCCATGTGGTCTTTTGAGATAAAATTTCCCTTATTTCAAGACATGTCATATACTTTTTAATCTTTAAAAGATGAATATCTTATTTCTGATATCTTGGCAGGAATTCTTGTGTAGTACTAGTATAATTATTTGAGTTTGTTTTCAGTGTAAGCATGAATGGAAAAGAATGCCTTTTTATGAAACAAGCATCAGTTTGTCACAGAATTACTGTGACATATGTAAAAATGCCACTGCAAGCAAGATAAATAGTTCCAATAAGCGAAGGTAACTGCTTACATCCTATATTTGTATCTACCTTAGCTGTTTATGTAATATACTTCTAGCTGTAGACACTGAATTAGAAGAGTTGCATTGATTCTTACGACTTCCCTCAGCCAAGAGAGAAACATAACTATGATTTTACAAATGGGATTGTTGCATCTAGAGACCAGATTGAAGACATATTTTATCATTAGATCGAGAGCGTACGGAACATTTAAATTGGCACATGAAATGCTTTTAAGAGAGCAGATCTTTTGGTGAAGAGCTTAAGCATAAAACAGACTAAGTTCATAATAATCTACTTGCTCTGGGAGAAAGAGAAATTATTAAATGGAAATGGAAGCAAGAAATGCCTGTCTCTTGCTCCACCAAAACCCATGCACGTCTCTTTTTATTAAAGTAATTCTTCTGACCCTCTTGCTTCTGTCTTACTAAGGCATGCTTAAACYCAATGCTAATTCCTTAAGGGTACGAGTGCACAAGGACTGGCTTTATTGGCAGTGGTATGACACCCATTCCCACAGGTCAGYTGATGAGCAATAATTCACTATTTTGTTGTCGGCAGTGCTTGGCGATGTGACAGTGCCCTCAGTCGTGTTTTGAAACACTTTCCCTCACCCCCAGAACTGTTTTAACATGGTTTGAGTTTCAACTAATTCTATTTTTTTCTCTCCTCTTAGCAAGAAAATTCCCCTTTATGTATACTTGCCTTTCAGTCACAATGTAAATAACTTAAGTTTCTTGATCTCTATCTAATGAACAGCCTGACAGTAGCGATTTTTTGGACAATTCAGAAGAAATATACTACACTGCAAGATCTAACCTGGTATTTTTCATCTTACACGTTTCTTTGTCAATGTTGGATTTGTCTTTATTTTCCTTCTTCAATGCTCATGTTTTGTCCTGTGATTGTACCAGTGTTTCATCTGTGTTAGAGCTATTCAGTGCAAGGATTCATCTATATGTAAAGCTCTGTAATGTAGGGTAGAATTCATACTGTGTTAATATTGAAAATATTTAGCATGCATTCATGTCCACTTGAGTCACTTTTATTGAGGAGTGTCATTTATCTCACTGTTCTATAATGCGTTGGTCCTGAATTTTAGGTGGGGTGTGATTATAGGGATGGGAAATATAGAGAAGACTTTATTTTCATATTAGTAACAGAATATTCAAAAAACTGTGGTCATAAGTGTTTTCACTGGCATTTGGCATTGTTTGTGCTTTTCCAAACTTCCTTTTACTGCACTTCTTAAAAAAATTTATTGGCAATTTTGGCCAAACAAAAACAAACAAACAAACAAACAAAAAAAACACTATGTAAATTATTACTGTAGTTTTTTTTCTGTTTTTCCCTTTGCTCTTTGGGTGCCATGTAGCAGAAGAGCAACATTTTTAAATATTTTACATCTTCACATACTATGGAAAATGAGGGGGAAAAAGTGTATTCTACTAGATTAGCTGCATTTTTTAAATAATGTTCTTTTATTTGTGAGCAGTATGATTTAAGTCCATGGAGGGGAGGGAAAAGGAAAGCTGCGTCTGGGAATTTTCTCTTTTGTTTTTCTCCGTGTGGCTTTTTTGCATCTCCATCATTTGGCTTGGTGTCACTTGAGCTTGCCAATATCATGATTGTGGCAGCCTGTCCATACTCCGTTCTCTGCTTAGGATTCCTCGTACTCTTGTTCTGGCTGTTGCCATGTGTTTTGGCATCTTTTTTGACCTATTCAAAACCYGCTGGCCATCACCCTGTGCCACATGCTGTAGGTGACCCGGTGTGTGCAGAGAGTTTGGACGAGATTTTTCTGAGACTTTTTTTTTAAACTTTATTAAATACATCTTCAGAAATCATCTCAAGATCCTGCAGGGAAAGCCCTCTAACCATCTTTGTGACCTTCCGCTGGATTCTACCCAGCTTATCAATGTCTCTCCCATCTGGGAAGCCTCAGCTGGGGCACAGCATCCATGGGTGGTCTTTGAAGCACCACTTGCAGAGGGACAGCCCCTTCCAGTTCTCYTGGGTGCACTCTTGGCTAATGTGGTGCAGTGTGTGCTTGGCCAGCTGTGCCACATTGGATTACACCTTGGATGCATCCTACGAGGTCCTGGTCTGCATTGCAGGCTGGTGGTAGGGTTGTAGGCAGTTTTGCAGACTGATGGTAACRCTGTAGGCAGTTGTGTGGGGGTGTTGCCTGTTGGTTTTGCTCTTGCAGCAGGGGGGAAAAAATAAATGTTCCTGCATTGAACTCAGTTAGCCTGGGTAATTTATTTAACATGCAGTGAAGAAGCAGTGAGTTCTATTTTCTTAGAAGTGGGGGCAGAGGAGTTGGTCAGAGCTCGAATTCCATATTTCAGCTCCCAGCCTAAAATGATTTTCAGTAAGAGACTTCCAGTTACCCCTCACTCTGCACTGTTGTATTTGCCAAATACACTGACACCTTTGGTCCTGTTTAAATGCTTTGGTCGTGTCTGGTTTTGTGGCTCATRAACATGTTTTGGATTTAATCATTTGTCACAAAGGCTTTGACTACAGCTGGTTTTAAGAGCGCAGTGTTTCAGAGTAGATATTACAGGCTAATTTATTATTTGTGGTAGAGAAATTGGAATGCCAGTAGAAAAATGTTAGAGGGAGGAGGAGTAACTGATATAAATGATGAGCTTTGCCTGGAGAACTTTTTATTTGCTTTATTCAGGTTTTTATTCAGGTCTTTGGGATGTGAGACATTTGTTTATTTATTATTTATTTTACTATTTCTCTTCCTTCCCTGTATTTTCCTGTAACTGGGAAAATTCCTACCCTATATTTGGGTATTTTCCTACTTTTTTAAGTGAGAAAATGAAGTTGCTGATAACAAGAGCTGCTGGCTGTATCGAGGCCTTAACACAAGCACTTCAGCAAGGAGTATTCCTCTCCGTTATACTGCCATGAAATAATATGGCCCGTGTTATTATGTGCCAAATAAACATTCATAAAAGTTTGTAAACAGAATTGCACTATTGTACAAACCAGGGAAGAAGGGGAAATGCAGCTACACGACAGCAGTGCCCACGATTCCTCTCTGGTGATGAATTGAAGATGTTCTTGGCCTCATTAATAAAGTAGGCAAACCTATTCAGGATGTATTAAATTACTGCCACTATCGAAAGAAATTTCAGGCATGTAATTTGTTTCGTAAAACAAAATAAGGGCGTTACAAGAACTGCATATATATTAAGTCATTTTAGACTCTTGATCAAATAAGCATCCTTCTCTATGGAGGCACGTGGTCGGAAATGCTTATTCATTCGTTTTACTGAGATAAAAATATTTCTGTACATTCTTATTTGATACATGTTAGTAATCCAAAGCTGATTTATAGTCTTTAACACTCCAAATTACTTCCCCAGCAGCTGCTGGGGTTAAAGCCTTAATTATGTCATTCCACATAATCTTGTTTATCACTAGATTGAAGTTTGAGGAATAACAACTATAGAAAATAACCGTGAATCACTGTTTCACTGTATACATTCAGATTTGKTTTTTTAAATGTTGTGAACACATAAAAATAGCTTTCCAGTACAACTAACCCCTAAGCAGTAAATTCCTTAATCAGGAAATTAAGTAGATGTAAGTTAAAATAGCAATCAGTTCATCATGAGACATTGCAGAAAATGATTATGACATTTTGCAAGTTAAAATTCTGAAGGCATTGCAGACTGAATCAGTTTTGGAGATTTTTCTTTTGACAGCATGGTCATATTCCTAAATTTGTTGCCGCTTTGCGAAATGTGAAGAAATTACATATTTCTTCGGTCGTTGACTAGTTAGATAAACACCTGGTTTTCTTGGAAAGGTGCGAATGGCGTTTCTGCAAGTTTGCCTTATAAAAAATATCTGGAAAGATTTAGAAGAATCAGTAATGATTCTTATTGTATTACCCCTTTCTTTAATGTGATCACAGACTATGGCAACCTCTGTGCAGATCCAGCAGCTCAGGAGGAGGTCATTGGCAGCTTGAGCTTGACTGCAGAGTAATTTGGGATTGCATCTTTTCTTTAATAAATAATTTATATTCTATATTCTTTAATGTAAAACATACATATAATATAAATATATAAAATATTATATATACACACGCAAAATAAATTTATATATTTATTTATATGAAGTGTGTGTGTGTGTATATATATATATATATATATATAGGTAGCAGTGAGAAAAGGGTCAATCACAGACCTCGGGGCTCCTTTGGAAGATACCTGTGCAGTCACTCTGATTTAGTATTGCCTGATCTAGAAAGCCTTTCAGTCAGCTAATGCTCATCAACACTGTACCTACAGGAAATGAAAATACTTAAGGAGATAAATACTGTTGCTGGGAAACTTTTAGAATTCAAAAGAGGTAACAGCTTTTATTAAGCAGACATTTGCATCGCTAAATAACTAATGCTAATCTGTTCTTCCCAGGGAGAATCCATACCTGATAAGACTTTAGTTTTGTAAAATGCATTTTTGTTTGACTCTGATTATACTGGTTGTTCTGATAAAAACATAGCAGCTCCCYGGAGGTGTTTCAAAATGCAGGCAGTACTTTTCTCTGCTTGTATATCAAGGACGCAGCGTGAAGGTTTATACGATTGTAATTGCTGGATATATTTGGCATTGCGAGGTACAAGAAAAATGTAGGTTGTGCTTTGGAAAGATGCTCTCGTGTCAGCATTTATCTCTCCAGAATGCAAAAAAAATGAATTTCCCTAGCGACAAATTACATCTACATTGGGGATGAAAGCAGGAATGTTTACAAGGCTTGCAAGGATCCTAACAAGCAAGTTAAGTGCAGGAAGTGAAAAATATACATCTCCTATTATAATCGTAGTCTAGTAAATGCTAGCAGGCAGCACAATAGTAAACTGAATGAATACAAAGGGTTTTTTTTTCGTTTTAAAGCATTTAAGTGTAAGTTACTCTGGCAGATGTCCTTTTTTATAAAGAGACTGCCTGTAAGTCTTGTAAGGGCTGGTGACAGGTGAAGAATTCTATGCTTTATGGAGATTTGCTTATTTTCTCATGTTAATATTCTTGTCATTGCTGTACAGCATACATAGTCATACACTGCACATTGTGTAAATTAAAATGGACAGACGTTTTGGCTCTGCCCAACGTAAGGCTTTTATTATCTGTTTAATCTGTAGGCAAAACAGTTGTCACTTAAGGTGAAAATCTCAAGTTTCACTGTAGGAGTCTAGGACTGTGTTTTTTGGTAGCCTTGCCTAGTAGGTGTCCTAGATCCTGACACGTGGACTTGCACAGTCTGTTTCATCTCCTTGTTTGGAGTTCTAGTGACATCTTGTGTTTCCATATATCCATATTGTGTAGAAGGAAAGGAAGTATTCACAGTAAAGTTAAATCTTTGTAGCCTTATGTTGAGCAGGAGAATATGAACTGTTGGTGAGGACCAGAAGAAAGGAATTGGTCGGGGAAGGTAACAGATGATGGGAGTAATGAAGAGAATGAAATGAGGAGAGATCAGAACAGCTTTTCTTGAGAGAAAGAGACTCCCACAGTGTCTTATGGGCCTTGGGAAAATACGAGAGATCATTGAAGCAATCAAATGCTACTGAGATGTGGTAGAAAGAGCCAGCAAACAACCTCTAGTCRTGACTAGAAAACAATATTTCAGGTTTCTATTAAACTATATAAAGTATAAAAATTATCACCTGAAAACCGGGTGGCTTGTCAGCTTGGAGCACAGACAAATGTAGCGTGAGACTTTCCYTTGATATTTACAGGTGCCTTTTGGGAGATCGCACCTCTGGGCTGTCACCATTATCTACTCCAGGGTTATTGCTCACTTAGCTTGGGTAACTGGGCAGTTTTTCCGGGATCAGTGGTGTGATTTTGATTCAGACAGCACCAAAAGAAGTTAAGAGACCTTTATAACGTTACCTTGAAAGCCGCAATGTAGCTTCACTAACTCAAGTGATCAATAAGTTAGCTTCTCGTGGTGGATGCAGCCAGTTGCTCGGGAGTGTATTTATGCACTGATTTTTCCCATCATGATCCAGCTGAAAAAGCAAATAAAATTCTGTAATTGTAGTAGTATCTTCCTGGCAGATATAAATTCTGTGGTGCCTCAGGACAACTTCTCAGTATTCCCTGTAATTCATTAAATATTAAAATCATGCATCATCTTTTGAATAGTAGTGTCTTAAGATTTTTGCCACTTTTTTTGCAATAACTGCAAACCATGGTTGTTAGAGCAGGTGACTTCACTGCCAGTACTGTTAATGCAGTATTTCGCTGCTCAGGATGAAAGGCTATGTTAAGTATACATGAACGTCATATATACTTATCCTTAAAATATATGTGAGAATAACATAKGTTAGAGTTACAAACACACTCTTCATGTCCTCTATATTTATGTCTTTAACATCCCCATGTGCAAAAGGCATTTCAGGCTCCCTGTCATAAGACATCCCTGCCTAAAATGAACATTTTCAGTGTGCCAGTGAGGGTGGTTGGGTAGTAGTATTATGAATTTGATGGAGTTTAGAGAGATCCTGAAGT
>NW_020455585.1:581210-610892 GCF_003342845.1 Nothoprocta perdicaria
TTTTTTTTTTTTTTTTTTTTTTTTTTTTTGAGCAAATGAATTTCTGTGCCCAGGAAAGGGACACAATTTCAGGAAGATGTAGAGGTGCAGCAGGCTGGTTGTGAGGACGTTTCTGGGTGCAGCGGGCACAAGAGCAGCACTAGGAGCAAAGAAGGGCAGGGGAACAAAAGGATTCTGCCTCTCTGGTGTGGCAGAGGGGATGGGGATGGCAGGGCRCAGGATCCATGTTGGATGCTCACCATAAAGATTTGTTCTTTTGCATTTGTAGGATCTGCAGCTAGAATATGGTCATGGTCCTCAGGGTGGCTACTTCTTGGGTGCAAATAAGTGAGTAAGCAACGGTATTTTCTGCCTTTAATTCARTCTCATCTGTTTTAATATAAAATCACGAGTATGTGTTAAGCGTGTTAACAGAGACCGATGTGTTGAGCTTGTTTGCATCAGTTACAACTCCAAAATCACTCTTTGTTTCTGCTGTGGTAGCAAAGCCAACAATGCAGTTACAAAACCTTTCAGTATTTGAGGCTGTGTTGATTATATTGCCTTCATGTTGCCATGAGCTTTCTCTCTAGCAGAGCCTTTGTCTTGGTCAGCTTACAGACAAAATGTTCATTGTGGTAGGTCCCACAAAGCACAGCCTCATCCCATCTAGAAACTACAAGTGCTGCCACTTGAAATGGTGTTACGCACCCTTGTAACRTTGTAGGACAACAGGAATGTTCGCTTGTAAGGCCTTTAAAAATAAAATATGTGTTGTCAGAAGTCCTTCAACCTCGTGTTTATAGGYCTCACCATTTTGTCCTAATAATTTGTCCTGTTAATCATATAAAATAGTTTTTCATGTCGTTAGTCTTTTCCATTCACCTTCTCAAKTTAATTTCTAACTAGACTCATTGAAACCAGAGTGCCTAATTGTGAATTGCTTATTTGCAAAAAATGGAGAAAACTTCATCGTAGAATGTACTATTTGTAGGCAACTTATTTTGGGGGAAGTATGAAACACAGATACCTTTGGACCATTATCCTGATGATTCCAGTTCCTGTGTTATACCTTCTCTTCTTCTCTGCTCAGACTATTCTCATTGTCATGTCGTGTTGAAATATATTTTCAGGGAAGGACTCAAAAAAGAAGTTAATGTTACAAAAATTAACTAGRGAAGAAGGAATTTATTCCAATAATAATTAATTCCTCTCGTCAGTTTGACTTTTTTTGATGGTGATAATTCTGGATATTGTGGCTTTGTTCTAAATTGAATCAAGTTAAATCAGTCCTTACTTTACAATGCAAGGAGCAAGGTCTACTTCACTCAATGACAGCACATTAGCAAATGCAGCTTAAAGTGTGCAAATGAAAAATGCCCCTGTGCTCAYTCATATTTAGGTAGTCGATATATGTTCTTGAAAGCTGACTAAAATRCTTTGGATTATTTACTCACAGAAGCATTTGCCCTGGCTTTTGATAATTAAGTTTGTGTGCAGTGATTAACTCTTGGTTTTGTTTTGTTTTTATGCTGAAGGAGTCTCTTAAAATCGGTTGAAGAAGAGCTACATCAGCGGTAATTCTGCCCTTTTTTTCCTCTTGTGTTGCAGTCATTTGTGTGTTGATTTCTTATGTGGGTCAYAGCAAGCTCTTGTTTGTTCCTCTACATGGTGAGAAGATTGGGGAGGGGCTTAGTTGTCTGGATTGCAGCTGTGCTTTTAATAATTATAATAATGATACAGATCTAACAGRCAGTAAAACTCTTTCATAAAAGAGGTAGTAGCCCTTGAGCTCACRTGTTTTTGCAGTCGCCAAGGGCCTTTTAGTAAAATGGACTCAGCCATAGTACCTTGTTCATTTCCTTAGGGGACATGTGGCACATTTAGAAGATGATGAGGATGATGCAGACGATGATGCTAAACAGTAAGTCCTTTTTTCATGTAAAAATAAATAATCTGATTCTTGAACAGATAAAAAAAAATAAAGTAAAATCTGGGATTGAAGTGTCTTCACCCTAACAGTTCAGGATTCTTTTTCTTAAACCATTTTAAAGATATATTTTTAAAGTGGTTTGTTATCTGAATTTTGCTTATTTTTATGGTAAATTTGTGATYAGTTAGGGTAGGAAAAATCTTATTCATCACTTAATACAGCTTATATTACAGTGTCCTATTGTCTTTTATTGAACAAAATCTTGGCATCGGTATATTATGCCAGTAAAACAGCTAAGTCTAGTTCTGTTGTCCTTTTTAGACCTAATGTCTATATATTCAGAAATCTGTTAAAAAATATATGTAAAATATTCTCAATAGTTTGTCTGCATTCAGGTGGATGGTTGAGACAATGTTAACTTGCATTCTTTTATCACAAGCTTATGTGATGCCAAGACCATGTCGATAAACRTGTCTTAAAGTGATTATGTTCATTCTTAATTCCACTGGAATAARTATCATTCTTTCACTTTTTTTAAATAGTGAGTGAGAGTTGAAACATCTTTAATGAATCCCACAATGACCATGTGGAATTCAACATTCCTCAGTAAATTCAGTGTAGAAAAGAAAGATGGTTTTGAAACAAGATTCTTGTTTTTCTTTCCTGTTAATGAATAATTTTGAAAGCTGTTGCTTCATAGCAGGAACTTGTAAACAGGGCATTATCTATTGCTGGRTTGTTTACTTTTCTACAGAGAACTAAATATCTCTGTGAAAATTTTTATTGCCTTATTTTACTACTGTTCTCCTGCAGTGAAGGCGGTGGTTTTTATTACTGTGCACTGAGCAGGAAGGACAGTATTCTTCAAGAGGAGGGTAAGGCTGCTGGTATTTAAGGGGCCTGAGTTTGGATAGGTGTCAGCACTTGAAGTTTGCATTTCTTGATGATCACCTCCTCAGAGTCAAGGAAGGCTGCCATTCGACACAMTTCATTCTTACAGCAGAAAAAGAATTTTTAGCCATATTTAGCAGGCTTTTTTCCCTAGCTCATTTCTTAAGAAATTCTTCGTGTTTTCTTATTAAGCAATTGCTTAAAGATGTGCTCAGGTGCACAATTCATCAATAAAACAAAACTCCACGGTATCTCCCGTGAAGAGAAAATCATGATAATGTTACTCCTTGGTGTGTTCTCAGCACATGGACCAAGCTGAGAACCTGCTTTGCTCGGAGCTGTATAGATTTTGGTGCTAGTGATGGTAACCCAGGCTTCTGGTAAAGCAGGATATCACARTCCCCCAGAGCTCCCTACCACCCACTCCATCTCTGATGGCAAAGATGCTCTGGATATCGGTACTGCTGCAGGTCAGCTCAGCTTGGTTCCTCTTGCATTTGTGTTAAAATCTAGCTGTTTTGTGTGTACAGCTGTGTGGGTCCTGCTTCGTTTTTGCTAAATGTTGCTTTCTCCTCTTACTGCTCTGTTGCAGCCAGGATAATCTATTTTCAGTCACGTTCCAGGATTTGGAGCTCTCAAAGTGCTTGCACTGACTGCTTTGCTTTGAGGTCCTTGTTTCTCATATAAGCTCCATTAGAACCTTCCTACAGCATTGGCGTCTTCAGGCTTTTCTGTTGCTGTCGTGTTCCTGAGGATTTTCTTTTTCAGACTGAATAATAGCTTCTAGGAGATTGCAATTTGTCTGTCCCTAAGGAATTGTCCTTGGGTGTCCAACAGGTGCTGTACCAAGAATGTCCTGGGCTTTATTGTTTCTTTTCATGTTTCATCCCAAGGACTCTTGCCCTACAGAGAGGGCCTGTAATTTCTCAGCTGTGAATCAGTTTCTACATCCATGATTGTTCCCTTGCTGTCAGCTTGAGCCCTACAGTATGTGGGACATGCTCTTGGCCATCAGCTCAAATGAGCTCACCTTCTCAAATGAAGATTCAGAGCTTTTTCTTGATGGAGCTGCCATTGAAGAGCATGTGACATTGGTCACTTCTTCACTTGGATCCAGAACACAGACAGATGAAGCAGCTGGACCCTTGCCAGTCCAAATTGACACTGCTGTGTGGTTAAACTTGATGGTCTTGAAGGTCTTTTCCAACCCTAACAATTCTATGATTCTATGGCTCTAAAGCTGAGTGATTCATAGCAGAGGATCCACAGACATCAGGGAACTAATACAAGGTATTTTCCATCTTCTCAACATTTTGATTGTTTTGTTACTTCTTTCAATGTTTAGCAAAGCTGTCACTTGAATGTGCAGGATATGAAAGCCGTGAAATATAAAATTGGTGTCACCACTCTACATCATCAACAGCAATAAATTTTATAGAAGCTTTACCGTTGTCACCTGGATGGTCACTCCTTTTCACAAGTTCTTGATGTTTTTCTTAACGTCTGACTGCCCAACAACTTTATGAGACGGAAGAAAGGATGCGGAGCAAGATAAAAGCAGATCTTGGACACGTGAGGACTTGCCCCATTGTGCATAACTTTTGCTGTCTTTGTAGTTGAAACACGCGTCACAGGGGAACCCATTCTCCTACCTCCCCTTCCAGCTTCTCAAAAAAAAACCCAAAAAGCCATGACAGAAACTGAAAAGATTGAAGCCAACCAGACAAGTAGTTGATCTGTAAACAAGCAAACATCTCGCTGCTTGGATATTTTCCTAAAGCCTTGGAGGAGCCTAATTTAAAAATAACAAAATCTTGTGCAAGAATGCCAAGTTTTCACAGCTGCATTCCTGATTTCTTTAATGGAAATAGTTTTCTAGTCCAAAAAGATTAGGAAATGGGACAGCACAAGACTCTGTGGAAACATTAGGAATTTAGGAATAAGAAAAGCAGCATGTTCTTGTAAAACACTTAGGTGACAGACGAAGAAGGACCCTCAAGTCTTGGCTTTTTTTTCTCTTATGCAGACCCCTTGTGCTCCAGAAGCTCCAGAAATGCTCTCATGTTCAAGAGTTATCTTGTTTAGCAGAGCCCTGTGAAAAAGGGCAACTCCTGAAAAAAAAGAGAGAGAAAAATAAAAGCAGAGAGCAGACTAGCTGCATGTGGTAGGGGGTTTCACTTCCATGCAGGAAGTTATCTAAAAGTCAGTGGTGACTTTTTCAAGGAATGCGTTTCCAAAGGAATTTCTGCACGAGTATGTGTGTCTTTAGTGAGTCAACTCAAGGCTCTCCTGCCCTGCAGAGCAGGATCTGGTACTGGAGTTCTGCCTTCTGCTATCTGCGCTGTGCATGACAGTAAGAAAACAGTACTTTGAAACAGGATCGATTATGCAGTTATTTGGATGTAAAAATGCTCTTGACACATTAATAGTGTTTGCTTAGATTGATAAAATTCTGAGTTCTCTCAAACGCTGCAGTATGAGAGTCAGAAAGAGAGCCTGGGTAACAGCCTGTTTCGTTTCTTTTCTTTATAGTGCTACTATGAAACCTAAAGTGCCACCTCCTTTGCCACCAAAGGTAGGTTGGGAGAGGGCTTTCACAAATTCCTTTTCCTTTGACGGGAGCAGAATTGGGTAGTTCAAAATGTAGTACTGCAGAAGTAATTTAAGAGTAAGACTAACAAATTCAGCAACTGTTTGCTAATTTCTGGTGGAAGAATATGATTTTTGAATGTGTGCTTCGATCACATTAGGTTTTATGTACTACCTCTTGAGTAGTATGCAAGAATAATTGAATCTTCTTGAACTTAAATTATCTTTTTAAGAGGAAAATTAAGAAGGGGAGGAAATGCTAATTATTTGTTGTTGCGATGTCAGTTGKCTATTAACTTCCCTAGGCAAAAACCGAAGGTTTGATTATTTTCCTTCCTGAATTCATAAATTTTGTATAAATGAGAAAGATTCTTACAAGCAGCGTTGGTACAGCCACTGTCTAAACCATTTTGTCCCTTGTGATGAATACTCCCATCTGGGATTTTCTCCTTAAAATTGATGATCCAGATGATCCCATCTGGGATTTTCTCCTTAAAATTCTGGCCATACCATTGAACGTTCCTGAGTTCCTACTTATATCTCTGATTTGGTTATCCATGGTCATGAACTGTGACGTGTCAATATACACAGTATTTATTTATTTTTTTTTAGCCTAAATCCATCTTTATTCCCCAAGAAACTCATTCTTCTGAAAATGATAATGAAGGGACAATCAAAAGATGCCCGTCATCAGAGAGTCCAGCAAAATCTGCATCTCAGGTTCCGCCCAGGCCACCGCCACCTCGGTTACCTCCACAGAAATCTCATGTCTTAGGTAATAAGAGTGAAACCAAGAAGTCTAAAGATATTTCTTAAATAATGAAGTGTGGTTTATTTCTGCATCACACATTCAAAGAGGCTGTGGTAATTTTTCTGTAGTGGGCAAGTAGCAGAAAGTGCATGACAGCACAGTTGCCTGAGGAGCTCATGCTTCAGCTCCACACAGGGGGAATTTCTCTTTCAGTGAAGCCAGAAACAGGATTCTGCTCATGTCAGTGGCAACATTAAACAACAGGCCTGTAATGTAACGGATCAAGATTGCTACAGGGAATAAAATGAGTTTTCCTGTTTGTTAGCTCCAGGTCCTGCCCTGCTGTTGTCACTTGGGTTCTGTGAAGAACAGAGTTGGGCTTTGAGTTCCCTTCTGTATATAATGAACTGGGCAGGGTGGTATGGCAGCTAATGTGCTTATTTACTGTTTATTTGAGCTGTTTCTTTGGTGCTTGGGTTAAGGTCTCTGATGTTTTGAGTGCTCTACTAGACTGGTTTTGTTCTAAGCAATTTTAGCATCTGACTTTTCATTGGTAACTTACTAATATTTCATTACTATGCCTTTACCACCGCAGTGGATTTGTTACCTTGAAGTATGTAATACACTTAAGCAACTAGCACTAATAAATGCCTCAGTGCCACATATAGTGAATTGACAATCGAATTGTTARCTATGCAAATTTTTCTTGAATTAGAGGTATTAAATACATTGTTCTAGCATCAATGGCAATGACTTTATTTTGACCCTTCAGAATTGCCTGTAGACTACGCTACTGCTCAGTTTGTAGGCAGAAGAAAGGAACATATCTCTGAAATGTCTTTTTTTCTTTGAGGTAATGGAGTCACTTCTGTSCAGTTAAATGGTGAAAGAGAGGGATCGCCACATCAACAGATTGAAGCTAGAGACATGCATTTTTCAAAGAAAGAAAAGAAGGAAATACTGGTAGGTATTTAAGCATTTAGGTATTGTTTAACAATGTCTCTACTGCTTTCAGTGTGCAAATGGAGAAAAGCAAGCAAAGTCTCTAGAAATGACCCTGAGYGGCATTTCATTTTGAGTCAAAGCACGTTTTAACTAGATTGTCTAGTTCATGATATGCTCTCAAGCTGACGTTTGAATCCTCTGACTTTATTTCTTATTAGAAACTGTAACTTAATCGTGAATGTAGAAGATTTACTGTTTATATTCCCATATTTGTGTGTGAAGTAATGAAAGAGAGGATGTGAGAGAGAGATATTTTACCGAGCAGAAGCTGTATAAGCAAACAAGGAGATTAAGGAATATGCTGCCACCTGATGGCTTCCTGAAGGATTTCACCAGCCCAGGGAAAGGATCTGGATTAGGGCTGTTCCTGGATGAGTCCCTACTATATCCCAGATACAGACATACAAGCATCTCGGAGTCTAGAGGGGGAGGAAAAAAAAAAAAAAAAGATTAAGAAGTTGGATGTGGGTTAGATAAGAGCTTGTTGCCTACAGGCCTCTGTAGCTCTGGGTCTTCAGATTTATTAGTTTGGATATGGTGTCAGATTTGAGCTCTGCATGCTCAAATGAAGTTGCATTTGGGCAGCAAGTGGAGTTTTTCATCGGATGCAACGTGATCCAGCTGTGGGACTGAGAAAAGGGAACGTTCTTGCTTCCCTTGAGCCCGCGTTCCTGCAGCCGCCCTGCGTTGGACCGAGAGATCGTGCGATGTGACAACTTTCTTCTCCCCCAAGGGACTTTCKCCATCAAAGCAGGAAGTGACTTTCAGAGTGGTCACCCTGCTGCTACTGTGACACAGAGCTGGAAGTGGGGACATGGGACAGAAGAGAGGAGGAATCCCATGTTTCGCTCGGTTTAAACATAACCTGGAACTGCATCCATCAGTGTCTCCTTTTAAGGATGGTGCTAGTAGTGCTATGAAGGAAGTGAAGAGGAAATAGGGCAAAAACACGTTTTGGTTTTATTTTGTGTTAAGCAAATGCCAGTAACACAGGCGATCTGTTAGAAAGTATGGTTTCCTGAACTACTTTGAACTTGGCCTTTGAAATTGCACATTTGAGATTTTCTGTGTGCTAGTAATAACAAGTATTTCATCAGTTGTGTTTTTTGACTCAGAGAAAATTATGTTCTTTTTATTTATTTTATTATTATCCTACCGATACCGAGCTCAGTACTGAATGACAGAGTTACGGTCATTACTTGGAATACTGAACAGCTGCAATATTGCTTTAACTTTGTATTGCTGCATATATTCTGATGGCTTTCATGCATTTTCTTAATGCAAAAATGAGGAACAGATGATGCAGAAATTCATCTGGGGATATCAGGAATCTTACTAGAGGCCTTAACTGGAGAAAATGATACGAGCAGTTTGTGCTGTGGCAATACTGGTGAGGGCTGGTCAACAAACTCCTATGCAGTTRTGGAAGTGGGGGTTGGAAGGAAGTTTTCCAGCCTTGCCTTGTGCTCAAAGTGGGGTTGCAGCCCGTTTTGTAGTTTTGTAAACACTTGTTACGCAAAAAAGAAAAGTACTGGCTTTTTCTTTTCTGTTGGTATAATTATAGTTGTTTGTTTACCAGTTTCTTTCAACAGGAATATAAGAAAAATGTGTGTATGTTTTTTTTTTTTCATTTTGCATCCTAGTTAGGCAGGTAGGGGGAGAATACGTGCACATGCCTGTATAAGCATTCTGTTTATTTTTATTTTCTAGAAACCAATTAGTAATGGCCTTCCTCCCACGCCTAAAGTACATGTGAGTATTGCTGACTCATAAAAAGGTATTTTGCAGCTAGAACATGTCTTCCTACTAAAGAAAGGACATTTTTGAATGTCTTGTTTGCTTAAAAGAAGGAATCTATAAAAGCCAGTATCTCTTACAAGTGTTCAGTAACAGCTACACTAATTCATGAGCTACACTTTTTTATGTTTTCTGTAATAATATTTGGGAGATTTTGTTCTCTTTATAAAATACTTAGTACTTACTAGTCAGTCTTTCTCTGTAGGATCTGGGGATCTTATACCTCAAGAATTGCAAATATACCTCAGGAATGCTGAGTTTATGGAGTTCAAGTCTAGGTTGAGAAACCTCTGAATATGGGATTCTTAAGTGCCTTAGGACTGAGATAACTATTATGGACATCTATGTGCAACTTCTTAATGTAAAATAAGCTGGAATTTTACTGCAGTGTCGGTGTGGACACATCACGGTGAGTTCAGCCAACACTGCTGTCAAAAGAGTCAGGCTCTCCCTTTTCTTAGCCATTTATTCCTCTCATCGTTTTTCTCATCATTTTTTCACCATTTTGAATACCAAAATAAAATTACTACAGTAACGTTTAAGTGCAGATGATGCTGTTTCTACTTCCTGCTTGTTTTGGAGAAGCAGAGTGGGTCAGCGCAGATGTCCTGCTTGCATTCCTTGCAGTTTATGCTAAAGACTCCAACACAAAGGGTTATTCCAGAGCTCTCATTTCTTGATACATTTACCCTCATTTCTTGAGGTCAATCCTGTTTTACTGACTAAACRCTGACTAAACAGGTGTGCGTAGCTGAATGAATGTATGCCAAAAATCTGGAAGTATAGCTAGCACTGAGAAGAACTGAATAGTCATGGAGAAGGGAAGATGAGATCAGCTCAATAGCTGGAATGAGGAAACAGAATAGTCCAAAAGCAGCTGGAACTTTAGCAACGAGAGTTGCAGCAGCATTTTGGCTCTGTGGGCTTCGCAGAGAGTACTGGACTGAAAAAGGCCAGAGGAAATGGTTGTTCTCTTCTGATTTCCATCCTGTCCTCCTTTCATGTCAAACTTATTGTAGAGCTCAACTAAGTCTCTGTCACAAGCACTGGTTCCCCACAGTCTGCAGSCTCTTTCTCCAGTGCTTGGAAAAGACTGGGAAGACTTGGGCAAGTTCAAGGAGCAGCAGAAATATTTTCCCTTCCTTCAGGACATCAGTGCCCTGAGAGCAGGGCAGAGTGCCTCTCAATGTCCTGCCTCCTTGGGAGGAGACTTACTAACAGCAGGAGGAAAAAAAGAAACCTTCATTGTTTTTCTTGATCCTTCTCTTTACTCCTTGCTGCTGAGGAACTTTATCATACTGAGGCTCTCAGGAAGCTGAGATCTGTCTCTGTTGTATCAGCATCTTCTTGTTTTTCTGCCTTGCCATCTATATCTTCGCCCTTATGTCTGTTCTGGCATCTGCAAAAGGATCCTCTCTCTGCTTAGGAAGCAGTGAGCTCCCTGGCTCCGTCCTGAGACTTCTGTGACAATCCTTGCAGGACTGAAATCTTTCCCCTTTGCGGTAGGGTCTCTTCTCACTTTTGGCCAATTAACCATAACGGGGCTGATTCTTCCCTCATTGAAGCAAACGTCAACCAACTCGCAGGCTTCGTGATGCTGATGACAGGCAGCTGCCTGAGGCRCAAGGAAAGGTCTAAATTCTGCAACTTTTTATTTTAAAGGATTATTGCTGAAGTTCTTTTCTGCCAGATCTGTCAGAGGTTTATTTTAGGAGACACTCGGTAGTGCAAATAAAAGAAAGCAAATAGTAGTGACATTAAGACTGTTCTGTTAAATATGGCAGAAATAAAAGGTCACTGATGGTACTGCTTGTGTTTTAAAATTACAATACACAGGATCCTTCCTCAGTTTTGTCGTGTTTGCGGTAATCCATGCTTAGGGTCTTAATGTAGGAGCTTCCCCAAAAGACCAATTCTGGCATATTTACTCAGGTTGTACAGAGAAAGAAAACTGTTTAAAAAAAAATCCCATTTGATAGCATATAAGATTGGATATAAGTTTGGATAAGATTATTTCTGCATGATCTGAAGCTATACTCTTGACTGTGTGATCTTTTTTGTTTGTTTTTACTACTTTAAGTCAAAACCAATCCTATTAGAATCTCACAATCTAATTTTTCCAGTGTAATTTTTTCATTGCTTTTAGAAACTCCTGTTTTTACTTTTACAGATGGGTGCTTGCTTCTCAAAGGTTTTCAATGGCTGTCCCCTGAAAATTCATTGTGCAACATCATGGATAAATCCAGATACAAGAGGTATTATATATACTTTATCTATTTTATCCTCTCCTGAAGTTTTCAAGAATGATTAAATAAGGAAGATAGTTGCTTTCAAAATAGATTCATTTTTATAGGTAGAAGGTCTTTCTTCATCATGCTGTTTGAAGTTCAGTGGATTTCCTAGTTATGTTAAGATATGAGCTGTGCAGTTTTCAGCTTTGCTTAAAAAGAAACTGCATATGGAATAAAGATAAGGACASATTTGTTTGATATTCAAAATTCAACATTGTAGTCAAACATACCAATACTCATTGATTTTGATCCAGGCTGCTGGATCTCCTTTCATATTCACTTACATTTCGGTGCTTTACCAATAGTCTGGAGAATACGTGCATAATGCCTGCAATTTCACCTTTTGCTTAGTGACTGTATAGCTAGATGCTATTGAGCAAATAAGCAAAAAAACCTTAAGTTTTTTAGCAACTGAAATTAGTTCTGTCCCATTTGCATGTGCAAATACAAATGGAAGTATTAATTTTCATTGCAACTGCAAGAAAGAAGAAGGGAACGATGTTCTGTAAGTGAGGTGTCATGAAAGTATTGCCCTCACTGTTACTATTGAAGTACTCCAGGAAACAACGTGGAATCTGTCAGACAATATAGGAAAACGTTTAAATTGTTTCATCGACATAAGTGGAAATTTTTCACCTGAATTCCCGTTCACAATTGTATCACTGCTGTTTTTGTTTGAAAAGTTAGCTGCAAAAATGAGACTGGTTTTTCCTCAGGTATTACAATGGCTCAATCCACAAGTTTTAAGCTTCCTGGACAAAATTAATTAAAGCACAATGACTATTATAGGCTGGTTAACTCCAATGTTTAACTCTTTTGAGTCAGTCTCTCTTCCCCTCTCCCTGTTAGGTTCAGAAATTGCATGCACTTATAACACTTCTATTAAATCAGGATTTCTGGATTTGTTTGTTTACAGATCAGTACTTGATATTTGGAGCAGAGGAAGGTATTTACACACTGAACCTCAATGAACTTCATGAAACATCAATGGAGCAGGTATGCTTCTGTTGTGAAGTTTTGGATAATGATTTTAAGAAAACAACAACAAACTCTTTGCTGCAGCTACATAGCCACCAGGTGGAATCATAGAATGCTTAAGGTTGGAAGGGATCTCAGAGGTCATCTAGTCCAACCCCCCTGCATACACCTTAAATGTTTATATAAAGGATACCTCTCAATTGTGTGCAAGGTTTAAGTTTTTTGTAGGTTGAGCCRTGGTTAATTAGGAGGTCTGCAGATATCGATGTGTTGAAATTCATCGCAGTGCATCCAGCAGTTAAATATTTTGCAGCAGTTAAATATTTTTTAAATAGTATGGAATTTCCTTGACATATTTTGTTTGAAGATTCCCATTTTCTTTAAAGCTGTGTTGCGAGATAGAATATTTACAGCAAATGTGTTAGAGCTATAAAGTAGGAAGATCCTTTATTTGCTAGATTTGATTCTTGTGGCCTTAAAAATATCTTCGGTGATGAGATTGAACTTACTGAATCCCAATTAAAATTCTGTCGTTAAAGAATCTCATGAATGATAGTTTGGGGGTGGAAAAGTAGGGAGGGACTAATTGCAGGATTTTCTGTATAGTCTCTTCTCTTAATCTCTAAGAAACGTTTTTCTTTCCTGCCTTCTCCCTAACTTAGGGAGCTRTGTATCTGCCATCAGGATGGAGGAATTTTCAAGGACAGCCTTGGCACTGTAAGCTGAAGGCAGTGGGGTTGGTTCATCTTCAAGGTCCAGACATCGTAGATCCGTCTGTGGTGTTGGGCAGGCAGCCTAGCTCGCTTGCATTGAGGTCCATGTAATCCACACTGTTGCCTCTCTGCTGAGGTACCTCCCCCTGCCCCACAAAGGATATACTACCATATTCARACCCTTGTTTCTCATAACTATAGGATTTAACAAATGACAGCTCTGCCTCGATCACTGGCTGCCTTCCTTGATCGCTACTTAAGTGTGATGTGAAATCGTATGGGAGGTTCTTCATGAGGATGATCAGGGGCCTGGAACATCTGCCCTATGAGGAAAGGCTGAGAGAGCTGGGCCTGTTCAGCCTGGAGAAGAGAAGGCTGAGCGGARATCTGATCAGTGTCTATGAACACCTCAGGGGAGGGAGTGAGGAGGATGGGGTGGCCTCTTTCAGTGGTGGCCACTGATAGAACTAGAGGAAACGGCCGCAGACTGAAGCACCAAAAGTTCTGCAGGAACTTAAGGAAACATTTTTTGACAGTGAGGGTGACAGAGCCCTGGAACAAGCTGCCCAGAGAAGTTGTGGAGTCTCCTTCTGTGGAAGTCTTTAAAACCTGCTTGGACACAGCCTGTGCCACATGTTCTAGGTGACCCGGTGTGTGTAGAGGGTTTGGACTGGATGATCTCTAGAGGTCCCTTCCACCCTTAAGGATTCTATGATTCTTTAAAGGGCCAATTTTAGTCACTTCAAGCGAGTTGGGTTACAGTAGTCTTGTAAGTGGCTGTAGCTGCCGGAAGATGCTTTATCTGCTGAGGTTTGTTGTTTAGCATCTCTCCTGTGAAGAAGAGAGGTTGGTTGTTGTAAAAGCTTTTGGCGAAAAGGTTGGCTTGATCTTTGGCTTGACGCATTGTGGACTAATTATAGTACATTGAACACATGGATATGAAATGTTCTCTTGTCTAAATGTTAATGTGTATGTAAAACATAGCTTGTGTGCCTAAGGTTTTACTCTGAATTAACTCTGAAATCCAAGTAAATATTATGTGACTTAAGCTAATTTCTGCTTAAAAAAGGCAAGTCATTATTAGTTTTGTCCCACCGTCTGTGCAGATATTAATTCATCAACTTAATGTAATCGCATTTTATGTATATACACATATATAAATTTTTTTTTTCCTTTATCAGCTATTTCCTCGACGGTGTACATGGTTGTATGTCATGAATAATTGTTTGTTATCCATATCTGGTGAGTTACTCTGCTATCTTTGATCCGTAGTGCCAGCATGCATTTTGTTTGTATTTCAGTTGTGGTTTTGTTTTCTAAATTCCAGGTAAAGCTTCTCAGCTTTATTCCCATAATTTACCAGGACTCTTTGATTATGCAAGGCAAATGCAAAAGTTACCTGTTGCTATTCCAGCACACAAACTCCCTGACAGAATACTTCCCAGGTAAATATGCATTAATCACATAGATCAACTTGATTCCAAGAATTCATTTGCTCGTGAAACTTTAGGAATCTCAAATAATTTGGAGCTAAATTGAAGAGATTACCATGAATAATTCATACAGGCATAAATGAGAAAGTATGCACCTAAATTTACCTGAATGGAGATGTGAATATACTTTTACTAGAGAGCTGGTTTTCCGTTTATTTCAGTCTTCTTGTCAGGTAATGTCTAGTATAGCAAGTCCTACTCGTATCTATTATGAATCAAAACCTGGGATCAATGTTGTGCTTGTGACATATCAAGTAGGTAGAAATAGTAATCTAACATTAATTAGCTTGCTTGAGCTCTGGGCACTGGGCTTCTGTTTTTCCATTCTAACATAGCAGAGGGGGAAAGGTAGAGGATATCCATCTGAATGCCAGTAATCGTTGAGGAAATGATGGGTGTTTTGGAGAGGCAAAACTGGTTTTCTCCAAAAGGGCCAAGATGAGCGAGACTGCCCTCATGGCAGAGGGATCAAGTTGATGAGTCAGTTGGAAAGTTAGGAAATTAGTAGAACTGGAACACAAATTCAGTGCTAAGCTTTGGCAAATCCTTTCTCTCAGGCATAGGGAAAAAGGTAGACTTGACTAAAACAGCACTGAGAGCAGTTGTAATGGACTACACGCAGTATCCTTCTATGCCTACAGCAGACTGTAACACGCGTGCAGTCCCACCAAACTTTATGCCCTAGCAAGGAGCACACACACTCGCAGAGTTTGAGGGTGATGCTGGCTACCACACAAGCCTGGGGAACCCACTTGTGTCTAAGCTGAGGAAGGAGTAGCATGAACCTAGTGTGCAGAGAAACTTTTGATTCCTAAGAAGCACTGTAAATCGTAGTAGCCTTTTGTATGACAGGCTTTTCCCTTAGGAAGTTGGATCATAGCAAACCTGACTCTCGCTGCCTGTAGTGCTGTTAACAACACGCTGGTGTTTAATTATCAGATTCAGGAAAGGCTTCTCTTCAGGCCTCTGCAAACTTAATGGTGTAACACTTGCCCCAAATTGTGTATTCCCTAGAAGGTAAACTCTAACCATCCAAGAAAGCAGCACTTTGTGCTTTGTGTTATTGTGTTCTGTGTGCTTGCACAACCTTGCTGTTCATGTCCCCTCCAAACTCGACCAGGCGAAGTGACTTTGGCTTGAGGGCCATGTCATCAGCGGGCTGATGACGATAATTATCACAAGGGCCAGGTGAGGAAAAGACTCCGACTGCATTCAGCCTGCCCTGCTGCCTCAGCTGTGTTCCAGAGGGCTCAGGAAATTTCCTGTCCAGTTCTGTCACGTCCCCATAAAAATGCAGCTCAGCCTGAATGTGCAAGTCACTCCAAGGCAAAATGCATTCCCAGTTAGAGATTCCCTGTTCCAGTTTGCTGGCTTTCTCTGGGAGGCATCAGAGCGACACTAGCCAGACAGCCCGCCAGTAGCACGAATTGAAGATCATGGAATAACTTCTTTCCTGCCAGTGCATAAAGCACGTTCTGTGGCAGGGTCCTGGACACCAAAGTACAGCCTGAAGAACGTAGGTAAATAGAAGTGTCTGCAGAGAGAAATGTAAAGCAAAATAGGTCTCAGTGTAATGATGTGGGGTGCAGCATGTTCATCTGCAAAATGCCTGAAGCTGAATTTATGATACTTGGTAGACAAACATTTAACAGCAGAGAATAGTTCTGGGGTAAATTTGTTCGTCTTCTTTCCCTCAAGCGTCCTTGAGCAGTTCCTTTCACGCCTTTTGTGACTTCTTTGAGGCCGAATGCTGTGGCCAGGACTCATTTTTCGAACTGTTTATTCCTGTTGCTTTATCAGTCGGTTATGAATAACTTTGCTTCTATGCAAATACATTCCCGGTTCATAACTTTGGCTGTGATGCCTGTCTCTGTCGCTCCTCTTTCCCACAGTATCCACCCAAAATGTTATTTTTGTCTGTCAAGGCCGCTCCGTATTGTCTGTAGTCTTTTACCCTGCAGAGAAGCATTGATTCCCAGTTCTGGCAACTTGCACCATCTTCCCTTGACCTGTTGGCCAATTTTTAAAGCAGTTATTTTTGGGATTTCTCAGGGAGTGTTCCTTGCACATAAGAAAAGACGTTGCAAAGCTGCTTTCTGTCTTCCATTACACTTTTTCTTAACTCGTACTACCTGGAAAAAAAAGAGTTTCAATGCCCATACTGTTAGTTTTGGAAGACTGTGGCCCTGCATGGCATCATCACCCCTGGGTCTCATGTCTAGAGCTGTGATGTTCTCAGAGCAAGAACGGCCTTTCTTTTATCTGCACAGAATGTGAAAGGAGAAGATGCAGCAAGTTACAGTATTAAAAAGAGGGATCACGAGAGTATGGGTAGACTATCCAGGCACGTGTGATAAGTGCCTGTAATGACAGATAGTGGGAAATGATCCTTGAAAGCTGTCTTTTCTCTCCGTTCATTCAGCATAATGTAGCAGCATCTCACTGATGAAAAGGGATCGCATGCCTGTGCTAGGCTTGGTCATCATTTTTAGGACAAGAAAGATACAGATCATTTATATTTTTGACTTTTCAAGGGGAGGGAGGAAATAATTTTTTTCCCYGTCAAAAACTTCCTGAAAAGCAGTTTTGTTTGGTTGTTTCARCTGATGGATAATCCTGTATTTCTATCTTGTAGGAAGTTTGCAGTGTCTACAAAAATTCCTGACACTAAGTGGTGTCAGAAATGTTGTGTTGGTAAGTAAAGATCTGCAGAATAAACACTAATAAGCAATTCAAATAGTAGTATTAAAATCTCTGAGTCCATTTCTAGAGGTAACAAAAAAAAAAAAAGACTTTGTTTTTCCCCTGTTTCCCTGAATTTTCCCTTTCCCTGAAGGATTGACCTGAAGCAGCAGCAGTGGCTTTCTAGCACACAGGTTAAAATTACTAATATGAGACTAATAAAACAAGGAGTACTTTTAATTGGGGGAGCAGTGTTGTCTCTGAAGCCTTTATAGCGTGTTCATATTGCAAACTGCCAAAGAGTAAGAGCTGCAGTGTGCTAAAAATGTGTTTGAAAAAGGGGATGGGGTGGATAGTTTTAGGAAATTAAAAAAGAAAAACCAAAAGAGCAGGAGAGGTAATTGCATGTTCTCCTGGAAGGAAGCTGTTGTCTCTGGAAGCATTTCACCTGGTATTCCATAATCAGTGTTTCTTGTGAGGAACTGCATTATGCAGGAGATTCAGTAGTGAGTGAGGATCAATCTGTAGTTACCACTTTATTATTTTTTTCCAGCTCACCTGCTAAAACCTGACTTTTTTCTGGGATGCAAATCCTTCAGGGTGTGCCGTGCACATCCAGACCTTGGCTTAATTGAGGCATCTAGTCAAGCTGTGAATGTTAATGGGCTGGTGAAAGGAGGTGTTTTGGCCTCACGTGCCTTTGCAGGGATGGAATTTAGCTGGGGAGYGGGAGAGAGCAGAGCAGAGAGGAGCTCTGGCTTCCTGGCATGGAAGTTCATTGCAAAATCCATATAATTTCAGGTGTCCACAAGAGGCAGAAAAAGACCAGAACTTTAGGTCTTGTTTCTTCAACTTACTAGTGTTGACAATTGTATGTGTTATCATTTCTGCTGCTGCCTTCAGCCCTACTAAGGGTCGCACCAAGTCTTATTTCCTGCATTATGCTGTAGGCTTGATGCTGAGTGAGAAAACAGATTCATAAAACTAAATTTTCGTGTCTGAAATGCTGGTGGCTTGCCAGTGGATTTCCCTGTGATGAGARTAGCATAAACATATTGCAATGATGGTGGTAGGGGATCTTTACCTGAATTGGTCTGCTAATTTACTAATGTCTAAAGGTGCTTATTTTTTAATATGCTTTCAAATCAGATCTTCAGAGATATCTGTGGAAGGTGTAACACTTGTTGTCATCTTTATACTGTGCATGTGCTGGTAGTACCTGAGGAGTGAAACTTKGTCATTGTTGGGTACTTTGTAGAATTAAGTTGGAAAAGTGACTGCCACTTTTTGACTTTTCAGCCCTCACGTTTGCAACTTGAGTGCCTTTTTCCACTTTTCACTTGAGCTCTGATTAAACAGCACTGTCATAGAAGGGTTTAGGTTTGAAGGGACCTCTGGAGGTCTTCTAGTCCACTGCCCCTTCACGGGTTACCCACAGCATGTGGCAAAGGGTGACATCCAGGTGGGTTTGGAAGATCTCCAGAGCAGGAGACTCCACAACCTCTCTGGGCAGCCTGTGCCAGGGCTCTGTCACCCTCTCAGTCAAGAAGTATTTTTTCTTCAAATTCAGCTGGAGCTTCCTGTGTTTCAGTTTGTGCTTGTAAGCAGAAAAAGAGCAGTTGAGTGGCAGCYGATGAGGAGGTGACTTTAAAATTGGGTTTCCTGCTGATCTGAATGAAATATTTCTGTATTTCTGGTTGCCAGAAATACAGAGTATTTGGATTTTGGACCTGCAGTGCCTGAAAGGCATCTGAGAAGTTCCTAAATGACAGTGGTCGTTCAGCTCTTGCTGGAGAAGAGTCAGTGTCTCATAGAAAAGGCCATTCTTTAACAGCTTCTTGGGATAAGTTGGACATGGCTTAGGCAAGCTAAAATGGTGGAGGGAGATACTTAGTAGATGTAGTTTGTAAGCTATTTAGAGCACTAAATGCCATGTACCAATTTAAAAAACAATACTAAACTTTATTACAGCTTATTTGGCACTAGCTACTAGTTTATAYGCCAGGGAGAGACAGCCCCTGTTTCTAACAAGCTTGCTGCCACCATAGTGAGGATGTTAACTTCTCAGCAGCCYCCTTTTATATAGGATCAGAGTGCAGTTTTATTTTCCAGATTTGTAAGGACTGTTAGTTGGAAAATGGTCTGGAAGCTGTRTTTGCTGAGCATACTGATGTACTTTGCCTCTCTCTTTTTTGGCAGTGAGGAATCCTTACACGGGTCACAAGTACCTTTGTGGAGCACTGCAGTCTAGCATTGTTTTGTTAGAATGGGTCGAACCAATGCAGAAATTTATGCTCATCAAGGTAATCTTACAATGAGGAGAAATATTCCTCTGCTAGTTTTTCACTCATATTTATCTTGTTATTTATCTTAGTTATTTCTTGTGTTCTCTTGGCTTCTGTTAAATGACATTGAAAATAACTATTTAAATAACTGCAGCTGCAATTACTTGGTCAACGTGRGAAGCAATAGCTTAGAGACTTTATAGCTAGAGAGAGCAGTGCTGGGTATCATACATACTGTATCGTATAGGCAGCCATAAGGAAAGCACATGATTAAAGGCACATCCTGTCTGTTTTAACCACATTGATATGAAGACTCTATAATCTTCAGCTTGGACATTCTACATCTACCAGCTACAGCTATCAGTTATCAGCTGAAGAAATAAACTTAGAGTTACAAAATGTCCTGGATAAAACTCACTACGTTGTTTTAAATGTCTGATAGCAACTCAAACTAAACGTTTAACTTGTTTCTCTTCTAACATTTATTTTTGTTTCTTAATCCAGCACATCGATTTTCCTGTACCTTGTCCGCTGAGGTTGTTTGAAATGCTAGTGGTCCCCGAGCAGGAATTCCCTTTAGTTTGTGTTGGTGTCAGTAGAGGGAGAGACTTCAACCAAGTGGTGAAGTTTGAGACTGTCAACCCAAATTCTACCTCCTCATGGTTTACAGAAACAGGTTTGTGAGCTACTGTGATTGCATTCAGAACTGTTCCTTGCTCTCTTACTATAGCTGAAACACTGGAAAACTAACAGTCGTATCGTTAAGCCTAAAGTGATCATTATGAATTTTTATTTTAAAGGGAATATTTGGTTGCACCTGTTGCACCTTCACTTTTTTTTTTTTTTTTCTTTTAAGCTTTTACCAGTGAACAGAATTGTAGTTCCTTGGCATTTCCATAAATCGGGTTGTACAAACCTCCCATCCCCTGAGCTGTGGTGTGCTTTAGCCTGGCATCTGGCATGACTTCAGTTTATTCGACACAATTTTAATGTGAGCCTTTGAAAATCATTCTAGGTGGTGTTTGGCTGTGCTGCAACTAAGCTAGTAAGTTTAAAAACGGTGTCAACCGGTTATCAACCTCCTGCTTAGGAGGCGGGAAAAAGCGAGAGTATTTCTAGTTTTCTGGTCTTTTTGGCATGAGAAGAGAACTAGAGGAGCTAAATCCTGTGTCCACTGCTGGCCTGGGTGCTGTGTGAGCGAGGAGGACACCACACCAACCACAGCAGAAATGGTCCTAAGGAAGAGTGCTAAGAATTATGTTCCTAGATTTGCATGGGCCCATTGAAAGCTAGCAGCAGGAGTGAGTGGAGCCCAGCCCTAGGCTGCAGGTTTAAATGCAGTAAATGCATTTCCTGCATATGCTWTCATCTCTGTGTAAGGTGTGGAGAAAGTAGTAATACGGAATCCAGTGTTGATCCATGCTAAATTTATAAGTAGCTCTGTAGTGGCGTACACATGTGCATGGGTCCTGCTGATCTGATTCTGTGGAACTCACTAAAACTCCCAGTTTCCTCTAGAAAGGAGCCTGGTTTCATGCTGTTAAAACAAACTTGTCAGATTTTGATACAGGACAAAGAATAGCTGAAAAAAAAAAAAGATCAGTGGATGGCCAATTAATGCATTTACTACTTCAAAGGCAGTGCATTGTTCTGCCAAGCTTATATATATATATATATATATATATTTATGTAACAAGGTTACCTGAGTCAATAAAAGGAGTACCCTGAAGAAAATCTCTTTGAACTATATTGTCCTGTTGTTATGCTTCTTTCAGTATTCTCTGCATCAGTGTGTAAATACAAGAACAGGAATAGCTTCCTGGTTCCCATGTTCTTTCATGTAGTTAATACTGCATTGTGCTTTCCTGAATATTTTTAGCTGCTTAAATCATTCACATGTCCTCTTGTTGTGTCAGTGCTGTCATTTTCTTGTATTTGTTTGGTGCTGATTTGGTTTCTTCCTGTCCCCTGCTGGCAGGATAGAAATAGAGCAAGCAAACAAAATTTCTGTGTTTTTGAATGAGGAAAATGTGTACCACGTGGTCACATGGAGCTTCCCTCAAATAATKGGGGATTTTTTTTTGCCTGCGTTTGAGTGTTTGTTTGTAAATGTTTGATAATGGCATTAAAAAAAAWAAAATAWTTYTTAYGTATATTAGCAGGTCCAGACTTAGTGCAAAGACTTSCTTTTTCCTGTTCCTCTCCCTCTTGTTAGCTTCAGACAACAATTCCAGTGTGTCCAGAGAGATGGGAATACTCCAGGCCTTCTCTTAGATGTTTTTTTATTGTGGCTACAGCCACGTTTGGCTAAAGCCATGCATTAGAAATGAGTAAGATCACAACCATGCGCCTTCCAAGGCAGCACACACAGAAAATACGAGATAGAGGGACCATCTCAGGAAAAACATTCCTGCCATCCTGTTGAGAGAGTTTTTTGCTTCTCAACAGGACTGCAGGTGTCRTTACTTAACCGAGAGCTGCTTTTATATTTTAGGTAACATGCCCTAATTCCTCATCTCTAACTGACTTAATGACTTTCACTCTTTTCTGTGTGAAATAATGCCTGCAGAAACACTGGCATCAATGCCAAATTAGTAAGAGTTGCTTTTTTTGTGTGTAATTTTAATGTTAACAAAGAGACCACAATCACACTTCTCTTTTTGAGTTGACATGTCCACTGATCACCAGTGGATCAGATTCCTCTGTTTTCTGTGATGGAAATTGCTGCAGCTGTAACTCAGAAAAAAGAAAAAGCAACGCTTCTTGTTAAGGGTTTGGAGAAGGAAAATTGTAAAACCTGTTACCCCSTATTGTAAAATCTGGGGATGGAAAGTCTGAAAATAGCAGCAAGGATTGAATAATAATTAAAAAAAAAAAAATCAAGATTTAGAATTAAACACAGAACCAAGAGGAATGAAGCAGTGTTCAGGTTTATGGTGGACAAGCTCAGACACATGCATTTTTTGCAAAGGCATATTAAAAGCCACCAAGATATAGTAAAAGGTCCACAGTGTACATGTGAGTTTGCTTTTATGGCATGGCTTAGATAAGGCTGGATTAAGTCCATACTTKAATATTACCACTTCAGTTTTCCTCTCACAGTCAACATGTTGGATAAGTGGGTATGCCTTTGTAAGAGAAGAGAAATACCACTGGTAAATGCTAATTCAGTAGTTTAAAAAACACACTAGCGCATTGAGTCTAAAACTCTCAAACTTCCATTTCAGATTTCATAGTAATTTATGTTATAAACTAACATTGTCTTTTTTTTTTTTTTTTTTTTTTTTTTTTTGTAGACACTACAGAGACAAGTGTTGTACATGTAACACAGCTGGAGAGAGATACCATTTTGGTGTGTTTGGATTGTAAGTTTTAGAACCAGCTAAATATATACATATTCATGTATATGCACACTGTCTGTCTTCAAATTAGGCCATATGCTGAAGATTAACTGTTGGTTTGACACATCCTATTTTTTGTCTAGGCTGCATAAAGATAGTGAATCTACAAGGCAGATTAAAATCCAGCCGCAAGCTGTCATCGGAGCTCACGTTTGACTTTCAGATTGAATCAATAGGTAAGTTGGATTTTCAGCCTTAATATTGACTCTCCTGATTGATTCACTTATTTCCCATTGCAGGAGGATATTAAAGATGCTGTCCCGTTTTTGATGTGCGAAACACGTTACTCATGTGCTTCACTGTGTCAGAAGGCTTAGTGGGACGTTGGGTGCAATCTACTTCCCCAGGAGCAAACAGAGCTCCTTAAAAGAACAAGCCAACATTGTGTCTGATTCTGTTCTTCTTTTTCTGTTAGTCTGTCTACAAGACAGTGTGTTAGCCTTTTGGAAGCATGGAATGCAAGGAAGGAGTTTCAGATCTAATGAGGTGAGTGCTGCATTTTGCTTTGATTTCTAGTATTTATATTATAACCCAAGTTTAGGATAAGTACATAAAATGCTATGACCTGAAGGAAAAAATAAATTTAAAAAAAAGGAAGAAAGAAAGGAAAAAAGGCGTTTCAGCAACATCCTAGGTGAGACCTGGAAGCTGCAGTCTCTTTATGTTTCATAAGCTGCAAATGGATTAGCCATGCTCTTCCAAAGATGAACATATAAATGGTGAAATATTTCTTTAGAACAAAGATGCTTTTATTCTTTACTGGTGGAAAACTGCATAGAGTAGCCAAGCTGAACACAGCATCCTCCTGACTTAATGGGATGTGATGCCCTCACTGCATAGGTGGAGTGGTGCAGTAGAGAGGCTGGCCAACCCAGAGGAATTGGCTTAGGCCAAGGATACTTTTTGCTGCTAAATTGGCCGCATGTGATTAAAATGAGCATTGGTCCTCCCTTGCACACTCTGCAAGGAAGCCATGTGATGTAGTTGGTAGAATTGTTGCCATAGGAAGTAACCAAAGCCAAATCTTGCTTACATTAGTGTTCAGTTTAAATTGCTTCGAAGACAATCTTTTTATCACAGTGGCACTCAATGGTTGCCCATTGTTCTCAGTCTCTTCTATGATAATTGAGTCATTTAAAGACTTTTTTTTTAGCACTCAACTTCAACAAATTATGTGTTCTCAGGAGAACAGTGTCAGACTGACCTAAAGGGTTTGTTCTTTACAAATTTTCTGTGCAGTCCAGCACTGAGTTTTAAACATAGTTAAACTATTGTAAGTATTTATAATTTTTTTTTCCCTCCTGTTGCAAAACTGTGTACGTATGGAAGCCTYGTGCTTTGGATTTTAATGAATCCTGGTTTGGTCATTAAAGAACACTTACAGACTTTTTGATGATGTTCATCCGTGGCGCATCAGCTGGAGAGGTTGAGTTCATTATGGCTAAAAGCATTTTAAGGTAGCTTGTCAAGTTTAGATATTTCACAGTATTATGCAGTTCTATTTACATGAAGCCACAACTGACCTAATCCTGCTTTGTGTGGAAAACTGGATTTTTTACTAGATCTACTAGATCTACTGGCTAGTAGAGACTACAGTCAGGCTACTCCTTATTTCTAAGTGTACAAATGATTTTGTGGCATATTTGATCACTGGACAGAGTTGTCCTTCTGCCAAGAGTGCTTGCTATGATGATAAAGGGCAATTCCCCTGCTCGTAGCACAGAGCACTTGGGAGGAGGAGATGAGTCTCAGCGTGTCTCCAACTCCAAAATGCTGCCCACAGCTGTTTGAGTTATCTGTTTAGAGTGAGACAAATTGCATTCCACAGGTAGCTATTTCACTCCTAATTCCCACGTCTCCAAAGGGATTTGCACCAGTAGCTCACAAGCTGTTAAAGTGCAGTGCTAAGCCCTGCTGGCCTGCTTGCAATTGTACCAGAGATGTTAATATAATAGAGCAAGAGTTGCAGAAAATTTTGATAGTCCTCATTTAAGAATGCCAGTTGCTCTAAATCTTCTGATTTAAATCAGCAGTGAATTCATAACATCCGTGATGATTCTCTAGGTTGTTTTTAATGCATTTTATGCATAAATGCCTGTCTTATTTTTGTTGTCTAGATCACACAAGAAATTTCTGATAATACAAGGATATTCAGGCTTCTGGGATCTGACAGGTATGCAAAGAACTGGACAGAGCATGTTAGAATATAAGTATAATTTATTATCTATTCCCCTTTTAAAAGCATTTTTGCTTGTTTCTTGTGATTCCTTTTGTAGCCTTTGCTCATTTCCTTTTGCATGCACATATGCCTGTGTCAGTCCCTTCCGTTTACTACTTTTTCTTCTGAAGGAATGAGAAGCTTGTGAGCTTCCCAGAGGTTCTCTGCCTCAGTAGCAGTCCTGCATTTGGGTGCAATTGCAGGTCTCTGGGAATGTCTTCCTTTTTGCACTGAACTTCCTGCGTTCACTTTGGTAAAAATCCTCACTTTTCAGATGCTCTGCTGCAGCAGCCCAGCAGGAGGCAAATCCTTTGAGGGAAATGCAGAAAATTCATAAGAATGTAAATATTTCCCATCTTCCCCCAGAAAGGGGTTCTAACTGTTGTTCTCCCAACAGGAGAACTCAGATGTTCCAGCGCCCTTCATTCCCAATCAGTCCCCAGTGTGGCTGTTCTCCAGTGTCGTCTTTGCAGGGCTGTTAACACTGTGCCTCTGTCTGACAAGTCTGATATCAGCTTGCCTACTTGGGAATTGCTATTTTAGGAGTGTCACTGACTTCCCCAACTTTCTTTGCCCTGTTGTCGAACTTTGTACTTCTCTAACAGCCGTGAAAACAGCAGATGTTCTGTTTGTTTGTTTCTGACTCGTTTTTCTGCTGAGAATTGCCTCTGTTTTGTGCCTCTTAGAGGGATCCTCACCTTCCTGTGGCATTGCGGAACCTCTGGGAAGTTTCGCATCAACCAGAGGCCAGACTTTGTCCTCGTCTGCTTGTCTAAGCTTGATGTGCAGCCCTGTAATTGCCCATAACATCTATAGCATCAAATAGCATCATGGCTTTACAAGCCAGCAACCTTACAGCTGGTTTTGCTGACCAGAGGTTGGAGATTCTGCTTTATGGGCAGTATCTCATGGCTTTTTGGTAACAGGGAACTAAGGGCAATACTGAATGTACCAAAATTGAACGCATGTAATGCAAAATTACTAAATGTAATGCAATGAACTCAACATTCATTGCTGATGTCTGTGCCAGGAAGGTGTGCGTAGAGCACGGCTGCATTGTGCTCTTTCTCTTAGTTGTGGAGTGGGACTGCAGCTCGATTTAAAAACAGGCTTCAGAAGGAAATACCACATTGCAGCTCGTTGTCTTGGATTATTGGCCAGTTATTGGACCATATTTCCAGCTCCTGTTGATGTTCTTCTAAATTTGAGACCAAGGTGAAATTTTTTTGCCCTGCAATTCTAAACTAATTCCAATTCTAAACTAATTCCAATTCTAAACTAATTGCAAACTCTTCAGACATCAATGACAGCACTGTCATATCTCATACTTTATCTTTGAAGCCTTGCCCAGTAACCTGTGCCCATTCATAGCTGGTTCATAGGAACTGGAGCTCTGAGAAGTCAAAGCCCTGACGTCGGTGTGATAAGAACTCACTGCTTTCTCTCAGTGAGCAAGGAATGCCCCATGCTATGAGATGTCATTTCTTTTTACAGCGTAGAAAGCAGAGGCCAGGTTTTCTGAGTATTAGTTTTAAAACAAGCAGCCTCTTCCTGGTTGAATTCTGAATAGTTGGATTCAAATTTCTCACCTTTTCTACCTTCGATCTTTAGTGTTTGTGTGACAAAATTTGGTCAGGAACAGCCAACAGATGAGCAATTCATAAAGCTTGATCCATTCAGCAGTCTCAGCGCCTAGTTAAACATCTTGAATAGGTTGTGGAAGTGAGTTGTGAATTGTCTCTGAAGAGAATGGATATTCTTTATGGTCTGTACAGTTTTAGTGTAGACCCAGCTAACCCAGTTTCCAGTCTTCAATGCTGCCCAAAAGCAGTGCCAGGAAAAAAGTATGAGAGAAAATTATATTTATAGCAATCCTTCCCTTGGAGCCTGTCTCAGCCTACAAGACTTTGTGTCTCTGAGGGATGGAGGATGTCTCTGTGGATTTAACGATCCATCACTGGACTATCTGGGCTCAGGGAGAAACTCACAAAAGAGGTGAATTCTGTCATGTCTAGTGGCCAAGAATGGGTGAAATGATCAGCTCATCCTTATCRCAGAATCACWGAAYRGTTGAGGTTGGAAGGGACCTCTAGAGMTCATCTAGTCCAACTCCCTGCTCCAGCAGGGACACCCAGAGCACGGGGTGCCCGGTCGCATCCAGGTGGATTTGGAAGATCTCCAGAGAAGGAGACTCTACAGCCTCTGGGCAGCCTGTGCCAGGGCTCTGTCACTCTCCCAGTGAAGAAGTTCTGCCTCACATGCAGATGGAACTGCCTGCATTTCAATGTCCAAATGCTTGCTGTCATTGAGTGTTCAGGATGACTAAAATGGTTTTTGATTTTTTGTCTTCTGAGAGTGGTCTGAACGTAGCTCTTTCAGTGCGCAGTGCTGAGTGTGGGGCGAAATACATGACCAAGCCTTACACACACATTTTCCATGGAGAGGTCCAGTGTGTCCTATGCACAGGTCTTTTAYAACGACAATTACAGTTTTCTTCTCCCCATACCTGGCAGCAAGTCAAAACAGGGGCTCTGTCTAACTTGGGGCTGCACACCCTTCTCAGAAGTGCTTGCTGAAAGGTGAGAGCAAGAGGAGACAGGTATCAGGAGCAGTGAGAAACTTCCAGACAGAGAAAAGTGAGGAGGAGATTGCCGTGAGGATGGTCAAGCACTGGACTGGCAGCCCAAAGAGGCTGTGGAGATCCTTGGAGACACCCTGGCCATGCCTGGACAGGACTCTGTGATGGCTTTGAGATGGCCCCTTCTCTGAGCACAGGGTTAGGCTCGAGGCCCCCAGGGAAGAAGGGGCTGCTAGTTCGGTTGTCCAATGGGAAGAATATTTACAGCTATMTCCAGTGATGCCTTTAAATGAAGGATTATTTGATTTACTGTGGCTTTTTTTTTCCCCCTTTGCCAGGGTCGTGGTGCTGGAGAGTAGGCCAACAGATAACCCAACAGCCAACAGCAATCTATATATCCTGGCAGGGCACGAGAACAGCTACTGAGACCGCTGCACGGCAACTCCCCGTGACGAGATGACACTCCTGCTGCAGCACTCACAGCAGGCTGAAAATGCACAAAAGCTGCAGCACCCCGACTTCAGTTACTTCCTAATTTATTGTGGCATGAGAAGATGATGAGAATTGTTTGTGGTATGGACACATTAGCATTGAGATACCACAGAAGTGCTTAATTTACTGTTATGTAATCTTTGTACATAGGCAGTATTCTTCAGCAGAACTTCTTGCTGAAGACCCACAGTGACCTTATGTAGATAGTGGTCCTCCTGATGAGTACAAGTGTCTTACCTGTACAGATGTAAAAGTCACTGAGGATGATAAAATGAAATTGGGGTACTATTTTAAGGACTTCTTGTGTTTATTATAAAGTGGGATGCTAGCAACAAATATAGTACATTTAACAACACTATTGTATTTTATTATATGTAATTTACTAATACAAATAAATCTTAACCTTTAGGAATTGTAACCAAGGCTGTAATTGGATTACAATTTGGTTTTTAATTTTGATGCAACACACTGGTGTTCATGTTTGCACAACGTATTGAGATGTGATGTATTTAGTCACAAAGGTAAGCTGTGACTTTGTGGATATGACTTGGGCTCCGGATTTCCTTCTTTTTGGTTTACTTGAGTAGTTTTCTTTGTGAGACAAAAGAGTTAAACATCTGTATTTTTATATTTAATTAAACCTCTCCTTACAATAATTTCTCTATGCTTGAGAACAATACTTCCTGAATGGGTGTCAATTCCCAAAAAGTGGTACCTTGCTGTAACACTGCAATAGCTGTTTGAATTACTTGTGTATACAGTGGTTAAAGATTAGCATTACTGTTCATCTTACTAAATAGTTTCATATCACAGTGAAAAGTAGCAACATTCCACACTGTGGAAATAGCTCAAAGATCTTGTCACTTTGACTTTTTTTGGCCTTAACCATTTTCACACTTTTTTTTTTTGATTTAGGGTGTTAACACATGGCCAAAATAATTTAGTTACTACCTCATGCAAACAATACAATGGTTACTGCGCATCACAGGAACTTAGTTTTGATCAGAAGTATTTTGATTGCTATTTTCCAATGGAGTATGTAAATGCCAAGTTTTAGCAAAATGCACACATTTGACTCCTTTTTTTTTTTTGTATATGTTCTTTATATTTTATTGTGATAATATACACTAAAAGCAAACTAAATTTAAAGTGATTTATGGCCTGCATTATTGTTGTGATTGGTAATGCTTTGGAAAATGTTCCCTCATGTATATAATGTAAAATAAACTTTTTTTAACACGTTGTTGTACAAGTAGATTACCACCTGCACTAATTTCTACATAAGACTAACCTGTGCTGATCAAATATACCAAGTTTTGAAGTCTCCTATTAAATGTTTATGTGCCAAACACAGAAGCTGGGCATGCTGAATATACGAAGGGTCAGACCTTTGGGTCCTCACTGGATTCTCACTAGCAAGAGCTAGCTCTTCAGGGTAGGTATTACCTTCCTTTTGCCTTCAGGCACCTGACCTCTACACTTCAGAATTTGTTGTCCCTAATTTTAGCTTACTTGATTAATTTCTGCCTTCTATGTATTCCCCCCATTCCATCACTTAGTTTTCTACGTACAGTGGCAGTAAAAAATGATTTTCCCCACCAGCAGG
>NW_020455585.1:610897-616356 GCF_003342845.1 Nothoprocta perdicaria
GGCAGTCCCAGAGGGAGGGATGGTAACGTAAGCCCCACTGCCAGGAAGATGAATTCTCAGAAAAGGCAAAAACTTCTGTGCAGTTCACAGTGATTTTGTGTTACTGCTGCTGCCTGAGGGGATTTCCATCTCTCACAGGCTCTTCCCCACTTAAATATACACCAAGTAGCTGAATTTTAAGCAAAATGCCCCTACAATACAATATAGCTGATGTGCAAATGAGAGCTCCCTGAACATGCTTCCTCCTATTGGTTTCTGCAGCAGCTCTGGCCACTTGTCTTGCTGCTTTGGGGCCACAGACAAGTTGCAGGAGCTCAGAGGCATTGGTTTTATTTTGGCTGGTGTTTTTTGGTGTATGGATGCAGAGTGGGGTGCAGCTGGAAGATGCGGCCAAATGGAAAATAGAGAGGACAGGGCAACGTTATGTGACAGGAAAGAGGAATGTTGTGCTGGGACAGGCCTGTCTCTACTGTGTTAGTAAAGACATCTTGACTTCCACATGCTGCTGTCTGGTCTCGAAGATGAGGAAGAAGCAAAGGTTCTTCCTCAAATCCATGAAGATGTTGTGGAAGTTGGGGGGATGGCCTGCAGACTAGGCTTGCTTCTGAAATCCCAAGGCCTCTGAAGAGGGCCAGGGCTCCTGCCTTGTGACAAATTGCCCCTGCAGCAGAACTGGGGCCTGTGCTGCAAGACTGCTTCTCTGGCTTCCCAGGCGACTTTGTTCCTGTGCTGCCAGCTGCCTGAGTAGCTGGTGGAGCCAGGTCTGCTCTGCTAGGCCTGCAGCACGTTAAAGCAGCAGCTTCCATAACCACTTCTCCTGAGGTATCACTGCAGCTGACTGAAAGGAGCAGACTCATAGCCAGGAAACCAAACACTGGGGCCAGGCTACAGCTGTGCTTAGAGCAGCTCTTCTAATGGCCCCTATGGGTTCAGCTTCCCTCTCCCCAACCCTCTCTCCTCAGGTTGCTCATCGGCCTTATCTCACTACGGGCTTCAGCTTTAGCAATGTCTCACTGGCTTTTAAAGGGTTTCACACAAAAACCTTGAAAAGAAGCTAATAAAATCAGGCAGTGGGCCCAAACCTCATGCCTTCCTTTGAGGAAACAGTCTGTATTAATGTATAACGTGGGTTATGCACAGCTGTGTGCCAGGGCTCTATGGAGAGACGCAGAGGCAGCTGTGGGGGGCATATCTGATGAGGGGGACATGGCCCTGGTAGACTCTTGGGCCCAGCTTTGTGGAGAGTGGGATTAATTTGTCTGCTTCTCAGCAGCATCCCCTGCAATAGGGCTGCTGTACTGTGTCCTTCCCTCAAGAAACACAACCTTGAGTGCAGTTGTTCCCCCTGGAGCTAATTTAAACCCAACATGATCTAGGTCTCCCTTCCCTTGCTCTGATAAACAAGCGGAGCATCTCCCTGCTCTCCTGCAGCTCTCCTGCAGTCCAAAAACACGTGTGCGTCTTCAGGCCATTCTGCTGATGTCCCCGCCTGTCCCTCCAGGCAGGTGCTCAGTCTGAAGGCATAGCTGCACTTCCAGCCCTTGAAGGAGCATACGGCCAAGCAGCGCATGGCAAAGGGCTGCCGTGCCCTCCAGCAGCAGGGCTGGGGATCCCAAACATCCCCTTCTCACCCACACACGTCATACACTGCAGGCAGCCCTGGAAGCCACCACTAGCTGTGAGATTTCACTTGGGCTCCATCAGCAGACAGTAATGGCAACCAGCATCATCTTGGCTTCAGGGCAGGGCATCCTGCTACCAGGCTCCCTGTACTTCCCCTCATCACTGCACTTTCTCCTTGCCCTCTTATTTCGACTCATCTGTCATTAAGGGCCAGAGCAGCTCCTGCCCGTTCCCTTGCTCCATAGGGAACACTAGGATGGCCACCATCCACCCTCTGGGTCCTCAGGAGCCCTGGTGGTGGCACTGCACACATCCACACCAGGTAACCGGCAGCATCTGTGCCTGACTGGCAGCCCTTCAGCTGCCTCTGCTGTCCTCCATGCATGATGGGACACGAATCCAGAGATCCCTGCAACTGGTGAGCAAGCAACCTCCTATTGCTCTCGGTCGCGATCAGTGGATAGGTGGGATTCTTCCCATCCTGCCTTAGGGGCTGGTTTAATTTTGCTGTGTTCAATGAAGCAAAACCTCCACGGACAACCCCAGTGATAACTGCAGCACGTGAGGTCGCTTCACAAGCGGAACCGCATCCTCCCACACGGCACACAGAGCACGTCTGGGATTAGGCACCAAGGATGCCAGACTGCCCTCTCCTCTGGATAACCTGGAGCTCCCAGGCATGGGAGGGGACGTGGTCCATATTGGATAGGCCCGGGCATGGGAGGGCACTGGCCCTGATGAGGAAAATGGCCATGTTAGAGGAGGAGCCTCGACTTTGTGTAAAAAGCCAATCAAGTAACCGAAGGCTTTCCAAAACAGCCCAAGTCATGGCCATTTAGGCAATACTTYGGGCTCAGGTGAAAGACAGAATTTCCCTCATGCCATCCAAGTATTTCAAATCCCTCTAGTGGCGCTGCCTGACCATCATGTCCAAAGAGAGGGTTTGGAAAGCAGAGTCTTATACCCTGTGTTAAGCACATTCAGCAGCTCACAAAGTGTAACACTTCAGAATTTAAACTCCACGCACACATGGCCCCAGATCACTGCGGGCTTTCATGCGGCTTCCCCGGGCCTCTGTGCGCACATTGCCTTGGGGACCCTGCAGGATGTCATGTGGCCTTCCTGGGCCTCCATG
Organism: Nothoprocta perdicaria; assembly: GCF_003342845.1. Taxonomy (NCBI): domain Eukaryota; kingdom Metazoa; phylum Chordata; class Aves; order Tinamiformes; family Tinamidae; genus Nothoprocta; species Nothoprocta perdicaria. The sequence continues at coordinate 613,656 of NW_020455585.1, forward strand.
AGCACATGGCCCTGGGGTCCCTGCGGGATTTTGTGCGGTGTCCCCAGTCCTCCGTGCACACATGGTTTGGGGGGTCCTGCGGGCTTTTGTGCAGCCTTCCTGGGCCCATGAGCACACGTGCCTCCGGGGGCCCTGTGGACTTTTGTGCTGCCTACCTGGGCCTCTGTGTGCATGTGGCGCCATGGGCCTGTGAAGTTTCGTGCAGCACCCCTGGCCTCAGTCTGCACGTGGTCCCGAAGGCCTTGTGGGCTTTCGTGCGGCCTTCCGGGGCCACCGTAAGCACGTTGCCTCGGGAACTCTGCAGACATCCGTGCAACCTTTCTGAGCCTCTGTSAGTACAGGGCCCCAGGGTCCCTGCATGATTTCATGAGGCCTCCCCGGGCCTCCATGCGCATGTGGCCCTGTGAGCTTTCGTGCAGCCTCCATGAGCCTCGGTGGGCACGTGGCCCCAGGGGTCCTGTGGGAATTTGTGCGGCCTCTCCAGACCTTTGTGTGTAGGTGACCGCGGGGTCCCTGAGGGCTTTCGCGCGGCCTCCCCAAACCACCGTGCGCACATGACCCTGGGGTACCTGTGAGCATTCTTGCAGCCTCCTCGGGGTTCTACGCGCCCATGTCCACAAGCGCCCTGTGGGCTTTCGTGCGGCATCCCCGGGCCTCCGTGTGTACATTGCCCCAGGGGTCCTGCAGTTTTTCACGCGGCCTCCCTGGGCCTCCGTGCATACATGGCCCCAGAGGCCCTGAGGAATTTCACATGGCCTCCCCGAGCCCCCATGCGCACGTGATCACAGGGTCCCTGGGGGCATTCGTGCTGCCTCTCCAGGGCTCCGTGCGCACATGGCAACGGGGGCCCTGTGGGCTTTCGTGAGGTCTTCCCGGGCCCCTGTGTGTACATTGCCTTGTGGACCCTGTGGGATTTCATGAGGCCTCCCCGGGCCTCCATGCGCAAGTGGCCCTGGGGCCCTGCGGGCTTTCGTGCGGCCTCACCAAGCCTCCGTGCGCATGTGCCCAAGAGCCCTGTGGTTTTTTGTGTGGAATCATTGGACCTTCGTGATCACTACGAGCCTTCATGTGGCCTCCCCAGGCTTTCATGTGTGAGTTGCCCCGGGTACCTGCGATCGTTTTTGTGGCCTACCCTGACTTCCATGCGCACATGCCATCGGGTGCCTGCGGGATTTTGTGTCGACTCCTTGGGCCTCTTTGTGCACGTGTGCCCGGGGTCCCTCCGGCTTTCGTGCGGCCTTCACGGGCTTCCATCCACATGTCGCTCCGGACGACCTGCGGGCTTTCATGCGGAATTGCTGGGCCTCCGTGCACCCGTGGCCCCGGATCACGGCAAGGTGCCGACGTGCACCAGGTCTTGTGGACCCTGCAAGCTTTTGTGTGGCATCCCCGGGCCTCCGTGCGCCTGTGGCCCTGAGTTCTCCGCAGAATTTCGTGCGGCCTCCCCGGGCCCCTGTGCGCATGTGGATCCAGGGGCCCTGCGGGAGTTCGTGCGGCTTCTTTCCGTGTCCATCAACACTTGCTCCTTTTTACAGTGGCCTCCTGAGCGTTCCACAGGATACTCTGCGGAAGTGCATAGACAAGTGTTSAAGTGACCGGAGTGCAGGACGTGACGCCTGGCTCTGTCATAAAGCTSAGATATGYCCAAGTGTGTTGCTCCTGYTGAGKAGAGGGAAGATACCTTCTCTCCCTCTCCAGTGTGCTCCATGGCATGGAGGTGAGGCTCCCTGGCCAGTAGTTGTCCAGGTCCTCCTTCCTGCCTTTTTTTGAAGACCACAGTCACACTGGCTTTCTTCCAGTCCTCCGGCACCTCCCCCGTTCTCCTTGGCGAAGATGACGGCGAGCTGCTTAGCTATGACATCTGCCAGTTCATGTAAAACTCTGGGGTGTATCCCATCAGGATCCATGGATTTGTGGGTGTCGAGTTTCCTTAGGTGTTCTGTGAACCCACTCTTCCTCTGCGCAGAGGAACTCTTCCTCTCTCCAGCTCTCTTCTCTTGTCCCTAGGGTCTGGCATTCTAGAGGGCTGCCCTTGGCAAACAGCAAAGCAAAGAAGGCCTTCAGCAACTCTGCTTTCTCTGTGTTTTTGTAACCAGGCCACCCACCTCGGTCACCAGCGGACCCACATTTTCCCTTACCTTCCCTTTGTGGTTAATAAATTTGAAGAAGTTCTTCTTGTTATTTTTAACCTCCCCTGCCAGATTTATTTCCAAATGTGTCTTAGCTTTCCTTGTTACATCCCTGCATTCCCTGACATGTTCCTGTATTTTTCCCAAGGGACCTGTCCTATCTTCCCCATTCTTTATACTGCTTTCCTCTGTTGGAGTTTTGCCAGGAGCTCCCTGCTCATCCACGCAGCTCTCCTTTCCCCCTCRGCCTCACTTCTTACACACACGCATGCCCTGTTGCTGGYGTGGAGGAGGTACCGCTTGAAAACGAACCAGCTCTCCTGGGCCCCTCTTCCTTCTACAGCCCTAGCCCAGGGGATCCTTCCACCCTTCGCTAAAAGGCATAGAAAAAGTCTTTTTTCCATTTTGCCATCCAGAACACAAGAGCATTGGTTTCAGCCTGTGTAGGACGTGGCATGTCTCTGAGCGGGATTTAGGCATGGTTTTCCCCACGACGTGTTTCCCGTGGCCGGGGAGGATCTTGCTTTGAGCCAAGGAAGCTGCCCGCAGGGAAGAGCTGCCAGGCTGCGGAC
>NW_020455586.1:0-40136 GCF_003342845.1 Nothoprocta perdicaria
TTTTTTTTTTTTTTTTTTTTTTTTTTTTGTAGATAGGATATTCAGAGTAAAAACACTTTGCCTGGGTGTAATCAGAAAATAATTAGAATCAGCATATGCTTTTCTGCACAGCTACAGTGTCATCTGGAGCAGCTAGATGCACAAATCCAGATTTAATCAAACTGAAATGCTCAAGTTAGGAACATTATCATCTGAAGTGGCTTCTACAGTCGATAGGAAAAGAAATAACAGCATGATGCAACTTACCTAGCAACTGAGCCATCCTCTAAAAAGTGACTCTTGCTCCCCAGTGCTTATAAACGGAATCTGAGAGTGTGATTTAGGCCCCCAGACGCAGGTAGCTAGGACTATTTGGGGTGCTCCAGGTACAGAGATACCCACCTCCCTGCTCCACCTGCCACTTTAGAGGAGAACAGATCTCTCAAGTCCTGTATCTTATCTGTCAGGCCCGAGGTGGCTTCTCGGGTACGCTGGAGGATCTAAAACGGCACCAGGCACCAATGACTTGCCTTACACCTTAATAACTTGGATCCCTTCCTGCATGCTTCAGATAGGCCTGCAGCCACAAAAGATGAGTCAGGCCTCCTGGGTACTGCAGTAGCCATGAGAACTAGCAAAAAAAAACTCTGTAATTATTAAGCTGAAAAACAGCCAGAAAGTAAGGAAACTGACACAAAGCAAGCAGTGAGTATGAACCTCAGCTTGATCTTGAGAGAGGCAAGCGTGATGAGGCAATTGTTCAGACATAGTTTTGAAGCTGAAGTATCAAATGGTTTGCCTTACTCCTCCCCAACATACACGAAGTCTTATACCTATCATATACATATCTGCACCAATTCCACATTTCTGACACATTTTACTCTTAAATACATTAACATTAATACAATTGCACAAGTTATACTTAAGGAGAACATTACAGGGAGACAAGCAACAAAAAGAAAGCCAGAATCTGCCTGTTATCTCTGATCAACGTGAAGTTATTCTCTCTTAAATTTCCCTACACAGTCAATGAACTTTTACTTACACTTGTACTTACAATGTTTTCTTTTAGCTAGAGCTAAATCTTTTCCACAATCTGAAAAAAAAAAGAAGTTTTATCATTAATCCTAGAACAAAGACATTCATATGAAGCAATTCATTTTATGGCAACACACAAGGCTTTTAAAAGGAGACACRAGAGGTTTTTCATCTTATGAGAATCAATGCTGTTGTACAAACAAAAGCAATTTCAGTCCATTTTTCAAACCATCTGAAGTCCTATGTATTAAAGAAAAATCATTTAGCAAATACAGTTTCAATTCAAATTGTAACTTATGATTCTGCATGACTGCTATGGTATWTGTAACACTGGCCACCAAAGTTTATTAGGATTTTGCCAAACAAAATAAAACATACTTCCATTCTATTTAAAGAGTTTATTTTAAGAAGGTATGCAAGATTGAGCATATTATTTGTATGATTAAGAACTGTTTCATTTGATTTAAACTCAGTAGATAGTGTTGCATATTTAAACATGTTTGACAACTGTATAACCTTAAAGTATGCAGTTAATTCAGTCCCATTTCTCTTTAATACTATCTACATTAAGGAATCTATTGTAGGTCCCCAAGCTGGAAATCTAGGCAGTCTGCATAGAGAAACAGGTTCTCAACTCTGCAATCTTTCCATAAACTATCTATGGAGCCTGCACACTTTCCTACCTTCAGGCCCCTACTTTAGATTCCTATAGTTAAATGCTGTGGGTAGCCCCTACTGTGTGTAACTCTGAGTCTGAAAGAGAGGTGGATAGAAGTGTTAACATTGAAATACCTTTGGAGATGGCTTGAGGGCTGAAAACTAGAAAGAGTAACAACAATATAAAAAGCATATAGCAGATTGGTTATGGATTATTTTGTAAGGTCATAAAAGTAGCCAGAAAGACTGCCAAAATAATCTGTGCTGATATCCTGCCCTTCAAACCTTCTTCAAGGCCAAACAGGACTGACTAAGAACACAACCATCAAAGACTTTCATTCATTTACTTTGTGTGAAAATACCAGTGTTTAGTCTTCTATATTCATGAATACGAAACTATTAGCCAGGTACTAAGCTTAAATCAAACACTCTGGCATTTTCTGCTTACTAGGACCACTATGCAATAAATAAAGGTGAATGTGTTTTGTTTACAGGGTGAGTAAAAGAGTGTTTGTGTGCTATATTGAACAAGTTCAATCTATGGAATCGGCCAAAGAACAATGGGCTTGTAAATGTCTAGTTGTTCCAACCTTAAGCAAATGATAAGAGAAACCATCTCAATGCACAATTGATCTTAAAGAGTGATCCTACTGATAGGACTAAGAAAGACTGTCACCCTTGATAAGGTTGAGGAAGAAAGACACTGTTGATGAGTCTTGGAAATAGTAACACTGTTAGAGATCAGCAAAGGGGATATGATGTAAATCTTCAGCTATAACCTGTGTAATCTGAAAAAGGGTTGTGAAGGATAATCTGTGTATGTGCAGAGCAACCAAACATGGAGAGAAGTCCACCTCCACACCCAGAGCCTTGGCTGGCCACCAAGCAAAGGTGTGGGCAACCAAAATTAGTTAACTGCAGAGAAGAGCAGAAAGACTGAGTGAATGCATATGTTTTTTCTTGCAAGTAGTTTTGGATATGAAGAAAACATGCTCTTTCCTTTGCACCAAAAACAAATAAATGAAATAAATATTAAATATTAGACTGCTAGTGTCAATTATCCTTAAAACATAACAGTGTAACACAGCTTAAACTCCAACCACTGTTGAGTGTTTGCGCCTAAGACATATGAAAGCCTGAGTAAAATTGTCTTTGTCTTTTTGAATGTTCATAGAATTACAATAAAGCTTGCCCATAAAAAAAACAACAAAAACTTAGGGGAAGAAAGCAAGGTCAATCCAAAACTAACAAGAAGGGAAAAAAATGCTTTGACTAGGCTTTGAAACTGAATGACATGCTAGATCTGCTTACTAGTGAGATATGCAGTGCTTGCACTTGATGGAAATAATAATGCCCCTATCAACTTGGAAATGCTGGTTTTAAACTTAATCTTTTCCCTGATAAAACCTTCACACAGCCCAAGGATTTATAGCTGAGCTTTCTAAAAGGATTTCAGACTCAAACTCAGAACCTGACTCTGTATCTACTTGCTCCCGTTTGTGTGGAGGTTGGAAGATGGTGCATTTTAAACACAAATAGTCCTGAAAGTAGCAGACCAGCAGAGCTGAAGGAGCTGAGGATGTCTCTAAGGAGCCGTACTGTCTGCACACCCTTTCCGCATAAACCAAGTGCAGTCAGTTGTGCTTAAAGTTGGCCTGGGGGGCTCAGCAGGACACCATGAAGCTGAACAGTAATGGAGCGGTAGGTGAGGCAGCAAAAGTGGGGTTAGCAATATCTCTTTGGCTGCTACTGAGTAGCGGAAGTAAAAGTAGTAAATGGGTACTCAACACTGTGTCTATGGACTTGCAAGGAAAATAAAAGGCTTGTGGTAAAAATGCCCTAAATTATCCTTTTCAGAAGTATGAGATCAGTTTCTTTGGTCTTCCCCAAATGCATATTCATTTCACAAGATGCATATTCATTTTCACAGTCATGGATAATAAATATTTTTATATTTAAAATGTTTACAGTTATGGTAAATTGGGTTAAATAATAATCTTTGTAAGCTGTTATAGAAATATAATTTTACTTTTGCTGAAACAGGACAAATTCAAATCAGCTGAAATAAAAACCATAGTTCTTGTATACAACATTTTCACAAGTTGTTCAGTTCAATGGAGCTTTTCCTGCACTTACTGAGTTCATATGACCAAAGACAGTGAGCTAACCAGAGCTACACTGGGAGAAATGAATGGACATAAGTAATTCTGCTTTCCACAGCAAGAGAGTCAACAGTCAAGGGGCCGGTCACCCTAATGAAATGGTCATTAATGCCTCAAAATACACATTACGTAAATAGAAGTAAGCAGATCCTTAAAGATTTTCCTGATGTTCAGTAAGAGAAATAGCAGTGCCTTTCTTGTCTCTTACATTGGACTAGCATATAATAAGGGGGAAAATTAGCATGTCACATTTAAAGAGTAAAATTCATTTTCTGATTGTGAGAGCACTATGTACAAAACCTTGCTTGGGTTTTGTCATTGACAGGTCAGTAGTAATATTTGGGCTGCAGCATACAGCTTTACAGTACAATAACATTTATTTGGGTCAATACGTTTTATTGCAAACTGACTCTCAGGATGCTTTGCCAAAAAAAAAAAAAAATAGGCTAGTCTCAATTAAAAAATAAATACAGAATCAGGAGAGGAGAACAGTTAAGAGCTCTAGGCAAGGGGGAAAAAAAGTTTTTCGGTGAGATTTAAACAGTSGGGATGTCTTTCATCCTTCCAAAGTTAAAAGTGAGTCTCTTTTTAGTACATTTGTGCCCACTGGCAAGCAATTAGAATGTGTTCATTGGAATAAAGAGAGTTTTCCAAGGAGAGTTTTGCTCCCTTTGACATTTAATTTGTTTTTCTTCAAAACAGAAATCGTCACGCATCACCTTCCATGTAAATTTGTATAGGTAGGACAGCCCCAGGAGGCCAAACAGGACTTATACTCTGAACCTGGGGACCACAAGTCTTAGACTTGGCGTGTAACTTTCTGAAAGCCCATAGGTCACAGCAGGAGGGGAAAGTCGAGAACACTTCCCCAAAAGGTGGGATATTTTGACTCTAGAGCAAAGGATTCCAGTCCATGTATTTCCTGTTCTTCTAATGAGATGTGGCAAAGCCAACAATGTATTCCTCTCATTTRTTTTTTCCATAAGCATACTTTCATGGAGATGCAGGCCAGAATAATACCTCATCTCTGTAAAAGGCCCTCAAAATATACAAAGCAACCAAATATAAATAATACAAAAACTAATTGAGCAATTATGGACAGGTCAATAGATGTTACCAATCTCCTATTAAAAAAAAGACCCTTTCACTGTTAAAGTCAGAGTTGTCTTATACAGTAGCTCCTTATATACACCTAACGTTTTCAATATGCCTTCTCAAATTAAGGTGCAATCTSTTCTGCAGCACATCTAAGTCACCTCAGTATTAACTATTGCTTTTCTAATGTGGAAAGTATCACAGTCTCCTGTACTTCTGCACATAAAATACATGCCTACACAAGAAAAAAAATGCTGCTTTTAAGATTATACTTATAGCAAGATAGCAAAATACAAATAARTGCAGCAAATAGAGGACACCAAGAGTAAAATAAGAAGCCCCATTTTGACAAAAGCATGCTCTAAGCAGAGCCAGAGAGAGAGACTATTTTTGCTCCAAAACATTGCCCTTTTGCAGCACCTTCCCCAGTTACTCTCTCTGTCCCCTTTCCCTTTCCTTCCCTTTCCTTTCCTTTCCTTTCCTTTCCTTTCCTTTCCTTTCCTTTCCTTTCCTTTCCTTTCCTTTCCTTTCCTTTCCTTTCCTTTCCTTTCCTTTNTCCTTTCCTTTCCTTTCCTTTCCTTTCCTTTCCTTTCCTTTCCTTTCCTTTCCTTTCCTTTCCTTTCCTTTCCTTTCCTTTCCTTTCCTTTCTGTCCTCCTGCTCTCTCTGTGCCCACTGACTCCAAGGTGACTGTCTTGTGTCTCTTCCCCAGCCCCACGCTTCTCAGTGTCCTTGATATCCTTCCAGCTGCAGCCTGCCTAGCTCATCACTCAGGATCACACACACTCATCCTGGGTGGCAACAGCAGCAACTGGGGCTGCGGGTGCTGACAAGGTTCATTGGGAGCTTAGAGAGGGCAGACCTTCTTCCCTATCTTCCTATGCTTCCTAACAACCACACTTTGCCGTGCTTTGATTGCATCTATCACAGAACTGTGTTTACCAAAGAGATTAGTCATCAAGGGCATATTAAAACAGTCTTCACATGCGTAGGAGGCAGCATGAGAAGAAATAATTCACATAATGTCATTTTTGTAGTAAAATATTAAGTATTCAATTAGATTAGAAAGTATTGCTAACACATCAATTTTAAACCCATTCTTAAGTTTTTGAGGGACATGGCACAGAGTAGATTTTTCTTTGTTTTGATTCTGCGGTACTGARCAAGAGCAAAATTTAATAGAGAGTAGCTGGGTTTTATTTGGATTTGGATTGCCATCTTAACAAGAAGCCATAACAAGCCTTTCTCATTCCATTTTCCCTTATAGGAATTCCTTTGACTCTCCCCATAGCAGCAGATTAAAAACAAACTATGTAAACACTACAAGTGATTAACAGAGTTTCTACAAGTTTCTACATTATAAAACATCGCGGAATTCTTTATGACAGGTTCAACATATGGAATGGTTAATAAGGGTTCCTCGTTTTCTCTTTTATTAAAATTATATGTTAATGCAAACACTGGAACTGCTTAGGTGCATAGAATGAAGAATTTGCACAAACAGTCAAAAAGTCACGGTTTCAGCCTTGGATACATGCTRAGCTCTGAAAAGTCAAAAATCAGTGACTATCAAGGGACTCATGATGTCCTCACTAACACTAGCAGGGAATTTTCTGATGCCAACCACAGCAAAATGACTAAGAAGCTATAGTAGGAATAAATGTCTGACTCTGTGGGATGGATTAATAGTTTGGTGGCACTTTGAAGTCTAGACCCAAGAATGAAAATGAAGTGCAGTTAAACTCTAAGTATCATGGAAGTCACCAAACATAATTCTTTCCCAGTTCTCTTCAAAAATGAGTTTAAAAGTTGAAGTGGGGAATTAACTTCAAACTGAAAGTCTGTATTTAGACCTAGCAAGAAATCATTGAAAAGAAAGAATGGCAGCCCTGAGACACAAATGAAATGAACTGCCAAGCAGATTTTTCACAGTCATGATAATTATTTTTGAAATCTCACAGCTTGCTTTTCTTCAAGTATAAAGCAATTCTCCTCACTATTCTCTTTCATGACAACTTGGGTATCAACTGTCTCAAAACTGATTTTCACTTGCAGTGGTATTGTTAATTATTATAATAAGATACTTAAGAATCTAAGGCATTTATAAAGAGAGAGAGATATGGTGCCTTATTGTCTATTTAATTAGAACACAGTAAAGAGCAGAATTTATCCTTTTCAATGCTTTCCAGGCAATTTTCACACATGTAGTAAGTCTGTTAGAAATTTCATGCATAGTTAGGTTTAAAGCTTCCCTGATGTTTGTCAGATAAAACTGAAACAGTGATTTTGTGCTGTAGATATAATTAGGTGGCATAATGCCATGAATTTCCTTTTTTTACCTCCTCTTATTTTTGCAACTCACATGTCAAAGCAAATTATTGATCAGCTGTAATACATGAAGGGAGCATGTTTTCAGAAATAAATTTAAAATTTTCACTAGATTTCCATTGTAAATGGAGAGCTTCTAAAGTTTTTGTCTAATCGGGTTGTGGCCCTCCCATCCCCCACTCCTTTTACTCTCTTATTTTCAAGCAACTTGTCATTGAAATGTTCTCTCCTGGGAAATAAATATCTGTTTCAATCAGGTTGTTGATAAATATGTGCTCTTATCACAAGAAATACCACCCCGGTCGGTCTTTTTTATTCTTTTTACACCAGAAAGGCCAGAACTGACAGCACAAGAAATACATCTGTACATCTTCTAGAGCTGACTCACAACCATGTTAATCCAAGAATCAAAGCTTGTATAGCCAGAAAATCTGGATGTGCCAACCCAGTAGAAGTGTAAGCCACCTTCATCAGAAGACTATGCCTCCATACTCAAGCACGGTATGTGGATTAGTATATGAGAGGAGACAACAGCAATGAGCTCACTGCAGGTTGCATGTCCAAAAGTCAGGTGGATACATTTTGGGAGCAAACCACGATGTACCTTGTACTAGCAAGGGCTTTCATAGACACTCATCAAAAATTGTGTATACCTTGTTAGAGAGGTTACATCTCCATTTCATCTGTCTGCATARACRTTCTAAATAGAAGGCAAGTGTGTTGTGTGCAGTTCTGGACTTCCCAGTGTGAGGGATGTGGAACATCTAGAGAGGGCCCAGCGAAGAGCAACAAGAATAATTAAGGGACTGGAGCATCTCTTGTATGAGGAAAGACTAAGTGAATGGCTTTTAAGGTGTAAAAAGAATCAAARAGACCAATCAGGGTAGTATAAGTTGAAACACAGGAATTTCCATCCTCACATGAAGAAGAACTTCTTTACTGTGAGGGTGACAGAGCCCTGGCACAGGCTGCCCAGGGAGGCTGTGGAGTCTCCTTTACTGGAGATCTTCCAAACCCGCCTGGATGCCGCCCTGTGCCCCGTGCTCTGGGTGTTCTGCTTGAGCAGGGGGATTGGACTAGGTGATCTCTAGAGGTCCCTTCCAACCTTAACCATTCTGTGACTGTGTGATTCTGTGAAGAGAAAATAGTAGGGAAATGGGAAAATGATCCACTATAATTTTCAAATTGTGACTGCTATACACACACTTAGAAAACAAAAGGATTGGTTTCATCTGAACATGTGTCAATTCCCTTTATGTTCAAAAAGGGAATCAATGCGATTCATCCCATTCTTAAGTAAATATCTATGGCTGGCCATGTGGATCACATATTAGCATCTATTTTAAGGAGGTCAGAAAAATATGCTGTCTATATGAAAAGTAGAAAATGATAACATAGGTAAGTGAGATGAATCTCAGACCAAAGTCCAGAGATAATTATCTAAGCTTTTCCTGGATGTGCTATAAAAGAGAAAATAAATACTTTCATCAGTACATTCCATTATGATAGATAAAAAGCAAAATGAAAATGAAGTCTCATTTGCTTTCATTTTAAATCCCCTACTTATGCTCCTTTAAAACTCTAGTTATTTTGTATAGAAGCTGAAGTTCCCTCATATAACTGGCATAAAACTTTAAGCTACCCGATCATCATTGGAATTCTGCATTTCCTTTTTTTTCTGTCTCATCTGTTTAAGCCTCTTAATATCTAAATAATGCTTGATATAATTACTCATATATTAAGAGAATTATATATATAATCTTATGTAATAATCACTCCCCTAATAATAATTCATACATCTCTCACTCCCAACACAGACGACAAATTCTTAATCAATTCTGACGATATCTCAGTTGTTTGAACAGTTACTCTGTTGGTAACTTAAAGATTTCAGTAATGATAAATGAAGCTCATAGAATTTTGAAAAGTATCTGAAAAGCAAGAATGACAGCTCTTCCCATTTGTTTTCTTCTTTTGAATTTATTTACTTGCACTTGAGCTGGTTCAGCTTACCCTGGGCTGAACTAAGACCTACCTGCCTCTCTCCTGGAAGAGAACAACAATATCTCATCCCCTTGCAGTGTCCATCCTTCTGATGCAATTGTACTAACCAAAAGTCATCCTTATTTTGCAAAGTGAAGGACAGTGATGTATAAATCCTTAAGGAAATATTTAAACAATTGGAGAACCACAACACTACCTCACTGACCTGCAGCCATGATTTCCTGCTTTGAACATGAACTGGGTAATGATTTTTCTCCTTACCTATTTCTTCATATGTCTGCAGCTTGCCAATGACTCGTGTAGCAGTGCTAACATTACAGACTTCTTGCTTCCCCGTTGAATAGCATGTCAGTAGGTGGCAGCCCATGGTTCATTAAGGTGGTTCTGTGGTGCCAAATATATAGCAGAGTCTGGATTTACAGCTTTTTTAGTGGGGAATTTGTTATTTTAATGCCTTTTTCCACCATCTCTTATACTAAGAATGATGGAGACTAGCAGTAATATGTCTAAAACCAAATTTTACTGCAAATTTCCCARATTGCTTTATATTCTCTAAACTGTGGCCCACAGTTAGAAATTATTATTCACCATGTATAATGTATAATGAAAGATGAGTTAGATATGTATGGTCAAGTGTGCAATTACAGTATCTTCTGGTGAGAGTTCCACAGGCAAGACAGAATAGCAGTCCAGGATACTGATCTCAGCAAATAAAATATATTTTAAAGGATAGAAATATTTCTTTTGTTCATTTTATTTTTGAGAAAAACAAAAATAGAAGATGAAATTCTCTTGAATTCCCTTGTCATTTTTTCAGACCAAGAGATGATGTTCAGAAGCGCATAAATATAACCCGTTGTAACCAAAGTCCCAACAGCTAGCAACCGTCTCTGCTAATCACCCACTCCCTGTGATTGAGAACGCCACAAGCAATCAGGGAAAATGTCTTCATTGTCTTCATAACATGTGGAAACTAGGCAAATGAGTTTACACTAAAGCAATGAGCTACACATAACATATGCACACAAATGATTGCACATACATGTCTATCTATGACCTCTTTACGGGTCTTTGTTGCATTCACTGCCACATGGCCAAGTCTTGTCAAGATATGGGGTTAGGAATTGTATGTCTTAACTGGTGGCTAGCTAGTAATAAACCTAATAAGCTTTCTGTTCATTTTCGTTTGCTTTTGTAGTCTTAAACAGAAGAACATGCAAGCTGCTGCAGAAGAATGCTGTATCTCAAGCTCCTAGTTAGTTCCAAGCCACCTAGTGTACACTCCCTGGCAAAGGTGGCTTTCAACAGCACAAATGAACCAAAAGAACCAAATGTAACAAGAGCCTCTGGCTGATAAAAAGCCAAGAGACTCTGGACAGCCTCAGTAGGCTGGCAAGCAGCCCTGGCAGGCTGGAAGCAGAGACAGCAAGTTGCTCATCCTGGCCTGACCTGCAAAAGGGAGACAGGCTCAGAGAGGCACTTTCCTCCTCCACTCTTTGTTCTCCAAACATAGGTGATTTTGAGACATGTTTTTTGAACCACGAGAGTTAGGGCAGTCTTTCCACTTCTGGATTAGGGTGAAGCACAGAAATTAGTTCACTCTTACCAKAGCAATGCCATGGCAAAAAAACATTATAATGTTCTTGTATTATCTGGCAGTTCTTTGCCTGAGAGGACCAACAGTTATCACTCACTTGTTTTAATACAGAAGGCTTGCTAAAACCTGTGTGTCCGATGTGCCTTTTTKAGCTCTACAGGAGCTGTGTTTTGATGATGGATTCTCCTAGAGAAGGGAAAAACCCCCCACACCTGTCTGGGCTCCAGAATCACCCCAGGAAAGATGATATATTTGCAGAAAGTTCAGATGAATAAAAGGAAACAACTAATCAAATTACCAAGGACCAAGTCTACTAAAGGGGAAGAGAAAGAAAAGTGAGAGACTGAATTGTTCCTYTGAAGGTAATTTACTGTGAAGAAACTAAGAGAGGACGCAGTGAAAACAGTTGATGTTTTCACTACGTAACACATTCAGTTATTGCTACCACCCCCTTCTCTTACGTTTCACGACCCATAACAGCACAGGTTTTTCCCAGAAGTAGACTCACAAGTGTACCAAAAAAATGACTCATTTTAATCTGCTCTCATCAATTAAAGACTGGGTAGACATTATATCTACCATTTCGTAAAAATTGATACGGATAGAAAGTGCAGGGAGAATGTGAGCAGTTTGARGTCACAGACCCTGTAGGTTTTGGTTATTGCTCTGAAATGTTCTCCTGTGAACACAGCTGAAACAGAAGGTGTCACATAACCTTTCAGGAAGTGAGATGAATTATGAACATCTTAGGTCTAGGAGAGGAAGGTAATTCATCTCCTAGCTGTCAGGCACCCCAATAAAATGCATATTAACAGATCAAGCCCAAGGAAAACAGAGAGATGAACTGGTAAGCAGACTGGAAATACTGGAGCATCTGAAAGAAGGCATATATCACTATGCTCAGCAGGAAACCAATATTTGATGGATGGAAAACTGAGGCAGGAATGCAGCAGCTTGCCCAGAATCATTCAGTCAGTTAAAAATAATTAGCGCTGTTGAACTCCAGGTATGTCACTTTGCATTTGGTCCTGTTACTCCCAGGGATGCTGATGTGCTGTTAAAGATGGACTGATGTCTTTCAGATGTCCGGTCTCCTACTTAAAGCCTGGCTAGTTTTATAGAGTTGTCAGCCACACATTCTAATCAGCAACTAGAGACCTGATTTTCCAAATTACATTGGAGGTCAGAATGAAATGTTAACTTTTCTAAGAAAAAAAAAATCCCTTTAAGAAGTTATCCRATGGTGAATTCCTTGCTGTGAATCCCCTGGAAACTACACTCTGTGCCTCTGAAATCCTTTCCTCTTTCTGACATTCAAATTGATTGGTAAAATAAWAAAAAAAAAAAAAGATGCAAACAAAAAGCATCTGAAAACAACTGAGCTAACTGATGAGTTGTCAAGAGGAGGATTTCAGTTTCCCCTCTAACAAGGAATGAAGGAAGTTTTTAAATAATGAGCAGGAGCCCTGGCACCCATCTTCTCTCAGGACTGTASCAAGCACCTGATGCTGCTCTGTCTCCATGTCACTGACAGCTGCCATACAGACAAGCTTGGGACTCTGGATGGTGCAGCCCAAGAAAGAGGGATTATCTTTGGGTTACTCTCCAAGTGTTAACAAACCCTTGGTGCACCACAGCCAAAGCCAGCACACTGCGAGGTTGCTGAAGCCTGGAGGCTCACTTTGTATTGACCTTATGATCAACAAGTCCAGGCAAAAAACGAGTGACACCTCAGACCYGCACCACAGACATCTCAAAGACACTGTAGGGCCATTCCCCTCAGAATGACCTTCTGATGGATACATTGCTACCTGTGGAGCAGGGCTGTGGGCTGAGCACAAGGTGACCTGCTGATGTGCACCCTAAACTGCAGGTATGTGACCTTGTATGAGTGGAGAGCTGGTACTGAGTAAGCCACATAGCTTGGTGAGGACTTGGACCCACAGTCAGCTGGTCTGTGGACCTGAGGACTCATCTGCCAGTGGGGACAATCCTGATATTGAAAGCATGATGAGGAGAAACTGGAGAAAACCTGTACAGAGGKCTGACCCGTAAGACAAAAAGGTAATCATCATCAAAGTTACCCTTTGTAAGAGAATCAGGGAAAATTGTTCCAGAGGAGTAGTCTGTAATGTGCAAGAATAATCATTGCACTATGCACCCATGTTTTAACTGTAGAGTTCTGATATGTATTTTCAGTTCTGTTTTATTTATAGCTTTTTTATACTTCTAGCTTTGTTCGATCCTCTTATTTTAAATAAATTCTCATACTTGACTAAGCCCAAAATCTGAAAGAATCCTGGATGCTCCTATAGTGGCACATCACAGTCAATCAAACCCATGTATGTACAGACATGCCGCCCCAGGAGTCATAGATGAATCTGACACCATCTTTGTCCCTTTTAATTTAGGCCTGTACTGGAAGCCCAGGTACAAGTTTCAGGCTTAGGTCTCCCTCTGCATCAAAACCAGACTCCTTTTCCTGGCATCCTTCACAAGAACTCTCCAGGCTCACATGGTCCCACTGACCTCTGCATGTCTCTGATATGAGTCAAGCGTAGGTTCCTTCAGTGGAAGGAAAATTGAGATCCCAAATAAGGTCTCTTCCCACTCTTGACTTTCAAAGAAACCAGCTCAAAAGGCTAATAAATCAGATCAAACTTCAAAGTCAGCATTTAAACCTCTCCAGTTTCTGCCAACTGGAAACAGCATAGTACATCCTTGACTCTCACATGTTGTCCTTTTTACCAGCCTCTCCCTTCTCTCTGTAATCCCGTCAAAGGAAGCCTTGCAACAGACAGGAATTCAAGAACCTCTTTGTATCAGAGGGTCTGTACAGGTTATGGCTGTGTTTCTCATCATGCTATCCTCAGCTATGACACCAGCCATGAAACTTCCTCCTCTTTTTCCACTTTCCCCTATGTCTTCATATGTATTTTTACCATACCATTTATGCCTGGGAACATGTAATGAACCAACTTGGAATGGCATTTTTGATGGATACTTCAAAATCTCCAGCTTCACCAAATATATTGCCTTTCTATTGAGATACTTTGTGATGCAAACACAAAACCTACAGCTGTAGTAGAGTAATTGACACATTACATACCTTCCTCATATACCCTACAGGACAGTTGATCTCTGTGTAAATTCATTACAGGAGTGATTCACACTGAATATACCTAGGTTCAGTATATAAGTATATACTTACATATATATATAGGCTTCCACTTTGTAACTTGTTATTGTTTTATCTTTTCACATAACAGCTGTCTTTCAAGCATATATCCACACTTCGTGTTATCAGTGTCAGACATTTGCATGAGGGATATATGTACAAACTGACAGTCAGATGTCAGTATATATAAAAAATATTCAACCCTTAAGCATGCATGACTTTTCCATAGAACAGGCTCATTACGATCTCCTTCAGAAAAAAATACGTGATGGAACTTGGMTTATGTCTGAAATGCCCCAGCTTTGTGACCTTTTTTGCCATTTGGATGGCCAGCCTGCATAACTCATAGCGAGCCTGCTCCTGGTGTAACAGGCAGATAGCTCTGAGCTAAATCTCTTGGCAGTGGCTCCTGCTGACTTACCACTTCAAAGGACTGATGGAGCACAGGGGGAATTCCCTTAGAGCTAAATTATAAAAGGAAACCGAGGTGCCTGGCTTCTAACTTAGTCCAATCTAGACCTCAGAGATTTTAGGAGATATAGATGTACTAGACCTGAATATCTGTTCCTTTGTATCTTCATCCTCACTTGTGCTTTCCATRTGCTGTTTGTTTTTAGCTGAATGATTTTTGAGGCAAGATTTGTGTCTTTCTGTGATAGAGCTCCATGGAACAACTTTTTAAAGTGCAGGAGACAGGGTGTTCATAAGCACCCTGGTTGAAAAATTTAACAGATTCTGCATCTTTTCAACAGTTTCTAAATTCTCCAGTCCAATTCCAATTCAACATTTGAAGCTGGAGACATAGCTATGCCTAAGCATGTGTTAAAGCACTTTGCTGCAGGAAAGCCCTCGGAGAATGTCTGCATTACTACCAAAATTTTAAAATTCCTGAGGTGGCTTTAAACTGGCTGGCTCAACCCTTGATGTCAGGACTGCTATGGCAAGAAGGAGTTCAGGGAAGTAWAGAGGCTACCCACCTTTTCAGCTGGGTCTTGCACCTCTCCCTGCTGTTACTGCTATAAATTCAATGAGCAACAAGTTCAAAACAAGGCATTTCAGTGGCAGAGTAGCTATAGGGAGTTGCTATAGGGAGTTGCCACACTTGCTTATGCATCAGTGACCAAGAGCAACAAGAACTGCTTTTCAATCCTGCCCCAAGAACATGAGCGTGCTTGAGCTTGCTGTGAGCAGAGCACAGCATGCGCTTGCTGGAGGGCAGCTGTTGAACTTCACCATCCAGAGAAGAGGGTAAAAGATAAACCTAAACTTTCAGGAAATCTCTTCCTTAAAAAAAAAAAAAAAAAAAAAAAGTATATGTTTCCTATGTTCTCAATGGATTAAGTTTCCCAAAGATATGTCAGCTAAAGGAAGCAGGAAGAATTGTATAGGGGGAAACTTAGGACAACAGTTGCCTGAGACAGGAAAACACTTTTGATAGGAAAAAAMCTTTGCTATCTAAAGAAGAGAAAACGGGCACTAGCCTAGTTCTTCCTCTTTCATACCAAGCACTGTAAATTTTCATGGCAAGTGTAGAAGGGGAATGCAGGAAACGTACGCCTACACTATTTTCTCMAAATAGTTCCTGGATATGCAGAATTTGCAAAAATATGTGTTTAAATATGTTACATTTTGCAATCAGATTTTATTGTTTTTTTTTATCCTACAGTTTTCACACCGATGACATACAAAAGCATAGAACATTTCCAGCTTTAAACGTTTTTCTAAACAGCTACTTGCTAAGAAACAGTTCTCCCCTTCTGTAGAACTATAGTGACCTCCAGTGGCCACCATAAGCTCCTAGCTCTAGACGTATCTTATGCGTGAAAGGTAAAAGTATCCCTGATCATTATCTGAGTGTAACAGGCAGGTCTGGAATTAGAGACTGAAATTGAATCCATGTGCTTCTGGATGAAAGCTGAAGACTGACCAGCTAACTATGTTATCTCAAAGTAAATAGTAAGAGAGAAGTCTAAAGAATTCATTATCTCCCTATTTCTTCAGCAGGAATGCCTTTAATTGAATAAGGTTCATGCATCTATCTATCTATAAATCATTCTAGCAGAATCTTCATTTAGTGGTAACAACTTGYATGGTCTCTTATCAAAAATAAAATGCATCACAACTTTAAAAAGTCATCAAATATTATAAAATGTGAAAAAGATAAACACAAATTAAAAGAATAGACGGCAGTGGAAGAATGCAGGAATAYATAAGCTAAACATCTAAATACTTTGTTATGTTAGAACTTCAGCRCTATCAGTTTGGCCATTTTGCATTTCAGTCTCTGAGGAGTGCAACAGTTTTGTTTCAGGTGATAAACATTTCCTGTGCCAGAAACTATTGAATTTTTATGGGAGARGGAATAAAACAGAAACAAGTAGTGTTAGCACAAAATTGTTTCTCTTCTACATTTTCTGTAGGGCCATGCACAAGCTCTCACTCGTCTCCACAAAAGTACATGCAGCCATAGAAAAGCAGCTTCATGTCTGGCTTTCTGTCTCAGCTAGATTTCTAGGAAATCCTTCTAGGACTAAGTAGAACAGGTAGAACAATTTTCAAAGTGTCTGCAGATGACTCATCTTTAAAAGAGGTAAATAATATTTCTGTCTCCTTCAAGAGCTTGCCTACAGGCACCTTCGTTTTGAGGATAACTCATGCACACTTGAGAGATGAAGGTGTGCTGGGCTGRGTAAAGATTGTACAACAAACGTACATACAGCATTACATTGAGAACCGCAGAATCACATAATGGTTGAGACTGGAAGGGACCTCTGGAAATGATCCAGTCCAACTTCTCTGCTGAAGTAGGGGACACCTAGAGTCAGCTGCACAGTGATCTCCAAAAAAATAACTCCACAACCTCTCTGGCAGCCTGTTCCAGGGCTCTGTCACTATCACAGGAAAGGGCTTTTTCACAAGGAGATGGAACTTCCTGTGTTTCAATTTGTACACATTACCCTTGTTCTGTCACTGGCCACCACTGAGAAGAGTTTGGCCCCATCTTCTTTGCTTTCTCCCCTCAGGTATTTGTACATGTTGATAAGATCCCCTCTCAATCTTCTCCAGGTAGAGAAGTGAGCCCAGCTCACTTAGTCTTTCCTCATACAATAGATGCTCCAGTTCCTTAATCATCTTTGTTACTCTGTGCTGAACCCTCTCTAGAAGTTCCATGTCCTTCTTGTACTGAAAAATGTACTGAGAAATTTTACTGAGAGTTTCTGGTATTATCACAAAGCTCCAAGTAGCAACTGGTGAACCCCAAGAACAGAGAGAGTAAAATTGCCTTACATCTGACAGAGCCAACCCCCAGTTCTTATGGGTGGTTCTCTTTGTTGTTTTCCACATATCTTTTACTACCCTTACTTCAAATTGGCTAATCTTCTAGATCTTTCTTCTGTAGACAGGTACAATCAAGGTCTTTGTGAACACTCCGGAGAAATTCATCTCAGTCACATTCCAAAGCTGTGCTTACAGCTTTGGAAAAAATGATACAGAGGAAAATAATGGATGTGCCAATTACTGAATGCACTGGTTTTGATGGCCTCTGAAACACAAGGAAGACTCACAACACAGCAGTGCTGTGCATCTCTATTGACACAAGGTGGCCCTGAACACACAAAAAGATGCCCTGATACCCATTTCTCACTTCAAAGAGCTTTAGCACATTTCTGTGCAGATCAAATTTCACAGGAGAGCACAAGCCTATGGCTAGTTGGAAGAAAATTTCTAGCTGAAGAAAAGTGCACATTGTCAACCTCTATGGCAAGGAACAGGAATATGTGATATGAACTTTAGATACGGCAACAAAATCAAGTCAGATGCTGCATGACAAGAGAAGAATTGCTTTCCTACTCTAGTTAGCTCTCAAAAGAAGAATTTTTGCCAAAAAAAAAAAAGAGGAAGGGAGAAAGATGATGTTCTTCCAGAGGAAGAGAAATGACATTATGAAACCTTGAGGTAATAACACATGTGTCTTCTCTAAGCTTTTGTCTATGATAATTAGCTCTCAGGCATACAAAAACTGAGCCATGTGCCTCCTGGAAAGGTTTACCACTAAAGATTATTTTATTGGAAAGCAGGAGAGAAAATAAAGTTCACAGCTCTTTATGATATACTAAAATGTTGGATTTGACACTATTTATCTGGTTGTCAGGACCTGACAAGCACCAATTTGAGGTTTTGTGTAATCTTTACAGCTTCAGAAAGATCAAAGATAAGGAAACCTAGAAGACTTGAGCTATTCTGGAGAGTAGATCAGTAGAAGTTAAAGAAGGAAGAAGGAAGTCCAGAGATATGACTGGTAAGTCTTGTACTGAAGACCTGTCTCCTTCATGTGAAAATCAAGTGGATCTCTTCTGAAAAGAAAAAAAAAATAGATGATTAGCTTCAAACTTTCCTGTGGAAAACTTGAAGGATTCAGGTTATGCATTCAACAGTATTTCTGAGGTATCATGACAGAAACCAACAGGCTGATTTTCTTCTATTTCCAATGCATCTCGCAGCGTTGCATGTGACAATATCTAATCATCAGTTGACCTATGTCAGATGCCTATTTGTTATGCGACGAAAGTCTCACAGACATTACCAGATAGTCAAACCATTTGTCTGTACGCTTTGAAAAAAGGCAGAACTGTGTTAATACCAAGAGCATCATCTGCAAACTGGTTTCAAAGGCATCAGGTATCAAAGATGTTTTAACAACRGAAGTGCACCTGCATGTTTCTTGAACATATCAGCTTCAAGTGCTGATGATCAATTTCATGTGAATAAGATATCTGTATTTCCTTTGATGATATTTGGCTGATGAACAACATCAGTCTGAGCTCTCACTATAATCTCTCTAATATCTAATATCTTTTTTTTCAGAAACACTGCCTGGTTTGGAGAGGAGATCCACTGGGAAGGAAAGGCTATCAAACAAGTGATTTGGTTCAGTAAATTCATTAAGGACTAAGAGGTATCTAATTAAAAAAAAAAAAAGAGGAAGAAATGAAAAATATTGGGACCAGCTACATTCATGCAGAGAGGATAGGAACAGAGTATTTCTGTGCCTGGTGCTGATGTGAGGTCAACAGTTAAAGACTTGTAAAAGAGATCTTTGTTCCCCCCAGCTAGATCTTACTAAATTGCAGTTATCCTCCAGAGGGCTAGTATCTACTCTGCCACTATGGRTGATGATGAGATTGCAAGTGGGGATTATTCTATAGACTTATATTAAAAGACATCTTTTTCTTCACTGCCTGCTTCAGAGACTACTTCTTGTTTGCACTTTATTTCGCCTCTGTTATTCAGCTGCTTTKGGCTAGTATATGCACTATCTGCTAGTTCAGTGAAAAATGGACACTAGATTAAAATCAAGTATTGAATAAAGTTGAGCTATTTTAAATCATTCAGCAGTAATTTCCTTATAATTTCTTATCTCTGCAACCTTCTGAACAGCTTGTTCAACAGATTTCTTTCCACTGTGTTTTCTTAATTAGAATTAGCTGGGAACCTTCTGATAAAGTAAGCAGCACAAAATGCCAGTTCACTAAAAGCCCACAGTCATGCCAAGTGTATGTTTAAGGTTCAATAAGCAATCTTTGATTCAAAGTATGTACTTGCCTACGGGGCTGCTAGGAAAAACAGATTCCAAAAGTCAAGGAGTCCACTGTGTAGTCTGAGCCAGTCATTCAAGTAGCTGTGCTAGAGCATCGAGCACTAAATATTTTGGAAGTCAGGGCAATAACAGGGCTCCTTGGATATTCAGTGTCATCACTGTTGACTCTATAAAACCATGAGGTTTTGGCGGTTCAACTTAATTCAGAAAAAACTTTTCCCCAAAGCTTCCTTTCTGTGATGAAAGACCCCAGTCTACAAGGGAGCAGAGTGTCCTTTCAACAGCCACCCGTATCAGGCAGTGATGTGCAGCACACTGGACTGCAGAATCACTGTGATCCTCTACATCAGACTTACCATCTATCTCCACCTGTCTCTTCACACTATAGATCAAAACAACAGTGTCCAAGATTCAGTAGGCTGGAATGAAGTCATACACTGCTCTTACTATTTACAGCAGAAAATCCTTTCAGAATCTCGTATTCAGAGGATCAGGTTTTGATGTTGTTCAGGACACTTGGGGAACACTTCTATCATTTTTATTTTGGCAGATCAGTAAAAGAAACCACACTCCATGTATTCCAAATAAAGATTATGTCCTCTGTGAATAAGAACACCTTTCATTTCTCTAGCATACCCATAAACTTCCATCAATTAATACAAGAGTGCTTTATTTCTACTGTAATCTCATTGGTTTCTGAAAGGAACACAGCCAATATCTAATATTCATTTTACATTGTTGCCAAGGCTGAACATCTCAGAATGCAACTGTCATTGCTGTACACGTGGCATTAATCATGATTATCAAAGGAACAATGGTCTTTTCTATTTTCATAAGGTCTTTCCAAGCCTGAAAGTAGTGTKACTGGAGTCAGTAATACAGATGATAGATGGCCTGTAGTTAATCATTATATAAATAATAATCTGGTAATATATAATCTGAAAAAATCAGGTAATACAATAATCTCATATGAGAGAGAAATCATCTCTAGTAATCAATRAAGTGTTCTATAGACAAGTATACATAACTACAGCCCTCTCAAAAAATGAGAGCTTAGGATTTCAGTGCACTTAAAATCAYGTCTGGATAGCCCCTAAGAGTCTTCAGAAACTCTTATGTAATATGTTTTTATATGCCTCTCAACTTGCAATTATCACTCTTCCTCAGATGTTGTAATAGGATCATATTTGGATATTTCAGAGCCTTGAAACTCAGATAAACAGTAGGACTGGAGCTCCGTGCTGGGCAGATTTTAAGGAGGGGAGGAGAGGATAAGGAGCAGAGTCTGCAAGAATAGGTTCAAATTCATTCCACTATAAAATAAAAAAGAATTCCAATAAGAGTGGTGAACAGGCTGCTCAGAAAACCTCCATCSTTGGAGATTTTCAAATGTTAGCTGAGGAACCTGAGCAACATGTTGAAACCTTTGAAGAGAGCTTCGGTTTTAGCAGGAAATAGGATTATGTAAACTTCAGAGGTGACTTCCAACCTCCATGACTACACAGAATTCCATGGCATCAGATATAGTCAGTAAAGTATTTTGACATAACCATGGGAAAGTGAAAATAGAGATTTTCTTCTTGTATATTCCTAAGTGCTTATAATCACTTTATTGATTTATATGTGTAATTATTTATTTGTCAAGAAGCATGTAAAATTATTTTTAATAACTAATATAATTAATCTAAACCTTTTCTTGATTTGAGAAAATTCTGATAAGGTAGAGTACAAGAAATATTATTTCCATTGCAGAAGAACTTTCATGTTGGCCTCTTCAGTGTGTCTGTTAAATCACTTGACATTTAGCTCAGCTCTCTCTTTGCTTTAACACATGTGCAACAGTATTTCCTTTACGTCACAGAGCTATTATAAGAATTAAGATATCAATTTCTACAGTACACATACAGAGCAATGACATCTTGACATCATCTATCTTTCTTATTGAATCATCATATGATTGAATCATCATATTGAATTGCCAGGGTAGCACCAGAAGCTATGAGTGGACAAAAATATCATGTCCTTCAGGGTTCCAAAGTTCAAAGAGTTTTAGGTGGATCTGGGCCTTCTATACTTCTTCAGTTTCAAGAACCCTGTTTTGGGAACACTAAATGCATTATTTCATCAAGTGATTGTTATACTTATTGCCACACTCTTTAATACCAATCACCATTAACAAGGAGACATGCATGGAGCAAGAGTCTTCTACATTCACCTGATCTGACTACTGACTATACACCAACTAAGAGAGGCTGTTTGTCAGTCAATTGACATTTGTGCCTTGCATAGCTATTGAACTGTTTCTCAGCTGTTGCGTTTCTCAGGCAGGGCCTCTATTGTATATTAGATATTATACAGTGACTTAGCAGCATGCAGAGAAAAAAGAAGACTCTAGCTGTCATGGTTGTAGGTGTAACATAAGAACTTGATGAAAGAGTGCATTTAATGTTCATAAATCAGGAGAAGGTGTATGAGTTCAGATGACCCAGTATGTATAAGCACTAGCATATCTCATAGGTGTCATCTCTTTTACACACAATGTTAATAGACATTTTTTTCTCTGCTTTTCAAAGTGCTACCAGCTTTATAGTAATTTCCCAAAGATATTTGAACCAAAGTGCTGAAATAAATTAGATGCAAATGCCATGTGTTTTGCTGACCTAATGAACAGAATGACAACTTGATTKGTTTTTGAAATATTGGAACAAAGAATAAATAAGTAGTTATCAAAATGTCTTACTTTGGAATTCAGTAATACTTGACATTTTTCTGAGTCCTATTCTGAAAAAGCAGAAATTAATTCTACAGACAAATGCCATATATAACCTCCAACCTCCCTTTGGCCATGACTAATAAGTTGCCAATCATAACAGAGGACAAAAGGTCACTACACAATACAGCAGTCAGTCACTCGAGCTTTCCCAAGAAATTTCACACASGGCTGCAGAGACAGCCTTGTGGGAAAGAGGGGTAATGTCACATTACAGAAAATATTAACATAAATATTAGCAGGCTGCTGAGTCTGAAGAGCCTGATCCTAGATCCACTCTACARGCCTGTCTCCTGTTGACCTGCAGAAACTCAGCATGATGACAGCTGACAGTCCTAATGGAAGGAATAATCATCAGAACAGCTATTTAAAATTGCATTTCTCTACTTTGCTCTAGTCATCCTTTTTCTCTTTTGCCAAAATAATTTTGGAGTTCCCAACATGTTTTTGCTGGTGGATTTTGGTGCATGAAGAATCTTCCCATTAAATTATCCCATTAAATTATCATGACGATTCATTTATCCATGGAGCAGAGGTGCCTTTTGAGATGCAAGGATTGTAGTTGCAATGAATTTGATAGTTGCAAGTGAGATCAGAGGAAGGAAGAGAGGGAATCTAGAAATGGCAGAAATGTGAGTGTTCACTCATTTAAACTTAGACTGTTTCTGTTACCTAAATTGTGACAGGAAAAATGGTTGTATTCATGCTAGAGTGGTGTTTTCCTGAAGCTGTAGAAATCACAGGACAAAAACAGAATAACATATGTAAGAGGAGGTATTGTCTTATACCAGCTGACACCGCCTAATTTTATAATTATACTGATTGGTCTAATAAAAGATGCTATTGCTACCTATACAAGTTGTCACAGAAAACTAATTGATGAAGATGGTAAGATTTTCTTTAAAATCCCTTAATAACTGTTCTCACTGTTGTCTCCCTCTTCCCTTTCTCTTCTTTCATCTCACCTTCTTGCTACAGTTGCATCTTCTTTGTAGTCTTCCCTCCAAACCCTTCCTGCCACCATGTCCTCCCTATAGAATTTTATCACCACCTCCTTTCATTTGGGGGATCCTCACAAGAAAAATGTCTCAGCTTGGACTCTACTCTGTGTACCACTTCATCTTTAATACTGGGAAAATGTGTCCAGGCAAGCCAAATGCCAGGTTGGTAGTAAGAGTGCATTTCCATCCTTTCACCCATTTAGGATAGTCCTGTCCCATACTATTTCCAGGCTGAAAAGAAAAATAGATAAGAAATAACAAGAATCACAAACACTAGTATGTTCCAGAAGTTATCATCACAAAAATAAATAAATAAATAAATGAAATTAAATTGAAAGTACTCGAAATTCACAATATATAAAAAAATCCTAGAGGGAGTAGAGACAGTGAAAAAAGATAAAGGCTGACAGTCCATAGAGTCCCTGTATTACTTGATCAATTACCTACAGATGTGGCAAAGCACTGCATGGCCTGTAGCACTTCAGACACATTTGCTTCTCTAACCTACAAAGGTCTGTACTTTTACTAATCTAAACATACTAAAACAKACTTATTAAAAAGTCTGTTCGATTAAAAAATCGAATCAGAAAATCTAGGTGTCCAAAGAATCATTTTATTAATCTACTCCTGAAAAAGTTTTCTGATTAGCTTAAATCATGTTAGTTTTTCTACTAAAGATGGGAACGTGCAGCATTGAAGGACTAGGAGAAAAAAATACTTTGTTTGCRAATCAAAAAGCATAATTCTATCTATGACAATGACACCAAGTCATGTTGGTTTAGTTTTTTACCTCCAGTTACTACTAGCCAGCAGTGCAAAGCTTCTATTGTTGGCTGTTGTCCCATTGTCATTACTGCATTGTTGTGCTCTGAGACTCRGATAATGACCTATTTTTGTAGGGGCAACCCTCCAACAATTTAAGATGTTTGAAAGMGGATTTGGTGATATGCTATACTATTTTTATTCACGACCTTTGTTCAAGCAACAGGAGAATTGGTTCCCTCATTGTTGCCTCATCCATGTAGTTACCTGTGGTTAGAATCCGCAAATCCAAATAGGTGAAAGGGGTAGAGAGTACGTTCATTAAATCAGGGAGATAGATATCATATATTCTGTCTCTCTATTTTGACAATACACTTACCAGCATTTTTGTGAAGCTAGTTTACTGTCCTACTATCAATTTAAAGAAAAGATTTGCATACTTGGGTGGGAATAGCAAAAAATTAGGTTTGACAATATAAATATTAAATAATTTACCATAGTCTTAAGTTTCCAATGATTGGCCTACCTTGTAAGGCACTGCTAAAAGTTTCAATTGAAAGCTACGAAATACACATTATATATCCCATAGCAATAATAGTAAGACTTCTGAAAGTCATTAATGTTGTCAGTTTAGCACATAAAAGATATTTCTATCTATGAAACGATCAGTAAAGTGAATTCAGGAATTCTTTAGGGATATACTAGGAACCTGATGTTTCGTTTTAGTTGTCTCTAAAAATGCCATTCATGCTGGTTTAAACATCTACTAACATGGAACTTATTAGAAAGCTACAGACAGCTGAAACTGCCATCTTTAGGTATTTCTTCTTCAGACAGCCCATTTGGAGTGTCTGACTGCATCCTGCCTTTCCTCATTGCTTTATACAAGGTTATGTTCAAACTAGGGAAATCAAAGATTATTTCTAAGTCAAACAATGTCTGAAATCTGTCCACAAATTGGTTCTCTTTTTCCAATCTAAATTTCATAGCCCAAAGAATAACAGTGTCATTCTGGCACAAGTGATCAAAAGTTAGGAGGAGTTCATCTAGGAAGGGATGGTGGTAAACAACATCGGCAGCCATAATGTAGTCAAAGTGACATGAAGACCTAGGAAAGTTCTTCTCCAGATCCACTCCCCAGGACAATTCCTTAGCACAAGGCTGGTGCTTGCATTTCAGTTTTGTGTTTTGGAGAACATTGTGTTGAAGGTTTCCCAGTAGTTCTGGCAAATCAGTGGCGGTTACACATGCACCTATGATAAGGAGGAGAAAAAAAAAAAGGTAGTCTTTGAACACACTTCAAGACTTGAGCAAAAGCCCCCTCACAAAAAACACTACCCAGGGAACTGAAATTATCATAGAGATATCAAGGAGAAGAACAGAGCACTGTAAAAGCTCCCAGTAGCTCTTAGACATTGTGCTTAAAATTGGTATTTGGCTCTCAGATAAATAATTACATTTAAAGATAGTCAGCTCTACAGATTGACTTCTAAATGAAGCAGGGGAGATAGGAGGGGAGAGGATCGAATTCTTATTGCGTCCTCATAGCACATTGGTTAAGAGTAGTGTGAGACAGTACGGACTGAGAAAGACTGACATATACAAAAAAGTCAGTGTGAGATTTAAGCATTGTTTCAGGCTCCTTCCTTTTCACGTGACAAAAAGCTTTTTCATACTACAGAGTGTTAACATTCTGTTAAAATGCAGAAGTTACTAACTTGGATTACTCTTGAGAAAGAGCAGGCTGTGGTGAGAGAAAACAGAACAAAGTGCTGGTAGCAGAAAGCTCAGGGACCAACTGCTAAAAGAGAAAAGTCCAACATATTTGGGAAAGAAACAACCTGGCATCCCAGAGCTATTTGGACAAAAGAATAAGACTTCCCTATATCTGTCATCTTTTAGTTGCTCCTGACATGTACCTCAGGCCACTAGCTTCTTAATTTGATCCSCTGTTTAACACCTAACAGCAGCTTCATCGACTGGAACATCCTTTATTGAACAAATACATTCATAATTTTACAGAGGAAACAACAGAGCCAATTTCCAAATAACCTTTCAGAATTCACTTTTTCTTTCTCTTTATAGGCTTCAAGCAACTCTGTTTTTGAGGACCTGAGCCACTTCCTGAGACATCCAGGATTCACCTCGTAGACATTTCTAAGAGCATAAGAGCAATGATACGTACTCACCAAGTAGACTGGCTACTATGGAGACCAACCCAGTTCCAGCTCCAATTTCAATCACATTTTTGTCAACCAAATTGTATTGTTTAGAATTAGTTTCCAAAAAATAACACAGAACAAGAGCCTGTAAGGAGGGAACATATTGAACGAATAAAAGAAACAAAATCTCTCACCAAATAAGCGTCATTTATAAGCATGCAAAAAAATTTGGGGAGACTTCCCATCTGTTCCAATGACCAATGTTAATTCAAATAATGTCCTGAAAGGATCACAGCTCACTATGATCTTTGAGCTCTATAGGCTGATAAAACAAATTCTATAACATACTTCAGTATATACTTGCAAAGCATTACAACCAGAAGGAACCACTGCAATTATCTAATCTGTCACACTGTGTAATATGAGCCAGAAAATTCCAGTCAGCTATTCCAGTACATAACTGCACTTACTTCTGGCTGAGTTAAAATGTGTCCTTCACAAAGACACCTTTATGTAAGAACTGCTTGTGCAAGAAAATCAACTGCAATCCATGTTAACCTCTTTCAATAATTAATTATTTGTAAGAATAGTTAATTACCATAATGACTCAAAAGAGACCATCAGCTTTATCTCTTTGCTTTCACTTCAGCTTTCTTGTTTGCAGTTTTGCGTGCTTAGCTTGGTAAGCATAACAAACCTTTCTAGCAAACAAAACTACAAAGAGTTCTCTACAATCGTCTCCTTATGTACATATTTATGTGCTGTGATCAAGAAGCTTCTTAAGCTTTTCTGTCCTATTTTAATGCTGACCAGATGGTTGTCCACAGACTGGCATATGCTGAATTATACTTTATTTCACCGTTGAAAAAGAAATTACTACCTCCATTCCTTTTGCAATGATAGTTTCCAGCTTGTCTCCCATACTATTTCCATAACTTGATAAAAGCCAAAAGCTATTTTGTTTAGAAAATTACATTGTCTACCTTGATAAATATAACGAATATACATACTTCCATTGCAGTATGAATGACCACTTGAAAACACAATTATCAGTGTCCCAATTTTGAATAGCAAATTACACTCTTAGCTTTGCTTTTAACAGATTGAGAAAGAAACAGAGAAAAAAAGAACAAGAGGGATATTGATCCAAAACATAATAGAAACTCAAGCAAAACTTTCAYTTTCTAACGCACAATTCAGAGTAAAAGGAGAAAGATCTTGTACACAAACTCACAGGTATCTCCTACTCAACAAAACTTTAGTACAGGAGTATACCAAAAACTTGGTATATTTCTACATCAAAGAAATAGCTCTATGAGCACCAGAACTAACTTAGCCCAGGTTTCACAAGATTTGTTTTTGGTGTTTGACTAACTTCTTAAACATATTTTGTTAAGTTTTTCTCCTAACTTCTTATATTTCTATAACCTCTTCTCTCAGGGTCTTGCCATACTTAGCTACAGAAACTGACTGGCATGATCAAAGCTCTATGTGTTGAATCACTGAATCTTCGAAAATTCATTTCTTTTCCCCAAAACACGGATAAACTTTTTTTCTTTAAGCTTCTGCCCTCTTGGCAAATCTGGTTGAAATTTACCAGAAGGGTTCAAATAGTGCCAGATGGAAAACACGAAGAAACACAGAAGTGTCATTACACTTTTCAGGACAGCCTGTCATTTTATGAGAACAACAGGCAGTCAGTCCATAGTTCCTTGAAGAAGTGCACTGAAACTGCTAAGAGATATTGCACAAAAGGCTTGCCAGACAGGCTAGGAGAAGGAMGAGTGCTTGCAGTTCAAAGCAGGGAAATATGCCATTTGCTTAGTTTAACTGTGGGCATATTTTTTAACTGTCAAAACCTTAGGAGTCTAACACTGTTGGTAGAGAAATGGAGACTTTTGAATCTCGTCATAGAATCAAAGAATGATTATAGTTGGAAAAGATCTTCAAAATCACAAAAGTCTTCTCCTTGTAGGAGCTCCTGAGAGCCACTCTGCTCCTGTGACGTTTTCCAAATGCCATCAGCATCATGACACATCCCCAACCACACCACTTTCTTTCATTTTTCCTTAACAGCTCCCAAACACTCAATTATGTCCATCATCGCATGAACTGAAAATCTTGAAAAAGCCTCTTCCCACAGTGGATATTAACAGTTCGTATATCTAGAACTATGAGTGATATTTCCTGAATATGAGAGTTCTCTACCACATACACTGCTTGCTGTTGAAGAAATTGATAGCTCCAACAGAACATTTTTCCTTGGCTGGATATTTATAAGGTTAATGTGTTTCTCACATAAGTAGACTGTGTAGATTCTCTCACAGGTAATACCTGGTGAGATCATACCATAACTATTTCCATAATCTAAGTCTGCCTTCTATACAGACATCTATATTTATAACATGTACAAAATTGTAATTACCTTGAGACTGTCATCTTTCCTGTAAAATTTACTTGTAATTGGATAATGGGGTCAAAAGTTATTGGCTGGAGAGGAGAGGAAAAGGGAATAAACAAGAGATATTATCTAAGCTTTGAGAACTAGAAGCCCACAGGAAATCAGGCTAAGCACAGGTTTGATGTTTCTAGACTGGAAACAGAGAAAATGTAGAAAGTCACCTTTTGCCATTATGACATCCAACAAAACATACTAACATGCAAAATAAGAGTGAAAAAGCATTAATATTGTACCGATGGCCAGACTACTGCCCCGTAAGAATCAGTGGCTTCTGTAATTTTTATCTCATGGCCAGCAAAGTGAAAGCCTTCCCAGGCCTTATGAGTTAAAACAGCAGGAAAAAAACGCCGTCTCATGATATCTGCGACTATCTGTTCATCTTCTTTTTCCCCTGAAAGCAAAAGTATAAAAGGTCAACCAACTTATAAAAACATAAAAGCTGAGTGTGCTGATAATGAAACTACCAATTTGTATAAAAAAGCTGGTATGGAAGCAAGATTTTGAATTATGGTGTGAATGAAAATGCATTTTGCCATTAATGGGTATCATGATATATGGGAACTCTTTTGAATTCTAATTTAAGTGTTCAGTTTATGACTGCACAAAGTAATTTCTCTCCTGTTTTGCTGAAGAAGCCAAAATCAGAAGAAGTAAAGTAAACAAGTGACATGTTATCATGTCTGGCCTTCTTTTCTAGCAATCCAAAGGAAAAGACGTAGGTTCTCTTTCACTCTGAGGGCAGCTGCCATGCTACATAATTTCATAACCTGACATGCTTGAAGGTTTTTACTATTTCCTGCATCCTTTTATTGTTCACTTTCCATATATTATAGTTATTTTTGACTGTAAACAAAGGAATCTTTATATCATTTATAAATTTGTCACCAAACCTTTGAAATACATCCTAGCAGTTAAAATTATGACCAGCAGGAGAGAAAGCACTACTGCTGTTAGGAAAGCTTATCCCCTCATCCCAACAAGCCTAGTAAAAGGGATTCTTTCCAGTTGGCTTGTTACCCTGAATACCATCCTTGTTGCTATGCGAAGAATATTTATGATAGCTACATAATCCATGACAATTCGTCTAAAGGAGAAGGTTTTTTTTTTTTTAGCTGAATACAAAGGCAGATTCAGCTTTGTCATCATCACATAGGATGATTTAGAGTCATTCCAAGTTTAAATAAGAAATTTGCTTTCACGGCCAATTATAATCTCTTGGCAAATTGGCTAAAGCAAAACATGTTTACAAGCTACATTCCCCTAGAAAGCATGTTAGAGGTTTGGATAACTGGGTTACCATCTTTTCCAAAGCAGAGTTTCTATTTCAAATCTGCAAATATCATTCAAATTCATAGATGTCAAAGTCTGCATATTACATAATGAAGAAACTGCACCTCCGAGTGCCTATAAATGAGAGCAAATGCTCTCTCATCAGCACAAAAACATTGATCTATCATCTTTGAGTCGATCCACATAAACCACAAAGTAATTGGATGGTGGCTGTTGGCACTACTAGAAGATCTAGTACCCTAGATCTAGCACATTTCCTTCCCCACTGTAACCTCAAGATATCATAGCCTCAGTTATTGTCATTCACTCTGTCATATGCTTCAGTACTTTAAGGCCACACAACCTATTGAAAAATTCCCTTTCCTTTATGAGTTGCAGAGTGGTTTCAGCAGAGTAAGAGGAGAGATGAACAGAGAAAGAACGGTAACAGACAGAAAGAAAGTATCATAAAGATATTCAGGTTCATGATCCACCGCTTGAAGGTTGCAAGTCAACTGAACCTAAGTATCAGACAAAATCAGAGACCTGCAACACACAAGAGGAAGAAAGAGCAAAAATGTTTATGCTCATTCTTAGTTCTTTCAATACCAAGACTGACCTGGCAACCTGAAATGTTAACGATGGGACACAGGAAAATTAAAACTAATATAATCCATATATTATTATAAAAAAATACATAAGTAGTATAAATTTATAAAGTTAACACAAACAGAATACATGCTAATTAATGTAGAACCTCTAGAGGGCCCTTCCAACCTCAACCATTTCGTGATTCTGTGAAGTATTGCAGCTACTCTGCTAGACAGAGTGTTCAATATACATTTCCATCCTGATTTTTATATTAGCATTCATCTTTCAACTCAGTGGGTGCCTATTACCTACACTAAGATTTTGTGAGTCATAAAGGATTCTGCTCCCCACTCAGGCTGTACCATCCACGCCATTAAAGGAAGAATGCCAAATCTATTGATTAATAACACCATGTCAATGTCTGGAACAACTTTTCATCTCTTGTGGGTACCTAACTGATCACCACTTGGTGATCCCACGAGTGTTTTTTCTCTGGGGAAACTGACATAACAACTTTAGTTTTGTGGGTTTTTCTTCATTTTTCCCTACTCTTTAATAAGATCCTAATATTCTGTGGAATAAACAAGAGCATTTGTTCCTTCAGGGGCATCACATAGCAGACTTCAAAATCATGACAAGATATTATATCAGCAAGAAGAAACTAATGATTCTGAAGAAGGCTGACAAAATGATGAGTCTTTAGGCAGATTTGCTTGGTTCCATGCAAATCTCYGTATGCACCATAAAAGACACTCTTCTGTATCATTCAGAATAGCTAAACTCCTTCTGGCACTGTATGAAGAAAGAAGTTATTGTTTGTTAACCGCATGCAGAGCAGTCAGAACAGAAAATAACACACCAGCAGGAAATATATCATGCAATAAGAATATGACTATTAGAACAAAAAAAAAAAAATGAAGTGAAATGTCTTTTAATACTTGCAAATGTTAGGAAAGTTTTGCCAATTCACTTAAATTTCATCATATCAAATTTAAAATTCTGGTAGGAACTTATTCTCCTGGAGATATTTGTCTGTGTGTTACAGTCCTTGTTCTCTTGTTCGTGAAGAAAGCTTCCTGAAATTATGCCCCAACAGATGGATTCTAACAATTTTGATGATATTCTAACATAATAACAGCTGACTCTTTGGTAGAATAGGGTCAAATAGAGGAAAAAGTTCATTCTGGTCTCAATTCTTGTAAGAAGGGAATCTTGTAAGAATGGAAGTGCATGGGAAGGGTACTATTCAAGCATCCATAGATGATACTAGCATCCATAGAAGAACTAGAACAGATTAAACTCTTCACTATTTTCCTGAGTGTTTTCAGGGAGATTCTTCATAATTCTTCTTCTATTGTGATTTGGAGAGGCATAGAATTGGTATGCACAGAAGGTATGTAATTACCTTCTTCAGTCTACACATCTCTTGGTGTAAGCAGGTTCACATAGACAGCACCAGAGTTTCTGGTGGAGAACCTTATTTAGACTGAGATGTGATAGTTAACATACAGCAAGTGAAATATTTTTCTATTAGAGAAACAGAGAGTGTTCCTCTGGTCTTGATTTTGCATTCACAGAAGTTCTTGCCTTTATATGGCCAAACTCTTCTTGAAATAGCATTTGAATTTAGATAAGTTCCTTAAGATCTTCTCCCTAATAGGCAAAGGTCTCATAGTGTTCTTTGAAATAGTTCAGGTATTTCTTTTATCTTTTACCATAAAAGTATATTGTCTTTGGAGCATGTTCCTYGAAATCCCTTCATTCTCAGTTAACATCAAGGGTGAACAAGATAGTCATATACTGCTGACAAATAATCTCGCAGTATATCAATCACATCATTATGAAAACCACATAAACATCATTCTCATAGGCACAGCAAACATCAACATTGCCACTAAACTGTGAACACAGTTTTCCAAAGAGACATACTAAATTATATGGAAGACTTGAGTTGTTAAATCAGTAGAAGGTTAGTTATAAAAATATGTGACAAGCTGTTGAATCTTGTAGAGGGAACTAGAGGATTGTGTGGATACATTCGAATGTCATATGAAATGCTTTATATTAGCACAACACCTGAAGAAAAAAGGCAGAAGTTCTTCTAAGACAGAGCTGGGGAAGTCCTTCAAGTGGAAAAGGCAAGGAAGAAGAGAAATAACAGGAGACAGATCAAATGAGAAAGTAATAAGTTGCTAAATACAGAATCTTTAATAATGGAGGAAATTATGAAAATGGGCCTTATGCTGAGTTGATCTGAACACTTTGGCTTGGAATCAGTAGAAATATGACCTGGTTCTAAATATGCTACACGATACATGTTCTGTTTACACTAACTGTTGTGTAACATCCATTTGATAGCACAGTGCTCAGACAAGAAGCATTAACCTCAAAATTCAGTTGGCTATCTTCCATCAGTTATTAGCATATATTAAATCTCTCTTACTGCATAACTAATGATACTCCTTACATTAATGGGCTCTTAATTGAATAAAGATAGAAGAAAGATGAGCGCTGTTAAACAGCCTATAAAATGCAGGAAAAGCAGGAAAGACAAGGAGTAAGAATTAAAACTAAAAAGGAATGTTGATAGCATTGTTTAAATATCTAATTAGAATGTGGCCAAAAAAGGAAGTTAAATGCCCTCGTGCATGGAAATTATAAAAAATATCCTAACCATCCATTTTCAGCATGTACAGTAACAAAACACCTCCAGGCTACTTTGCTAATGGATCAGGGTAGCACTAATTCAGAAGCCATAATCTCACCCAATGATTCTCCAAAAGAGTTTACAGGAAAAAAAATAGAGAATAATCTCTTGCAAGTGCTGACCTGATCCTACTTAACTTTTTAAGGTCAAATGGTGTTACAGCCCAAGGTGATAAGAGTGCACGCAAATGAAATAAGAGCCAACTGTCTACACTGTCTACTCTGATGGACCTTTTCCAACTGGCAAAAGTAATGAAATCCAAGCTTTCAGTATGAACTTGATCTGAAAAAGTCAGGCCCCAGAGCAACACATTCTCCCTTCAGAGGCAGCACACTCCCTCACCTGTAGAGTTCAGACTTCAGAATTACTATTAGYCAGGCCCTGAACTGACAAGTATTGTAACAACCAAGCATCAATAGTCTACACAGTTTCTCTAAGAGTTCTCAGTGTGTCTTTGGGAGTTGAAGGACTGTCCACCCTGACATACTGATTTGAGTATATGTATGAGAAAATACTAACAGTTTACTACCAAAGTACCAAAAATTCACTGTCAGATGGCCTCCTCAGAACTCTCCAGTCTGGATACACAAACTGGTGTTACTTAAAGTAAAAATTCAAGGTACAGTTTATACATCTAACCTACTTAGTTAAAATTCAAAAGTAAACTTCAAAAATAGCATAAAAGATAGTTATTCTCCTTTCAGTGATGCCCAAATACACAAAGTTAGTTTTCTTTTCCAAAGACAATCTCTACCAAGGCGGTAAGCATGCCCTATCTGTAGAGGTTTGGGCGTGTTATCTACCACTCCTGTATGTTGCTATTAAGTAGAAGAACTGCAGCTCACAGCTCCTACTCAGACAGGTTCTCTCAAAAAATAGAGTAACTGGTGAATGATTTAAATAGAGTAAGCCTTACCTTGAATGTGTTGTCCAGTGATTAAAGAAATCCTTTCAGGTAAGTCTGAAGTGGATTCTCTTCAAACTCAGTTTTCACAAATACAGAGGCCATAGTGTGGCAGTATGTTTTTGTTTGGGAAAGATGGGGAGTGCAAAGACAAGAAATTTTTARCATTTTGTTTGAAAAGCCTTCTGATGATTTTTTAAAAGAGTAGTGCTTTCATCTTTGTACTGTTTTCTTTCAGTAACAGATTGAAATATTCAATCAATATTTTCATCTCCTMATCTCCTATGCCCTACTGACAGTGTGACTGACGTGGATATACTACAACAGCTGATGAGGTTTAATAGAGAAGTGTGAAAAACAGGAAAGAAGTAATGGCTTGTAATATGGTCACCTCAGTCTCTGATACTCATAATGTCATTTCATTTTCTGATGTCATCTGTGAAGACCATACTTTTAATTGTCACATAGGTGGTGAGGAGAGGGAGAGGAAGAAGGAGAGGGGAAGGRAGAGGGAGAGGAGAGGAGGATAAAATCCTGTGAACACGAAAGCCAAAAGATGAGCTGTAAAAAGACACTTCCTCTATCCAGAAGTTAATTTATTTTGGGACGATTGGTCAGCTGCCAAAAGACAGTCTATAAATTAAACTGTAGTCTGTAAATTAAA
The DNA here is from genome assembly GCF_003342845.1 of Nothoprocta perdicaria. Lineage (NCBI taxonomy): Eukaryota > Metazoa > Chordata > Aves > Tinamiformes > Tinamidae > Nothoprocta > Nothoprocta perdicaria. The sequence goes on from NW_020455586.1 coordinate 34,927, forward strand.
AACCAAAGAAATGCTCTGCTCTTTTATARTATTTTTCTCCTCTCTTTATCTGTTATGACAGAGAGACAGTATTTTGGTTAAAGATAGCTGTCTGATCATTACAATCTGTTCTGGTTACAATTTCCCAAAATTAAAGCTCACAGGGATAAATACCATTGGACCCATGAGTTAAGCCTGGGGACATAGACCTACGAAGTAAATCAATGATCAGAAAATAAGCAAAGTCAGTTCCTGCAGCACATGGGCAAGGCCCAACTCCAAGAAGATTTGTCCTTATCACAGATCCTGAAAGGAAGGGAACAGGAAGAAACTTCAACCATGCTCTTGGCTTTCCAGAAGTCAGAGGTAATCTATACCTTTCTAAGAATATAAAGCAAAGTGCTGTTCCAGAAAACTCTTTTACCTAAACTAAGTGGTTATTTCTCCTGCCTCCTTTCTTACCTGCAAAGGGAGAAATGACCATGAAGCAAAGTATAGATATTCTAGTACATTCATTCCAAGCTAAGGCTGATAAAGTGATGGCAATGGCAAGGTTTATTATATTGATTAATCTGAGGTACTATGTCAGTGTAACATAATGCTTGAAATTTTATACTTTGAAATGTAGAAAGATAGAACTGTAGCACCCATGGACAGTCACATCTCAGTCAAGGGTCAAACTGTACCTTGTTCACTGTATAAGAAGGCAAGAACAGGGGCGAAGATATGTTCACAGAATACAAACCATGGATTTATCAAGGTTTTCACTTTGAAACTTAACACTACTTGGTTCCAAGTCCCATCCAAATCACGGTCATCCAAAACTGAAAATAAAAGCATTATAATCAGACTGTCTCATGAGCACAATGAATCCAAATGTGGCAAGTACTTCCATTTTTTACTGCATCATATTTTCTTCTGATACAGAAAGCAGCTGTGGGTTTAGTAGCAATTTAATTGTTAAAGAAAGCTAAACATCTTCCCTTTTACTACAAAAGCAGGCTGCATTCTTAAGCTAAGTACTCTAAAGTACAAGAGGTGTAAGTCATATCTAGTCTAAATTTCTACCCGTCTTATCCTGCCTGCTCAAGACAGCTTTGTGCAGTTGAAGGTTCCTATTTCTTTGCAATCATACCACAGCACTCCAGGTACTATGACAAATGAAATAGGACAGACTCAAAAAATGCCTACCGATTTCCCTCTGTGAAAAATTTTGCATTACAATAGCTGCCTGGAGCATCAGCAAGTAAATGACAACATCATCAATTCATGAGAACATGCCAATTTTTCTTGTGGCATATGAGAAACACTTCATCTGTTGTTGAAATGCATCTGATGCAATGGTGAAGCCAAAGATGAGGAAACATGTTAAAACAGAAAAGACAGGCACATGGCTGAAAGGGAGGAACACACTACAGACTTCCCTACAGAGTTAATCMATGCTATGATTACTTAAGATTTGCCTCCAATTACTGTTCTATCCATATACAAGAAGATTTCATTGAAGTTTACTAATGCCTTCAAGAAAAGGGGATCCAAAGTAATGCCAACATACTGCTCTTAAAGAGATTTTTTTGAGGTAAGAATTAATGCAGTAAATTTCTTTCCTAAAGATAGAAGCATAATCCCAGGCAAAAAGACAGGAAAAAGGGAAGATGAAGAAAGAACAGGCAAGCATTGGGAAGATATATAAATAGCATAAATAGGTTTCTTTTTTCAACACTGTTAAAAGCAAAGTTTACTCTTTAGAGAAAGGTTTGTTATTTTAAGCATTCATTCAGAAAATTGAGAAACTGGGAAGGGTAGATGTTCCTCAGAGGGATTCAAATGCCTGAGAGATGCATTTGAATGTCATCCTCGGGGACATTCTGGCCATTCTGCAGAATCGTGTGATCAGCCGCATCTCCTCCCTTCCACCCCCACCACAGCTGAGCCATAAGGAAGCTAAGAAAAGCCAGCAAGCATGGAAAAGCCCAAATATCATCAGGACACTCAGCTAGGAAGAAGTCTTATGTTCTAGCCTCTGGATCCAGTTTTATTTTTTTAATTATTCACAGAATCACAGAATCATAGATTTGTTGGAAGGAACCTCTGGAGATCATCTAGTCCTACCCCCTTGCTCAAGCAGGGACACCCAGGGCACAGGGCGGCATCCAGGCGGGTTTTGACGATCTCCAGAGWAGGAGACTCCACAACCTCCCTGGGCAGCCTGTTCCAGGGCTCTGTCACCCTCACAGGAAAGAAGTTCTTCCTCACATGGAGATGGAACTGCCTGTGTTGCAACTTGTACCCATTGCCCCTTTTCCTATCACTGGCCATCACTGAGAAGAGCTTGGCCCCTTCCTTTTTTTTTTTTTTTTTTTTTTTTAAATGTATTACAGCCTAGGAGGGCAATAGAAAAGGGTCAGCCTGAAGGGGAGAAAATAATGAAAGTCTTCAGGAGCAACCCAGGAAATAGGAACACGACAGCAACTCACTCTGTCTTCCCAGATGAACATCTTATCTCCCAAGTTAGAGGGTTAGGCTGCTTCTCACTTGTCTCAGTTCCAATGCTCTCCCATTTAAGGCATCATTCTGGGCTTCACCCAGAGACTTAAAAGTGTGGCAGTAACTGTCATCAATGAGGAGGACATCTGTCAAGCAGGGGGAGGCAAGGGAGCATATCCCTTATGAAATGCTGGAAGATATGTGAAGGTTACCAGGTCAGCATTTTCTCAGATATTTATGGATTAAAAACTGGGCCCTGGCCAAGAGAAGTGAGACATTAAAGTGCCAAGGACAGGTTCGTTTTGCAAACATGCTCTCCTCCTCCTGAGTCAGAGACAAAATTATTCTGAGGTGAATCCAAATAAGGAAAAYGTGGCAAAGAAATTCAGCATTCCAAGATAGGAAGAAGGGAGTGGTAGAGTAGGAGATCGGAAAAGTTTAACCGGAGCAAGATGAAGTGAGTGATCCTGAAAATTATAAGAGGAAAGAGGAGAAAAGAGACATCTAATGATGTAAGCGTGATGGATAACTGACAGGATACGGGATCCAGTAGTAATAAGAACCATGAGCAAGAGCAAGGAGTTCTAAAATAAGAAATCAGAATCTGGCTGGGAAGGAAAGTGGAGAGGATGAGTGTAAGGAGTTCACGGCAGAACTTGCTGAGAAACTGAGCAGGAATAAGAACCATGAGAAACAGATTGAAACTTGGCAGATTAAGTTAATGGACTTTAATGATTAAACAAAGTAGAGGAAAAGGATAAGAGAGATGCACGGAGAGGGAATAGCAGGTAAGTCTCTGAGGAGGAGGTTTGTTGCCCTTCCCTCCAGAGCTTCACATGGGATTTAATAACCCAAAGCCTGCTGTCAGATGAAACTGCAAAACTGTCAATATATCCCATTTTTCATTTATATCTCCTCATCCCATTAAATTAGAGTTGGGGATACACAGAAGGGAACAACGTGCTATTGCTACCAGTACAGCTACTCTGTAGGTAAGTGCAATATATTTCACAGAATCACAAAGCAGTTGAGGCTGGAAGGTACTTCTGGAGATGCTCAAGTAGGGTCAGCTGTAACAGGTCGCTCAGGGCTGTGACCAGATACGTTTTGAGGATCCAAGGACAGGGACCTCCACAGTCTCCCTCTCCAGACAAACCTGCTGGGAATTTGTGCTTAGAGCCTCTTTTTTTTAAGAGCCCCTTGTCCTGACACRGGCACCACTGAAGAGCCCAACTCTGTGTCATTCCATCACATCAAACAACTAATAAACACTGGTAAGGCTCCCCTTGGACCCTTCTCCTGGCTCAGCAGCTGCAGCCCCCTCAGCCTTTTGTCATGAGAGATGCTCCAGGCCCTTCATCATCTTTGCAGACAGTCTTTACTGGGCTTTCTCCAGTAAGTCCGTGTTTCTTTTGAGCCCAGGACTGGACAGAGCCCAGGACTTCCAGATTCCAGGAAGGAAGGATGATATCCTCCCTTGACCTTGCAGTTGCAGCTGATCTAAAGACTCTGTCCTGCTAACCGAATTCAATTTATATTCCTAATTACAAAGCCTTAAGAATTTACAGGCAGACCCTTCCCTGCCCTAAATCCTGCATAGAGAAAACGTCAGTGTTAGAAAGGCAATCTTGCAGAAGCATAGAAATGCTTATGCAACTGTAACTCAGCTCCCTAGTGTGCTATAGAATACATGTCATTAATATTTCAGTCTTCAGAGCCTTTATCTTTGGTATTTATACTTCTGGGTGTTTCTTCCCCTAACAACCATGCTTCATTTATAGTGCAGGATCAACTCAGGCTCTCAAGTCAGAAAAACACATTAGGAAGGGGAACTGCATTACATAAAATCTCAGGATTATGGTATTTAAGCAGCACTATGTAGAAATACAATCKGAATCAATCCCTATGAGCTGTCTTCTTGTGCAATGCCAGCTTTACATCACCAATTGATTTTCTTAGGTCTGCCACTGAAGAAAAAAAAAAAAAACTCAGAAAAAATACGAACAAAAATCCTCCTCCAAAAGCCAATAAAAATTTATTGGCAAAACCTTTTTTTCTTTGTTCCCTCACCCAACTTTTCAGGTGTGATACATACTGCTTTTATTTTTATACTCAAAGTAGCTGTTCTGAGAAAACTAATATTTTAGAGTATTTTTTAAAATTGCATCTCAGTCATTCAAATCTCTATTATTATTATCCAACATTGCAAGTGTAAATATTTCAAAACTTAGAGTACTAGACAGTTACACCAGGTCCTAAATATGGCAGGCTTCTGCAGAGCATATACATTACAAGTAAATTTACCTCTCTTCCCCACCAGCTTTATCATGATTCCAAAYAAGGAAGATTATCTGCTTTCTTTCACTTAGAAGCATGTTTTTCACCCTTATTTATATGACATGACTCAAGCCTCTGATTACACACTACTACTACAAAACTTTCCAATTTGCTTATAAGTCAACAGGCTCAATGTTTTCTACTTTTAAAGGTTAATTCTCTCCCACTCCACTTTACAGGCACTTTTATATTCAGGAACCATTGAAATCTCTTAATTCACAATGTTCTGTTTCATTCTATTCAGTTCAATTATATCCATTCTCTAATGCTGTCGTTATTCAAAAGACTTCTATTTTTCCAATAAATACTCTGTTAAGTATATTTAGATGTGCTACTGCATAGAATGCAGTGTCACTCAGAAAGGGAAATAAAGGGAAATCAAAAAGTTTCAATAAGCAAATAACTAT
>NW_020455586.1:40254-193182 GCF_003342845.1 Nothoprocta perdicaria
ATATAGATATAGATATAGATATAGATATAGATATGGTTTCCACACTGTCAGAAAATTCTAGATCTCATCATTAATGTGTGAAGGTAAAGAGTAAAACCAAGAGCAATCAGCTGAGAGGGAGAGCACATCTACGCAAGAGCAAGCACTCAACACCACCTCTGCCCAAGGCACCTAGGACAGAGACACCTCGTGTTGCTAAATAACTGGTCATGAAAAAAACAGTCCATTACCAAACAAGAAAAAAAATTAGAAAAAAAAAAATCCTTCACATTCAGGTGTAGAGAATATCTAAACCCGACCTCAAAAGAATACAAATAACTTGCCCCCAAACCTGGTAATGCCTAAAAACTGAGATTACTCCTGAGATGTCTTGAAAGATGTGCAGCCATGGACTTAAGAGAAACCTGCTCCCAGCTTGTGATGAAGGCACTTGGCCATTAAGTTTGAGGTCACTAGAGAGAAACTGCACTCGGAATTACTGATTTTTATCCAACTAACACCCCACACAGAAAGCTCTTGGGAGCTGATTGGAGTCCTGGATTTATTCCTTGGAGCTAGTCATGGGCAAATAGCTGGGCAAAAAGCCAAACATTGGCAGACCAGTGCACGCCGGCATAGCAGAGATCTGCCACATAGCTGGAATGCCACGACAGCACCATTACCTGTGGTACTTTCAGTATAAAGGCCATAGATGGAATTCTTCAGGAAAAATATGAATGAGAGGATAGTTCATGGTCAGTAGGGCACCTTTTTTCTTTCGTTCATTAATTTTTTGAAATGTAACAAAAAAAATATGRTGGATAATGAAATCATTTACCTTCTTGACCTTCTATTTTTCTTGTCAGTTCATTAGGGAGATTATTAAGGTGTGATGATGTCAAATCCATACTGTGCCACCACAGAGAAACACAAGCCTTCCTACCTGGCAAAATGAAAAAAATTACTTTACTTTTAGTTTTCTTCACATAATACTTTTCAAAATAAAAAGCTATTCTTACATTTATTATGCTATCTTTTATTAATAATACTAATAAATAATGAGAGACCTAGAGACATATAAAAATCAGTGGGTATTCAGAGCATAATGGAACCAGAGAAGCAAATGGTCTAAGAAAATCTCAGAGGAGTTTAACTGCTCAACTCCCCAACAAGGAGGAAGAATATTTATATATTAAAGTAAATAAAAAAGCCTTCATAACTGCTTAAAATCAATCTAAAAAAAATCAGTTTTTAAAATTAGAATTCATGCAGATAGAATTTATATCACCAAATGTCTGAAGAAGAGAACTTAGACCAAAAGGCTCTAATCCTATTTGAATTGGCTTGGAAAGGAAGGAAAGAAAATATTGGTAAAAAATTGCATATGAGTTTAAGAGCAGAAATTACAGACATTATACAGAAGCCAGAACATGTATGGTGTCTGTATAAATAGACTCTGAACACGCATAGTCAGCAGAAAAAAAAAAAAAAAAAAAAAAAAGTAATGCAGAAAGAATTAAAAAGCACAAAATTTATACAGAAAGTTGCAGAGCAATATCGTGGCAAAAAAAGAAAAATGCAATTTTCACCTGTCTGTAGAAAAGTAGACAGGCAATCAATGCTCTCAAGTTCTTGACATTTTGCAGTTGAGATAACACTGAGTTTGCAAAATAACAAAAATTATCAGCACTCTGGTAGTTTTTCAGAAAACTGACTGATTTGTGCAAGAATAGTTACAGGCAGCATCAAATTAATAATTTGTAAATATCTAAACAACCATGGGGATACCATTAAGATGATGAATTAAGGTGAAGAGAGAAAATCAGAAAACATTAAAAATAAAAAGAGGCTGAATATCATAACCCCCGAAAAAAAAAAAAAAAAAATAAAAATCAGAAAACATTAAAAATAAAAAGAGGCTGAATATCATAACCCCCGAAAAAAAAAAAATCCTCACAATATGAAGCCTTAGACAGATTTACTTCTCAAGATCCAAAGATGAAAACTGTATAATATAGAATTATCCATGTCTTCTTTGGAAATAACATCCTCTCTCTGACTTTATCCTACACATAAGGGTCTAATCCTATCTTCATACTGTCAAAAGTCATTAACCTATTTCAAGGTTAAAAACATTGTTTGACTTCTATGTGTTACCAAAAATTGTAAAATAAAATAAAATAAAATAAAATAAAATAAAATAAAATAAAATAAAATAAAATAAAATAAAATAAAATAAAATAAAATAAAATAAAATAAAANTAAAATAAAATAAAATAAAATAAAATAAAATAAAATAAAATAAAATAAAATAAAATAAAATAAAATAAAATAAAATAAAATAAAATAAAATAAAATTTTACTAGGGTATCTATGATTTCCTATAAATTTACCACTAGTAACACTATGACGAGGGAACAGGAAAGACAGATGCAGTGAATTCAGAATCTTTGTATCTGTATGTATCTATCTTCAGAATACTAAGTAGCATTATGAAGTACTAGACATGAAGCAGTAAATGTTACACACAGCCCTCAGCTTTACACCCACCTCAGAAGTGCAAGGCTACTTTTTCTTCTGATTAGAAGATAAAAATAATGACTCAATCATACGTGTCTTTGCATGAAGAGGTAAGGTTGCACTATAAAAGGATTTTAAAGGGAAAAAGCTTGGCATTTTGCTCCTACACATTTCTTTTTCCCTCCAAAAATACCCTGTGAGACAACCAACCAACTTGCCTGACTTTAAAATGTTACTTTAATAACAGTACAGGTAACTGAAGCCATTAAGTAGGGAATAATTCAGCTGCTGATTTACGCTCCTCAAAATGCAAGATGCCAAGCAGCCCAGAGGAGGAGCACACCCCGGGAAGCACAAGCAGCTCCAGCACTGCCTTTCGAACACGCACATCGCTGCCTTTCAGCCAACCTTACCTGAACCGCTTCCTTCAGCTCCCCAGACACGACACAGGGCTTAGAAAAGAACAACCCCCCTTCATTTACTCCCCCTTTTCCTGCCCGTTGGCTCCCCGCAGCGCCAGGCAGGGCAGCTCTGAGCGCGGGTCGCACGTTGCCAACATCCCCGCAGCGGGAGGGATAATAAACCTCGACAGCTGCGGCGCGAGCACAAGGTGGATCCGACCTCCCCGGAGCCCTGGGGAACCCAGCGCCCTTACGTAAGGGCGCCCGGGTCACACAGCAGCGGGAGGTACCCAGGCAGGGAAAGCAGCAAGGGAAAAACACCAGTTACAGAACATTTTACACACGCGTAAAGTAACTGCACAATTTTACTAACTTCTCAGGGCATTAAAAAATAACTGATCAGAGAAAAATAAGTAAACAAAATAAAAAGGCTTCAGAGATCACGGATTTTCCCTTTGCACAAAGCACTAGGGGCCCATGTACAAAACACAGATAAGGTGCAACACCCAAACAAATCCTTGCCAACTCTAGAGTCAAATACTAATTCACGAAGCAGCTGTCGACCCACATATAAATACCTGCATCACCCCTCTTTTCTTCATCCTCTATTTAGACTGTAATCTATCCACTCCGTGTTTTACTTCCATTCTAGTAAACCAGATTTCCCCATTTTACTTCCCTTTGTTCTCTGCCATCCTCGCCAGGGGTTTCTGTGCCCCTGAGCGGTGATGGGCGCCTGTAGGAGAGTGCTGGGCCGGGCTCACAGGGAACTGAAGGTTCCCAGCAAAAACAAACCTAGTTTACACCTAGAAGCCATCACAGAAACCTAGGAAAGCTGATCTAAACTTCTAAGGCAACTTCCCCAAATGCTAAAGAGTGATGAGCAAAACTCTGCTGTAAACTCACTGGCTGGACTGAGAATAGCTGACAAATACACTTACCTGTTATAAAATGTACTGCACCATTCTATGTTGTACGAGATCTTTTAAGGCCTTATTTTATAACATGGATGATTCAATAGCCACCGYTACCTTGAGCACAAAGATTTGCAGCCTGGGATGCGACAGAGAATAAGGAAAACAAAATTAACTGAACTGAATTTCCATTTCTCAGCATGTGGAAATTCTCTCATGTTCCAAATTGATACAGGGGAAGCCACAGCCTGCAGGCAACATTGTGACTTTCTTGACTTTCTTTTTTTCTCACTTTAGTTAAGGGCAAATGAATGCAAGTCACTATATTTTGGCTCAATTTTATGGTCTCAGAAAACTCTTACCAAGCCCAATCTACAACTTTTTGAGCTAAAAATAAATAAACAGATAGTCAGATAGGTAAATATTCAATATTTAAAATTTCTCTCATATATTAAAAGTCCAATATAAATTATAGACACAAAGACAATGTAAGACAGATGCATGATGAATAGGGATAATTTATTTTTTTCTATCATAAAATTCATTGGAATATGTACAATTTTAAGTCATAGCCCTGCACCCTCAGTCTCTTTAAAACTTTTTTTGTTTAAGACTTCTTCTTTTTTCTTCCTCTCCTACTCTGCGATTTACGGGTCTTGCCCTCAAACACAGGCTTGGCCGTCACCAGGACGATGTTTCCCACTTCTTCATCGTCGCCACTTGAGCTGCTGTACCCCTTTTTCTCACTAGGACTGGCTGTCTCCACTTTAGACACAGTTTTCCTCCTCTTGCTCTTGTCTAAATTCCCGCTTTCCAGTTCCTCTACTGAGGAGTCGCTAGAGGCTTCCGAAAGATGCAAACTCCCAATAAAACCACCTCCATATAAACGTTCCCTTTGGGAATCTGAGTATTTCTTTCTCTTCATTCGTCCTGTTGCTTGGTGATCTGAGCAATCCCCAGGACTTTTCCCTTTCCCTTCCTCATGCTGCTTAAGCTCATCCTCCATAAGCGCAGTAGCCGCCTGAATTTCATTATCTTCCTCCTCTTTTTCCTTTCTCTTCAGGCAAGTCACAGCTCGGCGAAGTCGCTGGCTCTTTATGGCTTGCTTGTCGTGCTGGGCCAGCCTGAAAAACGAATCTATTCGAAGCTGAGTCTAGGAAAACAAAACAAAATAGCTTTGGATTTTTTTCTGACAGGATTTCAAAAGTTATCTAAGTTTTATTACACAGTATCCTAAGTTAGGTAGGAAAAAGACCATTAAATTTAATATGTAACTAAATAGATGTCAACTATAAGATGAATTATCACAGTTATAGCTGTAAATCATGCATCAAATTTACCTTCCATAAAGCAAGAGCTTTTACACTGCACTTTCAAGAAACTAGGTAATAGGCAAACCCCTGCAAAATGTAAAAACTTTGCATTYCCCTTATGATTAGACCTAGGCTGCCGTTTTCACAGAATCACAGAATGGCTGAGGTTGGAAGGGACTTCCAGAGATCATCCAGTCCAGCCCCCCTGCTCCAGCAGGAACACCCAGAGCACGGGGCACAGGGCGGCATCCAGGGGTTGGGAAGATCTCCAGAGAAGGAGACTCCACAGCCTCCCTGGGCAGCCTGTGCCAGGGCTCTGTCACCCTCACAGGAAAGAAGTTCTTCCTCATATGGAGATGGAACTGCTTGTGTTTCAACTTGTACCCATTGCCYCTTGTCCTGCCACTGGTCACTGCTGAGAAGAGCTTGGCCCTTTCCTCCCTACATTCCCCCCTCAGGTATTTGTACATATTGATCAGATCTCCTCTCAGTCCTCTCTGRGCTAAACARGCCCAGCTCACTTAGTCTTTGCTCATACAATAGAGGTTCCAGTCCTTTCRTCATCTTCGTTGCTCAATCTTAAATCTGAAACATTCTAATAGTGCTCTTAAGTTTGTCCCCAAGGCCATCCTCAGCTGAAAGTTGTTAGATAAACACAATGTTTATAAGACAAATGGTGAATGTGCCCCTCACATGTTGCCAAGGCCAAGGCAACGAAACGCTGTGATTTGACTGGAGTGGCCTCTAACAGCAGAACCAAAAGCAGTCAGACACCATGAGATCCATTTTATTCAACTACAGGCAAAGGGACTAAGCCAGTTTCCAGATTCTCCCAAAAAACTGACCACAAGACACACTTGCAAAGGATGTTCCAGTCAGCCTAAAACAGTACACAGATTTAATTACAGTTTTTGTGGTACTTTTCATTCCTTTGACTAATAGAGAGGACCTAGAAGACTGGTTTTAACTACTGACATATCTTGCTGATAGCAAAACAAGCAAAGAAGCTGAACTTTGCTCATCGGTTTTACAGCTAATTTCAGAGTGTCGGCACATGCATCACTTGTAACTTTCAAAATGTATTAAAGTTGACAGTATATTTACTTATAAAATGGAATAGTATAATAAACAGGTACTCAAATCAACAGCATTTGCTCAGTCYGCACTTCTTGCCAAAAGTTATGGATGGTACTCAATGGTCAGTCTGATCTCATCAAAATCTTAGAGACAGTTATACAGATCATTTTAAAATATAGGACACCGCCTTTCAAAAGCATCAAAGGTGCTTAAGGTATCTGTAGTAATCAGCAAGATGTAGAATAAAGGGCAMTCTGGACTTGAAACAGGTATTTGACAGAGATTTTAAAAGATTTTAAAGCAACCATTAATTTCAAAATTAATGCATGTGAAACTCCTCACCATACATTCAAATCATACAACAACAAAATCTCTACAAATAAGAGCTTAGTGACTTTGAAAATATATTAAAATAAAAATATGGCTAGGCTATTCACAAGCAGTGTAGGCTCTCTGAGAATGAAAGTGCAGGTTCAAGTGAAGTTTTACCCAAGTTAGTTAAGCATTATTTTAGATTAGAGTATTTCTATTCATGGTTTAGTAGGCACAGTATTGAAGGGTTTATGGCTGGACTCGATGATCTTGAAGGWCTTTTCCAACCACAATGATTCTATGATTTTAAAAAGTTTTTTACAGTTTTCTGGTTAGCATTAAATTATACCTAGTTCTATACCTGTTGTGAGTTCAGCTGTTTTAGCACAGGCAAAAGGACTTCATCTATCTTTGTTCTAGTCCAGCCAAAGTGATCCTTACAAAATGTACAGAAAGTTAAGGATTTAAAAAAGAAAAGAAAAGAAAAAAAGAAAAAGAGTATCAATATTGTGGGAACACACAAAATGAGAATTCCTCAAATAACCAACTTTAGAGAAAAGCTACTGTAGCTGAAAGCTTTTTCAAATAAAAAAAATCCTATTATACTATAAAATACAGTAYCTATAAATAAACCTTATTTTTACACTTACATGCACACACACAGAAATTCATATATAGTTTAAAATGATAGCAGCTCCGCCTGCGTTGCTAGCTGCTTTTCAACAACTCACTGTGGCTCAAGCTGCAGCTRGAGCAAGAAACACGCACAAGGAAGGCACAAGGAAGGCAGTGAACAAGCGTTAGGGATAAAGCTCTGCGCCAGCCCCGTTCTGAGGGGGCTYTGACGGGAGCTCCTGAAAGGCGGCTCACGGAGAAGCCGGGAGTGTGGAAATGCTCCCATTCCCACAGGCCTACAGACAGGCCCAGCAGCTACAGGCTGCAGCAGCACAACAGAGCTGGGACTGGCAGGCAAGGCCACTCTTTGCTCTCAGAAAGCAGCAGCCCAGGAAGGAGAGCAGACCTGGATGCCATGCACACATAAATACACCCTCCTCTCTACTCCAGAGCGGGTATCACTGTAGGAGAGCAKGTATAGCTCAGGTGGGGGCTCTCACACCAGCAGGACTTTAAGAGTTTGGCTCTCTGTTGCTAAATTAGTCTTGTGAACTGTAGTCTGACTCCTTTTAAATAGTAGTTCCTTGTCATATCATAAAAGGATATTCTCTGATCTGCTCCACATCGGGCTTGCCCCAGATGAACGAGCCCCTTGTCTCATCCACCACAGGTTTCAGATAGGCCTCTGCCACGGCTGGGTTTGGGAAGCCTGAGGAAAGCTTCAGGTCCCGCAGCTTCTTCTTCACTCTGGTATCATGAGGATTTGGCCGCAGTTTCTTCTCCTTCTGTGCTTCAGTCCACCACTCACTGAAAAGCAGAGGAAAGAATTTGTTGGTATCCATAAAAYAGAGTTTGGAATATCATTAACTAACTCAAAGAGCCTTAACTGGATTCTCTATTTCAGTTATGAAAAATGAAGTACAAAACTTCTAAATCACATGACCTCAGGGGCGTGTAATTTAAAGGTAGAAAAGAGAAAACAAATGAGAATAAATGTAGCTGTCTGGCAGCTCCAAGAGCAAACATCACCCGGGTTCCCCATAAGTAACCAGACAGAAGGCCCTAAACTCAGTCTCACTTTAGAAGGATGCTCCACACAGAGTGATCATTTTTGGAGGATTTCTGAAACAAAAAATAATTTCTGACCATCCCAGCCTTCGCCAGTAAAAGCGKCTCGGAGCTCTTCAACCCCTCTCCCCTCCACAGCCTACCTGTCTGTCTCTTTCCAGGACATCCACTCCTCACTCAAGTGTCTTTTCTCTATGAGCAAGCTAGGGCACCTCCTCACACTCTTGGGAGAAACCACCTCCACTCCACTAGGGATCCAGCTCTGCAAAGAACTCAGAGGCAGTTGCACAATTCTGAAGTGGTTCTATTGCCTTTATTTGTTTTGTTGCAATTGCTGTGTCAAGGCATCGCTCTATTTACCAGCCATTTCAAGTACCCACATAATGGATTCAGGAATTTTAGAGTTAACTGAGTCTCCTTAATTTTGACCATGTTTTGGCATCATAAAAATATATCTATTAACATCTATATTAAGGAAAAACAAACAAAAAAAACCAGACACGGCATACGTGAATTTTAGGAGAGGTTCCAATCCATGACCAGGAAATTCATTTAAAATCTCCATTGCTGTTACAAACCCAACATTTGGGATGCCTTCAGTGTAATCACTTCCAAGCAAGTATGCCAAATTAATCAACTTGTTTCGATCCAACCCTGCAAAAGAAAGTCCATAAACCAAATAAATCTAGTGAACTCAGTATCTATTCTCTTAGAAATTAACAAAATTATATTATCTGACAGATAAACAAGAAAAGGAATATACAGGCATTAGCTGTGTAAAACTATACTTTATTCAACATTAGAGTTTGCTGAATTACTTTCTTGACCAGTGTTTCTGTGCTATGCTGGCTTAAACCCTTCAAACTAAATTTCAAGCACTTTTGTACAATTCTACTAAAATGTGATACCTTGTGCAAATACAATGTAGAAAGGTAAACTCCCCCAAACACGAGGACTTTGAAAGCTAAGAGATTACTTGGCATATATTTCTGCAGTTACAGCCCAGTTCTCATCTAATTAATTTAATAACTCCTGAATCACTGATTACAGCATTCCCCAGGCCCCAGTTCCTAACTCAAGTCCATAATATTCATGACTCTGTTTCTTAAGTGTTCCCCAATTGCACGTCATTTGCTCCATTCTACTGCAGTTATTCTTGAAGATCAAAAGAACCCGTGAAACAACTAGAAAGAAGGAAGACCCCAGGTGACCATTTCTACTCACTACATTGTAAAATTGAGGCTTCCAGACCGACTCAGAGGGCCTTGCTTCAGGACTGCAGAGCAAGAAACTATTTCAGGGGAGGGAGTGTCTATACCCAGAAATCAAGACCTCCTGAATGCCAGGAAGGACATTCAGCAACTGTTACAAAAGAAAAACTGTCCAATACGTGGAAAGGGGGCGGTAGTAACATACTGCACAGGGACATGACACCAAGACAGATGGTGACTAATTTTTTAAAACAAAAAGTACTAGTTTGCTACCATAATTACAGCTAAAATCACAGGAGCTTTTAGGGCACCCTCTCTCCTCCCATTGCAGTGTAAGCTACTAAGCTACACTGGTTTCATCCAATTTGCTGGGAAAAGAAATCAAAGATGGTTTCTGGTTCAAAGATGGTTTCATGGTTTTTATATCACATAAAGATGAAATTTGTAAAATTTCATTTCAAAAGTAATGAATTGGTTATTGTGATCTGTGAAATTTCTACATGCTGAAGGCATTAAAATATTATTTCAGTGTCCATAACCCTGCTTTGCTCAGAAATTTCAAAACTGACTTTATCTATTTTGCCCAAGCAAAACATCAGGAAACAATAGAATTTGCTATTATTTTTTCTTACCACACTATGTGACACTGAAACTTCACAGTTGAACTAGTAACAATTTGATTAGATTAGAACAAGACTAACAAGAAAGAAGTAAAAATCTTGTTAATATTAAAAAAAAATCCCTTTATACTTTCTACAGTGTTTAAATATATTGGATCCCTTTCTAATACAGCATGAGCCCATACTTCCAAAATAAACTTCTACTTACAGAAGCTTACAATCTGATAATGTTATTTACCATAATATAATTTTATTACTATGTCTGAAAATCATACTGGCCTCTACCCAGAAACTGGTATCACAGTTCACACCTCCAGCCTGGATTACCATCACTTTAACTAAAGTGCCCCAAATGCAGGCGTAACCAGTGGCTGTAAGTTCAGACACATCATCTGGCTGTAAAATCAACAAACCAATTACCTGTCCTCTCCAAAAAACAGACATCACCATAATGGTGACATGAAATTCCACAGGAAACCCATCTTTAAAAACATATAGATAAAAGGTGCCTTGCCAAAGTGTCTATCTAACAGCTGAGCCTTACCTAGCTGGTTCTGAAAATCAACATACTGATAATATTCCACATATTTGTTCTGGCTGAAGAAATTTTTATAAACGTGCCGTGCACCAAACAGCCAAACATCACTGTCATCAGTGATTGTCCCCGAGGTCTGATCAGTAAGGTCCAGGATGGCACACTGGGCCTCTGCTTCCATTGGAGCTTCAATATACGGGATGCCGAACAGACGGAGAAGTTCCTGCGGGATGGAAGAAAACAGTATTATCTGAGAAACGAGCTTCTGATACACTTCTGTTTGAACCGCTGGTTTCATATTTGGGAGGGGTTTAGTCTTTCACAGTAAATTGTGATTTTCACTGAAAAGCAGTAAATGATGTTAAATCAAGGGGGAATCCCACTCAGTTGTCTCAGGCAGATAATGCCATGTAAGTAAAACACTATTGGAGCACGCCAATACTGCAGAATCTGCTGTTTTAACTGTACGCACGTGTTCCAGTATTTTGTTTTCCACAAAAACTACTACTGATTTAACATGGAGAAAAGTTCATGCATCACAGTAATGTAGGATGCACGAAAGAAAGACGTAGGCAAAAATAAATAAATAAATAAATAAATAAATAAAGTAACAATTTTAGCACAGAAAGTGGCAACAAAAGTATGAAACACATGAGACAACAAACAGAGGGCAGACTAGCCACCCTTGGGATGGTGTTTTGATAAATGTGTTTTGACAGGCTTCATACAGCCCTCTTTTAGGAATATGTTATTTAACCTCAGTTAAATATCCCACATGCACCAGGTTTATTTACTAACATTGGCTACACAGTTCTGAATTACTTCATCTCCATGAATTATGCTTTTCATTTATTCTCCTGCTCCCAATTTGGATTTAATAACTACTGCAAAAACTAGGTGTAAAGTTTTTATTTAAAAAGAAAAGGTTTTTTTTTTCACTGCAAAAAAAATTCTTGTACCCTAGCAAAGTCAACTTGGAAGTTGTTGACTTAAAACTCTTCATTTTAATAAACAAAAAAAAACACAAGGTCAAAAGACTTACAACTATAATGACATCTACCTAATGGCATCAATTATATCTAAAAAAAATCTAAAAAATATCTTAAAAATCATTTTTATCTGAAGATAGATGTAAAGCAAACATTTAACATAGGAAAAAAATCAGTCATTTTAATGACATTCAAACTATTCCTTTTATTCAAACAAAACAGTAATATATAATAGTGACATATTTCTTAGAATAAATGCATTACATCATAGACCAACTGATTGTCTACTATTTTATGGCTAGAGTAAATTCAACATTGTTTACAAYTGGATAATCCCAAAGACAGCAGTCTTTGCATTTGACTGAGTTAACTTTCCAATGTTAATTTCCAAACAAAAGTTACAGTCTTGAGCAAGAATTACTGTTAAAGTTCTGCAAAATAAATTACCTGGGACTTCAACCTGGGTTGCAATTAGGGTTTCTTTTACACTTCCATCTTTTAACCATTTAAATAACATTTTACTTCAAAAGTTCTGCAAAATAAATTACCTGGGACTTCAACCTGGGTTGCAAKTAGGGTTTCTTTTACACTTCCATCTTTTAACCATTTAAATAACATTTTACTTCAATTAGATCAGTTCCATACTGCTAAGCTTAATTTCCTATTCAATTCAAAAAGGTTGGTGCTCAAAAAGTGAAAATATTTTTGTTCATAATGAATGAATATTTAATAATAGTGTTACAAGAGTTATTTCCAACTCTTGGAATTGAAGATTAATCTTCCCTCAGTATTTTATAACAAGCAGACTGAAGAATACAACCACCTAAGATGAAAAAGGTGAGCTACAATTCAAAAAACTACAAAGAGCTTTTGAGAAAAAAACTCCACAGGGAGGTGGGGAAGGGAATACCTCTTATCAAAATACATGTCAAAATACTTCAACARACACTACCTGACTTTCCAAGAACATCTGTCCTGTTACTGAAGCAGCAACACGTTCCTGCTGCTGCTTTTGAGTCTGAAGCATATTTTGTTCAGCAGAAAGATCATTTTCCAGCTCTGCCAGTTCCTCCTGAATAACAGAGAAAGATTTTAGTCATTAAAACAATTTAATGCTTTACTTATCTAAGTATGCTTAAGTCTCCTACTATATTTATTCTAAGAATAGAGGCTCCTTTCATTCGCACCTGTAAATTGTCATAGCTTCTTTGATGCAGTAAATTGTAAGACCATAATTAGGTCTATTCATCAGAGTGCTAAAATCTTACGATTTCTCTCAGTGGCAACTATGGCTAACTCTCATAATTAAGAAAAAAAAATCCCATACACTGCAGATAAAAAATGCACAAGAAAGTGATAAACAGTACACAGCTACAATGTACAGAACACAGTAACCAGCTGTAATATAGACAGAAGACAGTTTTCCTTGAAATGCCTATTTACAGATTCACAGATTCACAGAATATTTAAGGTTGGAAGGGACCTCTACAGATCATCTAGTCCAACCTTCCTGCTCMAGCAGGCACACCTASAGCATGTGGCACAGGRTGGCATCCAGGCGGGTTTTGAAGACCTCCAGAGTAGGAGACTCCACAACCYCCCTGGGCAGCCTGTTCCACTGCTCTGTCACCCTMACAGTAAAGAAGTTCCTCCTCACCTGGAGACGGAACTTCTTGTGTTTTAGCTTGTGGCCATTACCCCTCGTCCTATCGCTGGCCACCAGTGAAAACAGCYTGTCCCCTTCCTCCCTGCATTCTCCCTTCCTGAACTTATATATATTAATCATATCCCCTCTGAGCCGTCTCTTCTCCAGAGAAAACAGGCCCAGCTCACTCAGCCTCTCTTCATACGAGAGATGTTCCATTCCCTTAATCATCCTGGTTGCCCTTCTCCGGACTCTCTCGAGAAGCTCCACGTCCCTCCTATACTGGGGTGCCCAGAACTGAACACAGTACTCCAGGTACAGAGTATTTAGCTACATTTAGCTACAGAGTATTTCATTACTCACTTAAAACAAATAACAAATAATTACCAAACTGATGTCTTGCCACTCATTCACCGCATCTTTACCATCACCTTGGCTTTCAACAGTCTGATGGTTTGTCAGCTGCATTTCAGCAGGTCCCTCTGCTGTGTCCTCAGTGATATCATGTTTCTCTTTCTCCGTTTCTGTAAGTTCTGTTTTATCACCCAGTTTCTCATCATATTCAGTAGAAAGTTCAGCCTCGCTACTGACATCACTTTCCACTTCAATAAAGCTTCCTATAAAAGAAGAAATAGTTTAGCTTCTTGCTGCTAGTTCAAAAAGAAATGCTAGAATCTCTTCATAATCTGTGCTCTGATGTTTTCTCACCCACAAAAGCTGCTATGTGCAATAGAGAGAAATACTATGAAACCACAGAAACCATCATTTCACAGAATCACAGAATGGCTGAGATTGGAAGAGACTCCTAGAGATCATCTAGTCCAACCCCCCTGCTCCAGCAGGGACACCCAGAGCACGGGGCACAGGGCGGCATCCAGGCAGGTTTTGAAGACTTCTAGAGAAGGATATTCCACAACCTCCCTGGGCAACCTGTGCCAGGGCTCTGTCACCCTCACAGGAAAGAAGTTCCTCCTCACMTGGAGATGGAACTGCCTGTGTTTCAAATTGTACTTGTCCTGTCACTGGCCATCACCAAGAAGAGTTTGGTCTCTTCCTCCCTACATTCTCCCTTCAGGTATTTATACATATTGTTCAGATCTCCTCTCAGTCTTCTCTTCTCCAGGCTAAACAGGCCCAGCTCGCTTAGTGTTCCCTCAGACAATAGATGCTCCAGTCAAGGAAGCATCTAATCATCTTTTTGGCTCCAGGATGGACCCTCTCTAGAAGCTCCATTTAATGAAGGTCAACCCAGACAGCTGTATGTTTTCCAGCTTCTCCATTTCGTATACTCATATTTCCTCATAACATCGGGGGAAAAATATAGTTCACATTTTCTCCTCATCTCAAACATAATTTTTTATGCACCGTGAGAAAAGGCTAACTTTCAACTGACTGCAAACATAATAATGGCCTATTTTCTTACAGAATTGTTCATCACAAAAGTCTTCACAYTCTGGCTGGAGTCAAGAATGATCACGAAAACAAACACACAGTTGAAAAGGACATACCACCAGAATCACTGTCTTCAGACTGTGATGTCCCTTCGACTTGTTCCTTGTGAGGACCTTCTGCTTCTGGAAAATGGCTAATTTCCTTTTGTACCTCAGATACATTATTTTCTGGTTTTGAATTTACTGGCTCTGTATCTTTGTAAATTTTAAGTTTTCCTTCTTTTTCAGAAAGGCCTGTTGTTTCAGCCTGAATCAAAACTTGTGCACTTGTCTGTACAGGGGAAGAACTTGGGTTCTGCATAYACATACTTATACTTTTATCTTCCAAAGCACATAGATTTATTTTGGAAGCATTTTCTTCTTTGTCTACATCACTCTTTCTTTTTTTAGTATCATCAACAAAAGATGAATTTTCAGTTCTGGAAATACTGATGTCTTCAGGTGCAATATGAACCTCCTTGAACTCGTGACTCTTCTCTCTTAATTCAGAATCTTGCAAAATCACTTGGTTTGGTGGACGAATTGTAGATGCAGGTAATTTTTTTCCCTCCTTAACTTTAGGAATCTCATCATCCTCATCTGAACTACTAAGGAGAAAATCCTTCACTTCTGCTCTTGCTGTTGTCACTCCATCAGTTTTAGAGGCAAGGACTTCCACCCTTTTATCATCGTCACTCAGAGCTTGCTGAATTGCCCGCAGAGTTCTAGGAGATACACTGCCCTCCTCTGATCCAGGCCGATCCACACTCAATACTCCTTTATGTTCATCCCCCAGTTCCTCTTCCGAGCCGCTTTCTATCATGGCTGCCTCAATAGCAAGCAAAGTCTGGGGAGATGCTGGTGCTGTTACCACATTGTTCACATTGTTTTCTTTTTCCATCTGCAACTTCTCAGACTCAGCTGGGTTTGTGCTAGCAGGAGACTCATTGATTTTTTTATTAGAGTTAGCAAACTCTAGCCTTTTTGATGAGTGTGCCTCAGCAGTTTCCAAATCTCTACCASTAGCTTCTTTTGCTTGAATACCTGAAAGAAGAGATTTTTGCTCATTTTTTTAAATACATAACTCTGCATGCGAATATGCTTTTTACATAATGAAAATCAAAATCACAATTTAAAAATTAATAAATGAGTTTTCTTCTTGGTTGTCAGTATAGTTAATTATGTCTAATCAATGCAATATTTTCCATATAATCACCAGGTACATGTACCTTTAAACAGCACTCAGGTTTTTCCAAAAACTTACAGATGCAAACACCCAAAAAGAAGTTTTATGAAATGTACTGGCATACCTTTTATTAGGATATAGTGAGAAGTATCTTCAGAGACTACTCTCTTAGCTTCCACTTCTTTCACAAAACCACCTTCATTTTCATATTGTGTTTGTATTTGACCTGAGTGCTGCTGATTCAATTCTTTTTCTACATTTTCTATGTGTCGATTGAGGCTGCTTTTCTTAAGCAAACCCCTAAGCTGATACTGGGAAAAGTCATTTGACTCCTTAGAAAAAAAAAAAAAAAAAAGAATTCAATTAAATTCATATAAAATGGCAGGAATTGCCTCTTTTAAGCAAATGTATTTACTATGCTCCAGAGAGATCTTTGGTAAAAATACTTCCTTATTTCTTTAAATCAGAGAACATTTGTCTTTTACTGCCTGCTGCATTCCCAAGATAACATGTTAATATGGATTAGACCTTTAAGAGATACCTCTGAAGAGTATGAATGCTGTTTAAACCCAGTGAGATCTGAACAACATGATCAACAAAAACCAGCTGGCTCATAAAGCCAGAACCTGTCACAAACACAACTCAACTATAACAGAGGCCACATCTGCGTAGTTTTAAGATGTTACCCACAAAATGGTTCTTGTCTTATATTTTGCTACAAGCTATCATTTAATCAGAAATATACTGTACTTCAAAATCCTACTCTTCTCTGAAAAGCTATTCTAGAAGTGGCACTTGTAGCAGTCCCTGCTCTTCTCAGAATGGCTTTGGTGTCACATCTGCTTAATTTACAGACATAGAGACCTTTTTTCCTCAGCTACCAGCTCCCCTAACAAACTGCAGCTTTCAAAGCCAAACTGTGTCTTTCTGCATGATTTATCCACACCACTAAAACAGTTTCACAATGGAAATGCTGGATGTAATATTGATGTGGCATGAGACACAGCATGATATTCCCATCCTTGCCAAAAAGACTTAGTCCTTCATTTTAGTAGAAACCAGAATGTAGGACTCTGCACATACCCATTAGAAGGATTTCTTAAGCATTATTACCTTGCCTTTTTTTCCCCTTTAAACATGAAAATCCTCCTCAAAAATCCCAAAATATATCTTGGAAAATGGGTCTGTGATTAAAACTTTCCAGATATGTTATTCTTCTATAGTCTTCATGTTCATTAGTGACCATAATTCCAATGTAAGTTCTTGAAACTGCTTTAAATTTTACCTCTGGCATTACTTCAAATAATGTTCTTTTTCGCTTTGTAAATTCTTTCRTATCAGTCAAAATTTCATGTTTTACTTCTGGAGGCAAACTGTTGAAGTCCTCTGATTCAATATCTACAGAATGAGGATTTTCAAGTAATTCTTCCTATAAAAATGAACAACATCATACATAAGAACTTACTTCAGATTACAGACCAACAATGAAAATCAAAATATCTATAGCATCACTGCAAATGTAAAAAAAAAAAAAAAAAGCAAAACCTTTTTGCTACTTCTTATACAGTAAATAAAACTGCAAAAAGTAACCATTACCAAATTAAATAGCTCGTTTAATATACATAATTATGAAAATACAACATTTAAGAAACTACTACTGAAAAATTATGCATTTTTACCTAACAAGATATTTAGCCACAGAAACAACTCCCACTGCCTCTGAAATTCTAACTTTTRCCCTTCCAAAGAGGTTCTCTTTCTGAGACAAGACTATTTCAAACAGCAAAAATATTTCCAAGATTTTTTTCTTTATTTACTATGATGACTGAAGGAAAGGAAGTATAACTCTACTGTTTACAAAGACAATCTGCTAGATAAATTAATTATTTTTATCTTTAACTCTTCCCAGGAGATCAGTGCATTACAAGGAAATACTGAATTTACCTATCAAAAATATATTGCATTTGAATATTCCCTAGAGGACTGCTCTACTCCAAGTGAAGAAAATTACATTTGTATTTTATGATCAGTAGCAATTCCCAGAATTCTTAAAATTAACTTACTTGCTTCTCAAGTAATGCTGTCCTGAGATTTATACCTCCAAATATTATTCAAATATTTTTTAAAGCATAACATATGAATAACAGGATATTTCCAAACAGTAACTGGGGTACACTTACCTGCAGCATCTTCTTTTGAGTCATTCTCTCTTGCCATTCTCTTTCATCTTCTTCTTCTGAGCTGAAAAACACGGAGGAAACAGATATAGATTTTCTCTTTTTCTCCTTCCTCCCTTGCTCCTCCTCTCTCTCCCTCTCTCAAAAAGATATGACCAGAAAGCAAGAAGGCGAAGTGCTACTGAGACCACAGTTGCTGGCTAAAAAGCATTACCTGATACTTGATATTTAAGCTGCATTTTAGGGCAGATACATAAACATTGAAAAACTGCGGACTATTTTTTATAAAGGATAGCTTCTAGTTCCCACTTAGTCTTATTTAAGATGACACAGATCTGACAAGCACCTATGAAATCTACTTCTGCTGAATATACCCAAACTACCTAAATGAAGAGAAACAAACTGGAAGCTGTCACACACTTTAGTAGCTACGCAAGTGCAGCAGCCAGGTTCATTTARCAGTATAAATTTTACCACAGGGAGCGAGAGAAATTTTGTCAAAGAGAGTGACAGAGCATTGTCATTCTGAAAGATGATTTCAGAATAGAAATTTACTTTACAGGCTGATGTAATAAAGCTTGTTCTGTTCATTACTTTCCAACAAATAATCAGAAGGCTTCTGTATCCTATAATTTTACTTCTTCAAAAAGAAAGTGAAATAAACCATAAATTAAAAAATATACTATGTAGAGGCATACAAGCCAAATATCTATTAGCAACTCCAAAAACAGCACTTTACATTTTTATGCAAGTTTGTTATAGCCATTTTTTCTTAAGTCTACTTACCTATTCTTCTCTTCCTGCTCTAAAGAAGGCAATACATATATATCATCAATTTCTTCTCTTCGAACTTGTGTAATACTAGGCAAAGCTTCATTGCTTAGGGAAAAAAAATAAAAGTAATTAAAAGAGAAAATATAAATTATTTGTCCATTTTAAACATGTACACAATAATTTTTATTCTTGCCTTTTGCCTGTTAGAGCAGTTTTGATAGCTTGTCTCTTCAAAAACGTTTTCAAGAGCTTTTCTGTAGTTTTTCTGGAATCGCTGCCTGCCAATTCTTTTCTTTGTCTTCGCTTAGCCTGTAAACGTAAAATTAATGCAACACAGTTTCACTAAAGCAGCATTTGCTGGATGCTGAAGAGAGGACACCCAGCGAACAACTCTTGTAATTGTGCATGCTGAGTCTGTGGCTGACTTCCGACTCATTCTACATCCGTGGGGGTCAGAGCCTTCGGATCCTCTAAATCTAAATTGGTCTAAATCCTCTAGATTTGGTCTCTGTGGGCCTCGGGACTCGCTAGGGGCTTTTGAGAACAAATGCCTGCAAGGGCTGCATGTAGGCGCCGTTCTTGCACCAAGACCCAGGTTTATGCCCTCCTCTAGCTCTCTATAAATCTGATTTCTAGGCAAAGGAAACCTGCACATGTGAATCAAAAGGAATCCAAAGTTGTTGGCGCATGCAGCAGCTGAGGCTGTGATTGCAAACATACCTGCATGGCACTGCATTTCAAGCAGTCCTGGCTTGGAAGCACAGGCAGTATTCAAGGAGTCTAGAAATGACTGYTCAGCAGCAGAACTTATCTTTGCATGGCAATATTAGAATAGGCTGTATACAAAATAAGTTGCTAAAGTTACATACCAAGGTTTGTCTCTTCAGAAGCGGTGGCTCTCCATCAAAAACAAAGACAGGCCGAATGCGAAAAAACAGTAACTTGCAGAGGCGATGGAACAGAGTGAGGAGGTGAGCATTTTGTATAGAATTACCACGATGATCTCTGGCTCCCTTTATTGCCTGGTTCAACCAAATACTGATATCTTAAGTAATAGTTAAGGGGCAAAAAAGTGCAATTTTACACATAAATTATCAGTTTCTATACAGTGTGCATATATGACTAAATGGACTCTTGTCCATTGTTTTAAGAAAGCACACTGAAGCCAAAATAATCTAAATGCTTGTAAACTTGGAAGAAGAAATTCTCATCCCTATTATACTAAACAATGAACTGACTAAAGCAACTTGTAGCTAACAGCACCTCTCCAGTTATTTACAAACAAAGGAAGGGTAACATCCTTCTAACATTATCTATGTAGGCATGATAAAAAAAAGCAAATGTAGGAGCATTTCATTCAAACTTTTCCATGTTCTAGTCCTACTGCAAGCAGCACAAAATCCTTCAGTCTGACATTTACATAAGAATCCTATGACAGAGGTTTCAATTTTTTCATTGTAARCAAACACCAAGATTTTTTTTTCCATGTTTGTCTTTTGCAAAAAAGCAAAAGAAATCTATCTTATACTGTAATTATTTAAAACTAAAAACAGATACACTAAATCACATAGAAATATGCAAATAGTTCAAACAACTTTGTAAGGCACAAAGCTGGTGCGCCAGCTTTGCTTTCAAAGGATACCAACAGCAAGAATTTTCCCTTCTAGCGTTTCTGGGTTTATAGGTCTCCCAGTGCATTCAAGCAGTTTCCAAAGTCCTTGAACTCCCATTGCCCTTTCCTAATTCCTTTGAGAGAAGAGAATTTATGAGGAATAACTGCAAATATAATCCAAAGGTTATATGATCCACTTTATTAATGAAAACCCAACGCATTGTTACTGTAAATAGAAACAGAGGGGAAAGAAAGAAAAAAMACACACACACAGAGACACACAGACACACATACATACATAAGTAAACGAGGGTTACATTAAATGCCAGCTATTAGCCTGTCAGACACAAAACTGCAAGTCAGGGCCCCTATCCCAACTATGTCACAGGCAGACCATGGATGTGAGATTTACAATTGGAATATTCAGCTTTGCTGTGTAAATAACAGAAAATACAGCATATGCAGTAAAATTTGTTCTCCAGGGGGGCAGGGSTTGCCTTCAAATCTGAACCTGCTTCACATCCCTGTGAAGCAGGCTTATCAAGGGAAAACAGACGCCAGAAGCAACAGYGAATGCAAAGCGACTTGTCTAAGATATTACCCTCATTCAGCCAGCTTATTAAATCTGTAGAGCACAGAGTTTTACTTTCTAGCTCACATATAGCACTCCTGGTATAAAAAGGTAACAGCTGGGTACCAAAACGTGAGCACGGACAGTTTCTAAGCAGATCTGACAGGAAGGGACAAGTGCTGAAARCAGCTGCATCTTCCTGCACGCTCCACTACGCAGGGCAGCACTTTGCTGTCAGAGACCCGGCCTCGCGAACGCTGGTCACATTCGGGCCACCTGTCAGCGCCTGCCACGGATGTCGCCAGCGCCAACACATCAAGTGATTTCTGAGGTGTTCAATGCACGAAAACCCTGTCCGTCCGGGTGACAGCTGCCGCACCGAGCTCATCCCTCAGCAGGGACCGCGACGACGGACCCTCCCGCGCGCCCAGGGCAGGCGGAGCGGCCCCCGCAGGTTCCCGCAGCCGCACGTGCCCTGCGAGGCGCCCCGCTCCGAGAGCGGCCGGGCCGCAGCCCCGCGCCGCCTCCCGGCCCTCCCCGCCTGCGAGGCCGCTGCTCCCCTAGCCCGGGAATGGGGCTGGGGTTGGGGCGGGGCCGGCCCGCGCGGGGCCGTCGCGGCGAGGGGGAGGAGAGGCCCCCCGAGCGTGGCGGCCGTTGGCGCGCGCAGTGACCGTTGGCGCGGCCGTTGGAGCGCGCGGCGGGTCTCACCTGGAGGCGACGGGCATACGGGGACGCCAGGAAGCCCCGCCCAGGGGGCCGCGGTGCTTCCGCCCGGCGGCTTCGCCGCTCCGCGTGCGCATGCGCGCGTGCCGCGCGGCCCGCCGGGAAGCGTCGATGTGGGCGGCGGCGCCGYGTCCCGGCCCCCGTTCGGCGCCGACGTGAGGCGTTCGGGGCGTTTCTCTAGAAAAACGCCCGTGTTTTCGCATGCTACAGTCTTCACATGGCCCTTGTCCTACAGACGTTGGGCCCGTTAAGGCCCCTGCGCCYCCGTGCTGATCCTTCACTCACCCACCACCCCCGTCACCCTTCCCCAGAGAGGAGAAAGCAAGAACGACGCGCTAGAAAACAGGTTTTATTGAATGAACAAAAGTCTAAAAGTCTCCCGGTTYTGGTTAACAAAAGCAGCAAGCTACAAAACCCCTGCTTTCCACGACACGCTGTTTTTTAATGTCAAAAAGAATAGCAATAACAACCCTTGCGCAGGTCAGGAACACTCGCACGCGGACAGGCGAGCCCGTCGGGACGCCGTCGCTCGGGGAACAACGGCCCAAACGGCCGCGCAAGGGCGCGGGGCGCCAGCGCGCCGCCTGCCGGCGCGGAGGGGCAGCACGAGGCGCGGGCGGCGCCCGAGGAGCARCGGGAAGGGGCCTGACAGGAGCGCGGGAAGGAAGGGCCCGGGGACACAGCGCTCAGCGAGCTCACCCACTAACGGCAACCGCGGCTGCTTCTCAAAAAACGAAACGAAAACAAAAACACAACATAACAAACAACCCCACTGTTCAACAACCATGTAGTTAAGTGCCAAGTGGATCAGTGCTCTCAAGAGTTTCCAGGATAAGAATTCSGCTACTGTAAGAACCACGAAAGGAAAACAGCAGGGAGGTCCCTCCATTTCCCCAGGCTTTTCCTGCCTGGGGTTATGATCCTCATGGGCTACCACAGGCTCCCAGTTAACAGAAAAGACAAATGTATCCCCTTGGCCAAACAGGATCAGCCGATTGACAAAAGTCTACCGAGAACTGAGTGAGAACATGAATTCACCTCATGAGGGTTTTTAACATTCCTTTTTTTTTCTTTTTCTTTTTACTGGATATTGACAGCCTTAATAAAATGGAGTATTAAAAAGAAAGGCAATGTTTACTTCTATCCTTACACAATATTCAGAATAACCCTTTTTGTAAAGCCATACGGTAAATTTTCATGCTTTGGAGTACTGAGATTTTCAGTGAAGTCTTCTTATTGCACTTCAATCTGTTTTTTTGTTTTCACAGGTCAGGAAACAGTACATTATTTCAAAAGAAATGATTGATTTTGCTATCATATATACTTTTGATTGCAAAAGTACAATAGTCTGTGCTTATCTGTCAGTTTATACATCAGATCTCACCCACTGTAACCATATAATCAGATATACTGAATAACTATGAAGCTGTATCTTATACCATAATTTCTATTCATGTGTGTTCTAGGACTAATAAATCCCTACTGTATCTTGATTAAAACCAACTTTGATATACACTCTCTTATTCTAAAGTTAATTTTAATCATTTCCATCATAATCATTGTAACTCTGATATCCACTGTTCCTCCTCTCTCGGAGACTAGATTTCTTCCACATAGATTCTTGATGAAAACTAGCACTAAAAGACCTACCCAATCGTCCATGTTGTTTCTTAGATATATTGTCTTCGCTCTCAGATTTGGAAATACCCTGTCCTTGTGATTGGGATTGTTTATCCTGTCTAACACTTCCAAATGGAAAGTTCCAAGGACCGAATCTTTGCCAGTTAAGTCTCTGAAACGCAATAATGCAATGAAGATTTCCTCCCACCTAATGAAAGAAAGAAAGCTTTTTGTTAAATGCATATAGGCACACTTATGATATATTTGACATACACATCTTCATAACAACCAAAATAACAAAGCAAAAATAAAAACGAAACAACCAAAAACCCCAACCCTCTGCTCCATATCTTTTTTTTTCATTCAATTACCACCTGGAATTATATTTATGTTATCCACTGTTTACATTCAATTTATGTATCAAAAGTATTAGTGTATTATTTATCTGTAGACTATTTCTGCCCCTGCTGCTGCTGGATTTTAAACCAACAAAGTTAAATATTGCAACCATAAATACTGTATATAAAGACATCCCTGTTCATCCCTACTGCTGCATAGTCTCCTGTCCTGCATGTAACTATAACTGACAGGTCTGCAAGCAGAGCCTTTTGACTTCTGCAATGCTTCACATCACTGAAGAAGTTCAGAAACTTCTTTCAGTAGAGCTATGTTACAATGCTCAAGTATGGGTATGCTTGCTGAACATCTATCAGTTTTATCCCATCTTAGAAAGTTTATCTTACCTTCTTTGTTTTTCGGTGCTGTAATCCTCTCTCCAGGTGTCGAATATCTAGGTATTCTGGATTTTGAGTGTTTAGATCAGTAACAATATCTGTCCACCTAGAGAACAAAGTATATTATTACCCAGCTGTGATTCTGTGAAACCTCAGCACCACTAGAACTAAAGCTACAAAAGTGTATTTATGTGTCTATCTACATGAAATAGCCCAATAGGGATTTAAAGGTAAATTAATGTGTAAAAGCCTCAGTACTGCAGACATCAAGCTAGGTACAGAGGCTTCAGTTCTAACTGCATCATTCACACTGACCAGGACTGCTCTTGGGAAAGAGCTTCTAAACTGTGCAAGAGCACTTGCTATGCGTCACTATCAACACTCCTTAACAAATTGCCATTGTGTAAAAGGAAGCAGCAAGGTGGTTAGGTGAAGAAATACATTAMCTTTTGACTGTCTTGAACCAGCTCTTACCCTTTTATAGCATTTCATTTGAACCCTTTTTTCCACACCCATTCAACCTGTTTTTACCAGGCTGCTCTGAACAAAACCTGCTCTTTAGTTCTGTCAATAACTTATCAGTTCAATCACTTCCCATTCACTCGGCAATTCAGACTTTCATAGCTCCTTGTAGCCTTGTATTCAAGACAATTTTAAGCCACATTTCAATTTCTTTCAATTTTCAATCTCCAAATTCCCTTCCCTCCCCGCCTTTTTCTTTACATCACCCTCCCAACTCAGGGAAAACATTTCTACTTCAAATTTTGCCCTCCTACATAAAACACACAACTTTTTGCTAGATCCTGATGTGGTCAAAGATGGAAGAAAAGTATCTTTATAATCAGAAATAATATTAGAGGTTTTTATTCCATAAAGCTTTTCTTATTCTATTTGTAGTTCATTATACCACCAGGAAAAAAAAAAAAAAAGTCTGTCAGCAGGATACCAGCACTCTCAGTACCGCAAACACATGGGTAGTGCAATTTTTATTTTCCTGCACTTGAACGCTCATCGGTCCTATTTTTGGCATATACTCACACCACTGACCTAAAGCTTATCTGAGTCTTAGATGCTGGGATAGATTTGACATGCTAGGAAACAGAGAAGCACTTCTAAGTATTCAGGACAATAAAGAAAAAGAAACAAACAAATCCTTGACTTTTCCCTTCCACCACTCAAAACAACAACAACAACATATAAACCACTCTTGAATTAACTGTGGAGAGAAAAAAAAAAGCCTCCAAAATTACCCAGAAGAATTAACTTTCAGGTCAGATTTTGTTATAAGTTTGTCGTTTTAATGCTCACTTCAGCTCCTACTGTATAAGGTTGCAGTTGTACCCAGAGCTGAGCAGTGGCCTTAGAGCAGTACGGCAGGCAATGCYTACCCAAGACAGGGCCAGTGCTTACCTCCACAACGGCAGCCTAAACTCAGCCCATGTTCATACAGCCTGCCTAAACTCCAGCTGGCATCGCTGTAGAGACCCTGGGTGTCTTTTCTGCCCGATGGAAGTCAGCTGCACAATGACAGCAAAGAAAATCGCTTTGGCTCTCAGCAGCCTGTTTCTGCCTGTGTGCAGTACAGCTCAGCATGTCTTCCTGCATGATCTGAATGCCTAGAACCAGCCTTGAGGGTACTGAAAGAACAAATTACCAGAGCAGCAGGCCTGCAGATCTGGTATGGTGCTAACTGTAAGAATTACTGGTTTCTCAAGTAGAATAAAATAAGTTGTCAAAACATGAAGCATTTAACTAGAGTTCTTGTTTCTCTTAAGGCTATGGTATATTCATTGAAAAGAACTGAAAAGTCACCTTATGGTGCCTTTTATATGTTCTTTTYAGAAGAAAACACAGGGCTTTAAATTCTTACCAAGTCACCTACCTCTTACAGTGTATCGTTGGATGCTTCCTGCTCGGCTCRCCAATTAAGATCCAGTATTCCACTTCTTGCTGCAAGACTCGTCCTCTGTTCAACAGAAGATACAATCCTAATAAGATTTACTGGACATGCTAAGGGAAAAAGGAAGATTAACATTCTATCATTGTATAAAGTATTTTATATAACTTAAAATTGTCTCCTCAGCAAAAGAAGTAGATTCTTATGCTACAACTCATGTATGCAATTGCATACATTGAAGCTTTTAGTTTCACAAGACCCGGACGCAACGTTACTCACTATGCAGGAAAAAGATAAAAAGCTCCATCAAAAGTAATTTTACTCTGTTGAAAGGCAGACTTAAGGTAAGATCTAAACAAACAGCTGCAATGGAAACAGAATTCTGAAAAGACTGGTGGAACCCTCGAAAAAAACAGTGGAAGAGCCCTTTTCACTGCTCTTAAACTACATCCCACCTGACAACTGTCACTTACAGTTGTAAAGCAACTTGTATGAAATGAACTGGTGATTTGAACAGCTTCCTCCCAGGCATCCATCAAAATGCGAAGTCAAAACAAAGCAAGAAAAGCCCTCAACTGATCATAATTCAAGTTTGTAAAGCAACTTCCAAGCTCCACAGAGCCTGCACTAGCTTTCCCAGGGAGGGCCTGCAACAGGCATCAGGTGAGGCAGAGTCTTGCTCTGCAACCTTAGGAGCGTGATTAGCCYGTGAAAACCACTTGAGTTTCAACCATGACAATTACTGAGATTTTTCTCCTCAGTTCAGGGATTAGATAGTATATGGCCTTATTATTTGCAACGTCTTATCTATAAAATATCCTGTGAAATAATAATGCATGCTGTCACTTTGCAGGACAGATGGACTTACCTAAGGTCACACCGCAAGTCTGTGGTTGAACTGGGAACTGAACCCAGGTCTCCCGAGTCCAAATCCAGCAACCTAAGATCATACAGGAAGTCTGTGGGTGACCTCAGAGCTCTCTCTTAATCTCAACCTAGCAACCTATTTACTGTTTTCTTTTGCACTTAATTTAAATTCTAAATAAAAGCTCTTCTACAACTACAGTGAAAAAAATGGTACGTAAGAATTACTGTAAAATCTATTAATGGTGCTGCTAGGGTCTATAAATAATTTTTCCCCATCATATACTAGAAGAGGACAAGGTATTGTTATGATCTGACCTCCAGACTAACTTAAAGCTAGAAAAATTCCTCCAACTCATTATTTCATATTAAGTTTTTAGGAGAAATCTGTTTTGGGGGAAAAAAAAAATCTTGACTTCAAAATTACATCACTCTCATCAGAGAACTCATTGCAACTCAAGCACTGTTGAAGTATTTAAACTGTTGATCTATCTCATTACCAAACAATTAGAATTCAATTCTCTTAGGTTTCCAGTCACTGGGCCATATTATTTCTTTATTTTCACATCAGGTAGACTTCTCTATTTCTTTACTTCTCTTCCACCACAGATACTTAATATTTGATCAGGTAAGCAGGCAATTAAGTTTTTGGTAAAGATAAGCAGACTGAGCTGCTGACTTTCCTTGGGAAAAATCTGTGGCATTATTTTCCAAACTTGTCTCACTCAGATGGCACGTGTCAGTGAAYGCAACTTTGATAAAAACACCTGTAYTCCTTTGTTCACACACTGAAAGCTTCCACTGACCCCTGTGTCCCAGTCTCACACTGGGAACAGACTAGATTTAGATGATGATGCTTTACCACCTCYAAACAATTATTATTTTGAACTCTAGAATGTCAGGCAGCATTCTTCATTCCCTGACGTGACGCTGCTTCTTCAGTAGAGCTGAATGTAGCTTGCCTGGTAAGCAAAGGCTCCCTCTGCACCAGCGACCTGCTCTTCATGGCTTCACATTCCCTACAATCGGCATCGTCTGATTTTTTGTTTCCTTATGCTCATTGGTAATATATATTTAACCAACAGCCAAAATTAATACTTTCCACAGTTTTCTGTTTAAATTCTCTCACTCAGTTGGCTAGGTTGTGTTTAAATCTGTAAAATCAAGCCTCTCAAAGTACACCAGGTAGTATCTTGCTAGCTTGGACATAAACGCTGTTCCAACTTGCACTGCAATACTATTGTGGAAGAAAAATGGTATTAACTTGCAGTAAATTTCTCTGTAGATTTTCTCTACCACAACAGCAATGCTAACAATATCTTACCTGTACGCTTTACTAGCTTTTACAGGAGTTGCTTCAAATCCAATTGGGCAAAAATAATGATTTTGGCAATGGTAGATGTAGGCCATTGATTCATCTTTCAGTCCACGTGTTAGCTTTGCCAGGGCCCCTGTAGCTACAAAGAAAGATCAAGCCACGTTTCAAAGTGCTTTTGATCCTGTGTCACACATTCACCAGAAAAGCCTATGTGATAATACAAAATTTGCATAGTTGCACAGCTTTTTTCTTTTTAAATAAAAAAAGGAAAAAAAAAAAAAAAACAGGCTCATACAAAATATAATTTTGACTTAAAACCTGTAGCTTACGATTCATTTTCCCGCATGGTACAAAAACACCTGCCATATCACTGGGTACAAGGAAAATATAAAACCTACATTGTTTTTTAGAACAAAATCATACCAGAGATTCCTTTCCCTGCAAGAAAAGAACCAAAAGTAATCTAACTTGAGAGAGATACTACAATGCACAGCACACCCACTGCCCCAAGTCAGATGAGGCACATAACAGAGACAAAATTGGAACTCCTCAGAGTTTTCACACATTTTTCGTATCATGAGCTTCTTAAAGCTTCATAGTCTTGGAAACTGTTTCAAGAACAGAGTGGAAAAGCACTGAAACATGAAAGAGMTGCCAAATGGGACACCAAGGAGAAGAGAGGGGGGAAAAAAAAAGTCTGAATGTACAACAATTCTAAAGCAAACACCAACTTGCTAATGTTTCCACTTCAAAGAATTCCTCACAACTTTTCAGTAGTCCAGTCCTTTTAAATTACCCTTTCGGTCTGAAGATAATTACCCAGCCTACCTTACAGGCTAATAATCTGTAAACACAAATACATTTTTTTCCTCAGTTGAAACACTTGCAGTGCACACAAGGGAAAACTGGAGCTTTGGCAGATAATTCAGAGTAATCACCTAACACTTAGAGCTATAGGACAGCTTATCTGAAACTCCAAATATAAAGATTATKCACATAGTCTATTCTGTCAAATCTAACACATAATAGGACTTTTCCAGCTTGCATACTGGGAGATGAATGCTTTAGGATTAGCTACTTACCAGTTTCTCCAGCTGTCTTGTTCTTCCCATGAGGTTTATAAAGAACGTATGAACATCCCTTTATATGGAAGTGATCATTTATTTGTCTAAACCACCTGAAACAATAAGCTTAAAGATTTTAGTATCTTAAAATTAGTAAGTACAATTTTCTCCCACTTTTCTCCCACTCCTTGGCAAGTCCCTGCCACATGCATAGAGTTCTCAGATGATCATGCTACACTCACGCAAATAAAATAAAACATCTAGAAAGCTATATAAGTGTTTAAAGTCTTCTCCTCCACCTTATTTATCCAAACCTGGCATAGATCTKTGCATAACCACCAGAGATTTGAAACACATTCATACTATTGTGTTCTGTCTAGCCCTATCTGACGTCAAGAAAAATGCTYTACTTCTGAAGTGCTAAACTTTAAATATGGCTTGCATTCTAACACAGACATTAGAAGGTATGACATCTTAGTGAGACTGCATATCCTGTTTGGCTTTTAACACATCCAGTTCATAAACCTAAAGTATTTCAGATATCCCATATCAGAACTCCTCACAGCAGCCTTAAGTAACAAATGGTCTCAGATATTCACTGCATTTTTTCTGCACTAGAAGATTCAACTTCACATTTCTCAAGACWGCACCTCAATTATAAAGGTATCTCAGGATGGATCTTGCTCTCAGCCCTCCTGTTTTCCAGTCTGACAAATACTTTAAAATAAATGACTGAGCATAGAGRGAGTTAGAAAAAAACAATGTGGATCAGCAGTGGTGCACAGAGCACTCATGGCAGTGGGGAAGGAGGAAGGATTTKGGGTTTTACTTTCTGACCTACAGACTATTAATTTAAAGAGACAGACTACTGTAACAGCTTCTTCTAAAGAGGTTACTACATCCTGAAAAACTCCCAAGAGATACAAAATAAGATCTGTCTTTCAAGGCAGAGAAGGAAATTTTCATGACTGTCCTCAACAACCTAGCTGGTATCCTACTATTTAAGAGCAGAGTGCTGCTGCATTTTCTAATCCAATATCCATACGTTGTGCCAAGCTATATATATATATATATATCACCTTCCAAACCAGATAGGATACTACTGAGAGAACAGGCAGAAGACTGTAATGTTTTTTAATTTCACAGATGGGTAACAAATTAAAAAAGTGTCAAGATGTTCAGCACCATCCAAACACACTTGTCGCCCTGTGTGATTCTAAAACTCTTTGAGCTTAGTAAAATGGAAAAGAACAGAGACTTTTGGCTTAATCTCCCAAGACCAGCGAGTAGCAGGGCAGAATTTAAACAAACATGCTTTTCRGATTCCATTTCTATTTCCACTCCCTGTCCTATCCTGAATAAGTTTTATGTGATAGAGGCACAGGGAACACTCATTCTCATTTTCAAATTTAAAGCTGTTTTTTTGTTTTTTGGGTTTTTTTGAACACAGAGCTACCGTTATATGAGATGCTTTTATAGGCTATTTTAACAACATTTAACATTTACATTGACATTTAACATGGCTTTTGAAGGCAGGTGAAAARCATAAAAATCTTTCCTAATCAGGACATTTGGATTCATTAGAATATTACAGGGTCACCAATCAAACTGAATGAAATTTAATGTTCTCATGATTTGTGTAYCAACATAATGCCATGCAGAATGGCTACTGCTCGTTTCAAGAAGTTCATCTGGACTCTGTCGGAGCCATAGATTTTCTCCATTATTTGGAAAACTCAGATGACAAAATTGTGGCAGCCCTCCYTTCCTTCTTTCCTTCCTTCCTAATAAACCAATATGACTGTGTTTTTAGAGATTCTAACTCTCAGTTTACTCATGTTATTTTTGCATATATTAACACTTTGCTTACATCAAGAATACCAGACATACCTCATCAAAGTTGTATTTCCAGTGAAAGGGCCAAATCTGATCTCCTCAAACGGTGGTTGAAAGCCCAGTATATGCAAAGCTTCCTCTTGAGTAATAGGTGGCAAACTTTAAATAAATAAATAAAGTTGAATAAAGTAATTAAGAAAAGCTATTTTAGACTCTCTGGAGATAAAATGGCCTAACAGCAACTTACCTTCCAGCCCCAAGTGTACTATATAAGAAATTCCAGCAAGACACTAGGGATGAAATTCCACAAGAAGTCTTGTACTGCGGTCGGCTAATACAATACCTATTTAAAAAAAAAAAAAAAAAATCACATCAGTAAGCGCTGTTGATTTAGCTATGTGACCATCCTGAAGTTCTTTTGAATATGATAATGATTCCTATAAAAAGTGCATTATTTTTAAAGAGTTCAGCCCAAATACACTACACACTAAATCAATTCTTTCAGATAGTTTCAGAGAGTGTCTAACAAACTGAAGGAAACTATAACCTGGTGTCATACAAATGAGCGATCACCAAACTTTTAACATTTGCTAGTAAGCTCTAAACTAATGATCTTGTTAAAAAAAAAAAGAAAAAAAGATCATAGTTTCAGCCAGTCTCTTTCTAACACATAAGCTTTGAGTAAATTGCATATCTACCAATTTACTAATGAACATGATTCTGGGATGCAGGTTCTCAGGACTTTAATTTCCTGATATTACAGAAATGCAGTAAGTTTTAAGCATTAGGTGAATTCATTAAATTAAATGAACTTATTGAACTAAGACTGTATGATATACATTCACAGCCTGGGTAAAACTAATAAATTTTGCTCAAGTATTTCCATACCAAAATAAAAATGGTGGGGTGATTACAGTGAAGGCTATTTTTTTGGCCTGACTGCACTGGTGAACTTGCATTTTATTAGCAACAAGCAGACACATAGCTCATTTCCTCACTGACAGGGAAAATTGTTTGGAGCAAAATGCTTCTATATGTTAACATATGAAATAGAAGCTGCTACTCTCACCACCTTGAGGAAAGTATGTTAAACAAATGAAGACTTAATCTCATACAGTAGATCAAACAGTATTTTTACAAAAGAAAAAAAAGACTTCTTAACAAGGCTTAAATAAATAAGATAATCAGCAACAGTGTTTACCAACAGGCTATA
This sequence comes from Nothoprocta perdicaria, assembly GCF_003342845.1. Taxonomy (NCBI): domain Eukaryota; kingdom Metazoa; phylum Chordata; class Aves; order Tinamiformes; family Tinamidae; genus Nothoprocta; species Nothoprocta perdicaria. The sequence continues at coordinate 72,473 of NW_020455586.1, forward strand.
TGAGGGTAATCTTAAATAGAGGTCTGAGACACTACCATCTTCGGAGGTCCAACACTTTCCTGTCCTTCACCTCCTCAAGAGCAGATCGCTGAGGACACTCCCTGTGCTGTTTGCTTTTTTTCTCTGAAGACTTTTTCTTTGCTACTTGTTTCTTTACGTTGCCTGGAAAACAAATTTCAGAAGCAAATGAACATCCAGTTTACCTTCCTCTTGGATTTCTTTTTTTATTAATAGCATGCATCTCAAATAGAGATGATAGCTCCAGATATCTAGACCATAGAGATGCCATTAAATGATAACTGGGACTAAACATTAATTAAAGGAAAGGCTTAAATGAGCAGTCAAGACCGTCAAGGGGTTTGTACAGCATTCACCAATCACCTAAGCAGCACCTTGCTTTTCTTGAGGCAGAAGTGACCACCACCTATTCCACCATGTGGACAGGACAGTCAACCTGACTGCTTTCTAAGGAGTTAAATCAGCCATTCCAGAAATGGGATCTCTGAAAAAAAAAACATCTACCACAATGATGCCCCAGCGCGGGAACACCCAGGACGCGATCACCAGCATAAACTTCTCATTGCATAATATCAAATAAACAGGAAAATATAACTGTTTTTCACACGCAAGCTGCATAGCCAGCTAGATTTTTTGATGCAAACTGCTATGCAAATCTAGTAAAAAGAATATATCCCCAAGGTCTTTTCTTTTTTGCAAGCCATAGAGGCAGGGAAAAAATAAAACAGTTGAGCCATACCTCAAAGCAGGAGAATTTGTCCCATTTTGAAGTCATCAGATCCAAATGAAATAAATGAAATGTATACATTTTAGCAAAACTGACCTCCCTGTAAGATGTCATCATTGTTTTTTATTTTTATTTAGGATGCCACATGTAGATGTAAAAAGACAATGGCAATTAGACAAAAAATTATTAAAGTTCTGCTAAAGTGGTTTCACAGTAAGGTAAACAAAACAGCTATATTGACTAGGCCAGGCAACACATTACTGAAGAGCTGCAAGCAGCTCAAGTTAAGCAGAGGGATTAAAGGACAAAGAAGCCACATGCATGCAAATGCTTAATTCACAGCTGATACTTGTGTTTATGTAGAGAAAGGCTATAGGAAGCAGTAAACAGTTCTGTAGAAATGGCYTTCCTAATATCATATACATATATTTTATATACACACACACACTTTCATTAAGCAAACTGTTTTTCTAGATAGTTGAAATGAATCCATCCACTTATCAAAACCAAAGCCCAATTCTTCTTTGAGTGCCAAATACAGATTGTTCTTCCATCTCTGAAGAACCTTGCAATATTTCTGCAAATCATAAATCTGCACCTAGTCATTAAAAATAATTATTAATGAAGTGGGTTCTACTAAAAAAGGCAAAAAATAAAAGCAAACCACAGGCATTACCAGCACAGTTAAGTAAAATCCAGCCTTGTTTTAGAGCTGTTTAGAGGCAGCTGCTCTTCCAGCTCCCTCTCCAGAGCGAGCTCTGAGCAGGAACCCTGGCTCCATCGCAGCACCAGGAGTTCACTCAGCCTCTTACCTGTTTTGTTCTTCAGACTGGGGGCCATGCTGTTGAACTCAGACTTGTCGATCTCCCACGCCAGAGGGAGCTTCCCGAGGCTGTCAGACAAGCTCTCCAAGTTTGCATCTTCACTGTAAATCAGCTCCGAGACACCTGCCTGAATGCCAAGCAAGCCAGGCGCGCTGTTGCCCACGCTTAAGGCGRCACCTCCTGACAGGCAGGCACTAACAGAAGCACTTGGGCTTTTACAAATAGAGGTTACTCTGTTTAAAAAAGCATAGTCCGAGCAAATGGTATAAAATTTCTCCCTTGTGTGAGTCACAGGGCATCCCCATGGGTACAGCCCATCTCCCCGGGAAACTAGGGATGCAGCGGGGGGCTCCGACACGCAGTAGGGCTTCACAGGATCACGGAGAGGCGCCTCCGGGGATTCCTTCCCAGGTCGGTTCTCTGTGTTTCCATTGTTTCCAGAACCATTCTCCTTTTCATCTTCTGAAATGTTAGGCATTGAATGATGCTGAAAAAAGAGTAGCGCACAGCTAAGAATATASGTATTTAAATTGCTGTTACAGCACAGTCTACGTCATTGCAAGATACTGATGAGGTATCTGGGGAGAAAAACAAAAAGGAAAAGAGTTAGTGCAAGTGCTTCAGCTGCTAATACATCAATAGCTACAAAGCTTATTTTTGAATTTAAATCCTATAAAAGATGACATACTCTTCAAGATACAGTACACATTCTGCCTGAACATAATTTTCCCAAGCATCTCTAGACTTCTAAAAATTGATTTATTGTGAACCATCATCCCTACACATCAGGGTGATATCATGATGGTGACATCATGTGAAATTGGATTTTTAAATCAGCTCTRGATTGAAAAATTAAGTTTCCTACACATACCTAATCGTGGTTGACCACTTCTACCCTTCGCAGTCAGAATATCTGACATACGTGGAACATAATTTATGCATATTAACAACTTACAGAGACAGCCACTTAAGGACAGATTACTGAAAAAAATAAAAAAACTACCCATTTTTGGTGCAAGTGACGCTCAAACGTACAGAAAATGACGGCCACGATAATCTCTTGTTTATTACGGCCTGTCAACACCCGACTCAGTGGGTCCCGCTGCTTTATCACACGCGGCGGCCGGGAACCCCAGAGCTCCCGCGGGGGCAGCCCCCCGGCGGAAGCCCCGCTCCGTGCGGGCGCCTGGGGCTCCCCTCGGGCAGCTGCGCAGGATCCGCGGGACGCAGGAGACTCCCCTGCCCGTCCAGCGGCCGCCGCCACGAGCCCCGCGGTGCCGGCGGCGCCGCTGCTCGGGGCCCCGCGGCAGCGCAGCGCAGCCCGCGGCTGGAGGCGCTCCCTGCAGCCCAAGCGCCGCGGTGGCAGGGCCCGACACCCGCCTCCCGCCGCCGCACGGGGAGGGGAAGGGGAAGGGAAGGAGAGCGACGCGGCCCCTTACCTGCGCGGCGCCGCCATTACCTTCGCCCTGGCGGGAGCGCGCCGGGAACGGAGCATGCGCGGGGRGGGGGGGGGGGCAGCGCCGCGCTCACCTGCGGCCCCGCCGGGCGCCACCACCTGCCGCCGCTGCGCGGGGGAGGCCGCGGGGGGCGCGGTGGATCCGCCGGGCAGAGCCGGGCGTGCCCCGCCCGTGAGGCCTGCGCGGCAGCCGCGAGGGGCGGCTCTGCCGCCCCCCTCCCCTCTGCTGCCCTTCCCCCCCCGCCGGGGCGCTCTCGTGGTCTCGTCCGCCGCTGCCCGGCGGGAGGGGATGGAGGGGAGGAGGGGGCGGCGCGGCGCGAAGGGGAGGGCGGGATGTAGATATTCCTTTTTTTTCCCCTAAATAATAATAATAGTAGTAATAATAATAATATTTAATAATGGTTGGAGGAAGCCAGAAATTTGTTTTTTTCCTGCTTGATCTCTGCCAGGAAGGCGCCTAAGCTAAGATGGGTGCCTGGGTGCAGGAAAATCCAGTTGCAAATGACCTGTTGCTGCCTGGAAATGCCGGTGCTGACAGAGGGACACGTGCGGCCGCGTGAGGCTGCCCGGCTGGGCGGCCGGGCAGTTATTTATCCATCTGGGAATGCGCAGACTTGGAGTGTTGAATGGCTGCTTATACGGCTCTGCATCGCAGGACGAGTGAAATTGAAGCAAGAAACGGAGAAAGCGGGAAGGAGTTGGAGCCTCCTGCTAGCCAGGGATTCGGGGTTGTTGCTCATGTCTATTCCCTGTGATTCACATACCGGGGTGCCAGGCTCGGCAGCCATGGAGAGGAGCGTTGGAGCCTTAAGGGTGTCTCATAGCTCTCACYGATGCGGTGGAGGGATGTCGCAAAATTGCTCTAATGCACCAAATTGGTAGTAACAGTGCAGCATTTTATACGGCTTCGTCGTGAGGAGATTGACCTCTCGTAACTGAGAGTGTCTGCCCAGGCTTCGCCRGCTGGAGAGCCTCAGCTGGCCAGCAGCCTTCAAAGTGATTAAACAGTTCTGCCTCCAAAGCGTTTTTAATTTGAGCCAAATTACAGGCATTAGGGTAGCAACAAAGCTGGCTTTGCCAGGCAGGACTAGAATTGGGGTTTATGGTTTATTTTACAGCTTGTTTGGGTGCTGGAAAACAGTGCCAAATGTGTACACAGATTCCCTGAGCGGTATTTATGCGGGGGAGGAAAATCCGGGAGGCAGAAAGACAAGAGGGTAGGAATATGTCACCTTTACTTCATGGATATTCTGCTTTTTTTGCTAAGGTGCCAATCCCTCTTCACTAGGAAGAAGGAGTGCAGTATTTGAAATCGTTACTTATGGCATTTCTTGTTAAATAAAAAATCTTTAGGATTCTCTTCCGAGGACGTTACGGAAGATAGTCTCAATATCTTATTTCATACAGCAAAACCCAAGCTGTGTAGTATATTTCAGTTTATAAAATAAATATCATAAGGCAAAAACTATTGCAGCTGAAGCTTGGAATTTTTTAAGGCATTCTATGATGAAATTGCTTGTCAGAAAAGTCTAAAGTAACTGATCTAGATGGTCCTTTCTCAGMCTACAATTTTCTAAAAGCAATTGATTTTTTTTTTATGCCTTTCTATAAAAGTATTTGCAGTCTTTCAAAATGCAAACCACAGAATTCAAAATCAGACTCCTTGATGAGATTTATTGTTTGCTTTATCCAGAGAAGAACAGTAAAGAGCAAAACTGAAGCAATCTTTTCGGATGGAAGTTCTTCCACAAAGGAGCCTTCCTGTTCATGAGGTTTTTCCAGCTAAATAACTAAGATAAGCATTTGGGTATGTGTGTGCACAGATGTATTAAGAGCAGTGTCAGTGCTTGACACTTTCTTTCCATGTTTGTTCTTCCACACAGAAGTGGCATCGTTTTCCTGAGTTCCATGGTGTTAACCATAACCCGCTTCAAGAAACTGAAGACCTTTTAAACCTTTCTCTCTTGGGCATCAGGGTGGCATCTTGCAGCCATCAAGACCTTGGTTGCTGCAACCCAAACCACCACGCTGACACAACTCCGAACTATGCAGTGAAATCCGCCGCAGCTGCCCACAGCTGTCCCTGGTTGTCCTGGTCCACACGCCGAGCGCTTCTTTCCTTTTCTCTGCAGTCCAGGGAATGTTCCTTGATGTTCCTTTAAGCTGATCCTGAACAATTTGAAGRTACTGGAGAATGGAGGCTTTCCCTGAAGCCTGAGGGCCACCCGTCTGGTCTGGGTGCCTTTCCACACCCCTATACTACCTCCCCATCTGGGAAGGGGATGCACTCCAGCCTTCACAGCATCACTCCTACCTTCATAAAAACATGTGGATATACCTATATAATCATTCAAAAGAGCACAAAATTATGACAAAACGCTATGTAGAAATGCGTTGAGTGTGTAATTGCCGTGCGGCCAACTTGAGTCGTCTTAGTGAGGCGGGCAGTCCATCTCTTCTCCAGAATAACTGGATAGAACAAGAGGAAATGGCCTCAAGTTGCAGCAGGGGTGGTGTAGGTTAGACATTAGGAAGAATTTCTACACAGAAGGAGTAGTCAAACGTTGGAACAGGCTGCCCAGGGAAGTGGTGGAGTCACCATCTCTGGTAGTGTTCAAGAAATGTGTAGATGAGGCGCTTGGGGACATGGTTTAGCTGGTGTCGAAGGGCTTACAGTTGGACTCTATGATCTTGAAGGCCTTTTCCAACCATAATGACTGTGATCTTGGCTTGCTTTCTTGCTGATAACTCAGAAAAGCTGTATACTGATATATTTTTTTATATATATATTTGTGGTTTATATTTTTATTATTTATATTTTTGTTGAATAAATTTTAAGATGACAGTCAATATAATTGTGGTTCAAAATACTTCTCAGTAAGCTGTGCACCTCTACCATTTTTAATCTGCTTGCAGGGACAGAATTTGGATCATTTTGCAAACACAGAACGTAACACTTTCAAATAGGATTGGCTCTAGACAGTGCAGCGGACTTAGGTTAGCAGGTACTGTTTTTATCATCAAAGATCCAGTGCCTCCCCTGGGACTGTGGGATGTGACTATTTGGATTATTATATTTGTATTAATGCAAATATACATCTGTGGCACTGTGAGCGATAGTACATCCCAGCTATACATAACATTGGGGGAAACGTGCAAACCTAGCCACACAGGCCTTCAAAGCTAGAAAATTGCAGGCTAGGGAGCTTAGTCACGACACTATCTGTTCCGATGCAGGAATTTGCCAACGTTTTCCTGTTCCGATRCAGGAATTTGCCAACGTTTTCCTGCCCGTTACGCCGTTTCTCACACTGAGGAGGGTGAAGGGCAGCGCAGAGGCGTCACGCGGCCTCGCGAGGCGCTCGGGGGGCGCTGGGCGGGGCGGGCGCCGCGCCCCCAACCGCCGCCAACGKTCGCCGGCCAACGGCCGCCCTCGGCGCCGCGCGACTACAAGTCCCAGCAGCGCCGGGCGGGCGGCGGCGGCTCTGGTCTTTTCGCGCTGAGGCCGCACGGAGGGAACGCGTTGTCGGCCCCTGCTCCTGGCTCAGCCTCATGCCGCCGCGCCGCGGGCGGGACTGCGCCGGGCGGCGCTGAGGGGCGGCTCGGCGGGCGCGCTCTGCTCCGCGGCTTTGCCTCGCGCCCCGGCGCCCGCCCGCCCCTCTGCCCCCTCGCTGGCTCCCCGCTCCCCGGCGCCGCCGATGTGCGGCCTCGGGCTGCTCTGCCTCGCCCTGGCCGTGGCCGCGGGCGGAGCGCGGCAGCCGAGCGCAGAGCGCACGCGGGTATGGGGGCCCGGCCTGAGCGCCGAGGCCGCCCTGCCCACCCGCTACTTCTACGTGCAGGCCGTGGGCGAAGACGGGCTCGAGTAAGTAACCGCGGTTAAAACGGCGCTTGCCGACCCCCCCAGGCTGTGCTTTCATGGCCGCCTCCCCGCTGCCATCCAGATGGTGGGACTGATCGCACGGGGAGTTGGAGAGCTCTCTAACTGGCCTGCCCCAGGCTTACCTCCGCCCTCCCATCCCCCAAATATATTTTTTATATATATATATGTGTGTGTGTGTGTGTGTGTATGTATGTACTTTTTTTTGGGGGGGGGGGGGAGGGTGGTGGTGGTGGTGGTGGGGAGGGATTGGTTAGTGCATGTGAAACTTTGTGCTTTCCCTCGCTGAAGCACAATGCTAAAATTCCCATTGAGATCCATGCATCCTTAGCGGGACTAGCCTTACCTACTCGCACCCCTCCTGAACTACTTCAAACTCTTACTAACTTAGTAAAAGCACTGCTTGCTTTTGCTAAAAGTAGTAAAAGAGCTGCTTACTTTTGGTAAGTGCTTGCTTGCTTATTCTTTGCAGAAAGGGAAATAGCTGATGCTGAAGGCTCCTTATGTGGCTTGTGCAGTATGTAACCTGGAAAGCTAGTTCAATCTTTGCATGGGTGTCAAATGCTATGTAACACTATCCTTATGTTAATTCTAGCCGACCTGTTTGCATAAGAAATGTCTGGTTTGGGGCAGTTTTTGACTAAAAACAATGTGCAATAAACTGTAAAGGTGAGTTCATTGATGGAATAGAAGACCACAAAGGAGTCTGTAGAGCTAGACTGTTTCAGCCGTTGGTTAATTTGTCGAATTGATTTGATTTTTCTGATCCACAAGATGAAAGTAGGGAATTGTCTTAGTTATTATGTAATTACAGTCTTTTCCAAATTTCTCAGAAGTTGTTTCCATTGTGTTTATATAAAATCTTTTATACCATTTTTATACCAAATTTCATATGAGGTAAGCATTTTAAAAACTTAACAAAACAGGCACTTTATTCTGCTTTTTCAAAACCTTAGCAATAAACCATTAATTTATTATATGCATTCTCAGATTTCTCTGTTTGTTTCCACTGCTAGGTGTACCTGTATTTCTCTTGAACATACAGTCACCAGATCAATATAGTTAATTGGAAGGTACTCCAGACACCATTGGGTAAACTGGAAGCATTTTAGTTTTTTAGTTCTCTCTCTATATAAAATAATTACAGTATTAAGCTGTAGTACCTCTTCATCACTCTGCTACTATTGATAAAGGGCTGTACTACATTTTAAATGTTCTGTGTTTCCATATAAACAACAGCCAAAAAAAAAAAAGTATTTCCTATACTGTTCAACATGTAACCTCAAATAATTCTGGAAGTGTGTTCATGACTTGTCTGAGTGGCAACTGCAAGTAACCTAGTGCTTCTGACAGCACCAGACAGTGTGTCCTTACCTTGCAAGGTAACTTATTAAAACTCTGTTTGGAAAAAATCATGCCTTACCTACCTGAACATTAGGACATTGTGGTCACAAAGTCAGCCCCAGTGAAGTCTGCCAACTTGAAAAGGAGTAGATGAAGCTCTAAGAAAATGTTTGTGTGGTTTTTTTTCCTAATTAAGCTTTCCCTTATTTTCTGGTTAGGTTCACTTCGTCACCGGGTGAGAATGCGTTCCAGGTGAAGATAACTGCTCCAGATGAGCAGTTCACTCGGGTTGGTGTGCAAGTATTGGACAGGAAAGATGGTTCCTTCATTGTGAGGTACAGGATGTATGCAACTTACAAGAACCTGAAGATAGAAATTAAAATGAAAGATAAACAAGTTGCAAAGTCTCCATATATTTTAAAAGGTAAGRAGCAGCACTGTATAGAGATTTCATATTGTGGCTTTTTCTCCTAATCTGTGCATTTTGTCTAGGATTAGCATGGACCTTCTCAGGAAATGCTGAAAACTATCCAATCCCTCTGGAGTTATGTACAGTTATAAGTGCTCTGCATATACTATTAAGTAGACAAAACCAAAATACATGCTATGAAACTAATGCATATTGAGTACATGTAAATCTTTCAGTCAGAAGCAGCCAGACATGTTCTTGCAGTCAGTACGTGTCCTTGCAAAGTTGCACGAGGATTGGACCTAAACAGGCAGTGCTCAGTGTCTGACCCTTTTGTTCTGATCTCAGTGGCTTGATGGTTTCAGTTTCTAAAAATAATCTAATAATTGTATTTCTAAAAGGACCCGTTTACCATGAAAACTGTGACTGCCCTCAGGAGGACAGCAGTGCATGGCTGGAAGAAATGAGCTGCCCACAGACTATTCCACAGATTCAAAGAGACCTAGCAAATTTTCCCACTGTTGATCCAGACAAGATTGCAAAGGAAGTTCCACAGAGGTTTGGACAAAGGCAGAGTTTGTGTCATTACACCATCAAAGATAACGAGGTACGGTATGAGTTGATCTGAAGTCCATGTGGAGATCTGATCAGTTAAGCTACTTGGCTTTTTGCAGTTCAAAAAAACTATGTTAATCTGTTCTTTTAAGAAACTGCTTTTGCTTCTCTGTCCTTCAAATTGAATATTTTAAATACAAGCTCAATAATACTTAACAGTAAAATGTGTTCTGTCAACATTACAGCCTAACAAATTACTCTCCAAAACTATACAACCCCTCAATAGGAGAACTGGGAACACAACTGAATCTCCTAACTAGTGTCCAGTTTTCCATCCTCTGCATAGTAACTGCTGTGAAGTGTCATGATGTGCATCAATAAATTATGCTGTGCATAATTCTGACGTAAAGAAGTAACACCCAGCTCTGTCAGAGCTATAGTTCTTCATTAAAAAAAAAAAATCATTAAAATTACTGTCTTGAGTACAGTTTCACAGGGAAATGAGAATAAAAGAACACGAGAAACAGGCAACAGTTTCTTCCAACAAAGACAGACCTAGAATGTCTTCAATGAGCAAGTAAAGCTTGTCTTTTTTTTTTTCCCTATTTTCCTATGATTCTGTGAGAGACAAGATTTCTAAAGCTTCCCAGCTGGTTCATAGTTTGTATGATTTTATTTACACATTTATCTGACTAGATCTTTACTATGAAGCTAGAAGAGTTTCAAATTATGCCAGCCGTTCTCTGAAATGAAAACACCAGTCCAATAAAAACTTTGGATTGTTTTTAGGTTTATATAAAGACATATGGGGAACATGTTGGCTTCAGAATTTTCATGGATGCTATACTTCTTTCTTTGACAAGAAAAGTGAGTACATCTATACATTTATTTATGTGTCATAATTTAAAGRAATGTGAACTCAATAAATGCACTTGGGTATTTTTATTATATTGGTTATAAGCTGTTTTTGTTCTTGATTAATAATTGAAAGATCAGATGGAATTTTTTGGCTGAAGTTGGGATATTCTGGAATGCTATATGAACAGTGTATGGAATATCACAAATGTTAATTGATTAGCAGAGTCAGGTAGGCTTGAAGAGTTTGGTCTTTTTTTTTTTTCTACAGAGTAAATTAGCCATCTTGTAGGATCTGTGCTTGCTAGAGAAAAAATAAGAGACTTTCTCCACTAAATTTATCATTCTCCACTAAATTCAATGTGTTGAAAATAAGACAGGAAGCATCAGAAGTCTACATGGCATGTGGGAAAGGTCCCTCATCTATAGGCAAAAAGCACCACCCAGGCTCTTTGCTAGAGCATCTATTAAAAAAACCCTGATGTTCTCTATGTAGAGGCAGAAGGAATAATTAAAAAATAAAGGACTGAAGTTTCAGCACACACAGATTGGGACACCTGTAAGGCACCCTATGGAGTCTTCTATAATTTGGACAAGTTCCGTAATATCTCTGTGATAGAAGTGATGACCTGATGCCTACAGAAACCTCAAGCATAAGAGGTGCAGAAATGGCTGTAAGTTTGGGGAGCATTATCTTCAAGGCAAGTGTTCAGTGTATCCAGTGTAAGCTCTAAGTCCAGACTTCACGAACGGTAACCCTGGAGAACTGAAATCAAATACCAACATATAAGGTAGAGAGCAGCTATGAGGAAAAAGCGAGTTGTTAGTGACACTAATAAACAATACCAAGGGCACAAGGACACATTCCTCAAAGCCAACTTGGCCTCTTCCTATTCTTGCTAAGGAACCAGCTTTCCAGTGACCTGATGTGCAATAAGGAATTGGAAGAAGTGGAAACTAGTTCACATTACTGAAATATCCATTAACGTTGTTAATACATGTGATTATTATGTACACAGAGTAGCTTCAGAAATAGGAAGGTGTCTGAGTTAAACAGTATCTGTTTCTGTCTGTAAAAATGACACAGTACTTGTCTTTGAAAGAGGAAGAGATGGGAGCTAACAAAGGATGGGAGTTGTTACCCTAACTAAATTACTTAGAAATCCGTGTAAAAAAAAAAAAAAATCATATTATTATTTTTATGCTTATCAGTATCAAACAAAATGGAGTTACTATGAACAAAGCCAGACATTTATAATTTTCATGAATAATAGATTTTGTGTGTGATGACAAATGTTTCTATTTTAGAAAGGCTTCTGAGGGTTCAACTCTGTTGAGCTTCTCATGAACAAGATAGAAAAACTTCGATTAGAAGAAACTGTGTAACATGGTTGGAAAATGTTTCTTAGAGAATAGTTGCAACAGGTGAAAGGTGCCCCAAATGTTTCTTCCGAGATTTGTCCTAGGCCCATTTAGTAGTGTTTTGACTGAACAATGAATAGAGAATATACTTAGTAAATTTACAGATAACATAAAGCCTGGGAAAACCTGCAGGCACCTTGCAGAACAGCATCAAAAGTAAAGATGCTCTTGATTAGTAAGAGAAGTTGTTTGAAAAAGTGCATGTAAATGAAGTAAAAGGGGCATCATCCAACATAAAGGCAGAATAAACCAGACAATTAAAATGAGTGGTAGTTTCTGCTGCAAAATGATTCAGTTAATGACATTGCGGAGGAAAGTGGTAAGAATGACTGGAYGTACAAAGCATGATTCATTTAAATAAGGAAAGTTTCATCTCGCAGAAACTGATGGAAATATGAAGAGAGTCTTTGATTCATTTATAGGGTTGCTCTGTGGAAGATGGAGGGAAACTGTTCTCTGTGGCAGTAGTGAAAGATAAATAATGGAATTAAATCTCATCACAGGAATATAGGTTAAGTGTTGRAAAAAGACTTGTTAACTCCAAAGAACATTTATCATCCCAGAAAACACTGTTTGCTTCATTCCCAAAAGATGGCATAGGATTTTTTTGTTCAATAATGTGATTGAACAGCAATGCAGTGGTTGGTTTGGAAAAGAAAATATAACCTGTTGGGTGATTTTGTTACTACTGATATAGACAAAATGTAATTTGTAGTTTTTTCATGTCCGTTAGATGGCACTATGCTAATTAACATTACTGCTGAGGATGGGAAAGTGTATCCAAGCTCCCTTTGAAATGAAGATACACAATGAAACCTCTCCTGACAGTGCGTACACAGAAGGCAAAAGCTACCGCTTTGGGCGCTCTCTTTAGCGCTTCAGGATTTGTCTGGCAARGCTTTGCATATATTATCAGGCTAGAGAAAGTATCTTCAGCCACTCAGGAGTATGTACCCCTCGTTTGATACCTGACAAATGATTAATTCCTATTTCTGTCCAAAAAGAAATGTAATGAAATGTATTTGGGCCACTGAAAATCCTGAAATGCTAGAACATGACCAGGTGTTCTGACTTCAGGAATAAAGAGGTTTAAAAGCAGAAGTTTTTTCATAYATAATATAGCAGGGAGTCAGCATGCTTATGCTTTATACTTGTAACAGTATCTTTTATGTGCATATACTTTGTGAATTATTAGCCTGTTATATGCAAAGTGTTCTTCCTTCAGAAAAGCTACTTTCTCATACAGAAAGTGACATAACATGAACAAAATATTCATAATCATACATGATCTCTAAATTATCTGATACTAATCAGGACCAAGATCCTGGTGCTATTCCAAGAGTTTTCTAAAAACAACAACTTAATAATCAGATGCTCATAATATTCAAATACTGCATTATGAATTATTAAGGAAGTAAGAACAAAAGAAAAAAGATGGTGTTTGTGTATAAAAACCTGTGGCCTTCCTGCCTGTGAATACTGTGTGCAGAGCTCATTTCCCTCAAAAAGGAATATACAGGGACAAGGGTGTTCGCGTGTCAAGTGACTTGCACAGCAAGACAGGCTAATTAACCTATCTTGCTTTTGCTTTGAAAGAGGCAGCTGCAGGAGATGTAGAGATTTATCTACAAAAAGTACACCATGAAGAGGGTGAACTGGGAACAGGTAAAGGAGTTTTGAAGTCACACTGGCCCTGCATTCAAGCTTCTGTAGAACTGTATTATTTTCCCTTCAGCTTTCTGCTGTTCACGTTGAAGTGTCCCACATTTTTAGTTACTCCTTACAAGGCAGCTGGTTGATCCCTATCTGAGGAGCTGCTCTCCCTTGTACCTTCTCTTACTTTGCTGCAGAAACCAGAACTGCACACGATGCTCAAAATCTGGGCACATCAAGGCTGTTACATAGCAGCAAAATGATGCTCCCTGTTCTCACAACATCTCCTGGTGATGGTCAATATCTTGATAGTCTTTTGGCTGCTACTGCACATTGAGATGTCATTTCAGATAATGGTTTCAATATCATTTTAAAAACTAAGGATGCAATGCCACGCTTAATTAGCAACCCTAGTGTTAACTAAGGGTGATCTTTCCATTTTGGTTGTTCGTTCCTGTTACTTGTGTTGGATCTCTCCACCATGCAGATAGGTGACAGATCAGATCAGTTCACTGATATGTCAGAAAAGTAGCTGACCAACTCAACAATTTTTCATACAGTCCACAACACAGTCCAGCTTGTGCTGGAAGCAGACAGTTGCTTTCTAGATTCCAATGCTAGACTGGGACAGGGAATATATGGCTAGTTATATGAAGTATAATACAAAATCTTCTAAACTGAAGTGCTCATATCCCTGAAAATAGATGTGATTTGGTGCAATTCTTTAAAAAATATATATATCTTGTAATTCTTGCAGTTACTGTTGGTCTAAAAGGTTGAGATACCACCAGAAGAATGCTTCTTTTAACTAAAGTACATTTAAAGTATATTTGTGCCTTTTTTGTTTTTGTGTAGGTGAAAATGCCAGATGTAGAATTTTTTGTTAATTTGGGGGATTGGCCTTTGGAGAAAAGGAAATCTCCACAGGCTCTCCACCCTATTTTCTCATGGTGTGGGTCCAGCGAGTCAAAAGATATTGTCATGCCAACATACGACTTAACAGAYTCAGTTTTGGAAACTATGGGAAGGTAAGAAATCACTTAAAATTTTCACAGCATTATTATAGTGAATAATCTTCCAAAAAGACATTAACGTTACCAATGTTAACTGTTTAATTTTTTATTTATTCAGACACTAGTAGCCTGTAGATAGGCTAAGAATATGCAATAATATCTTCGTATAGCCAATTTTTGCAATGTATAACATATGTATATTCAAACATACTTCATTTTTATTTCGGAAATCACAATTATTCTGAATATGGTCAAATCAATGAAAACTGCACTTGGAGTAAACATTTCAAGTGTGTTTAGGATTTTTTTTTCTCACTCTGTCAATATGTTGATAAGTAGCCAGATCTCTTTCTTCACAATCTTCCTAGAATCTATTTTTTTCTTTTTAAAGCCCTGMTTAGCCAAAACTCTCATCTCCCATTTTGATTTCTGTTAACTTTTCTTCGTAACAACTGTATTGCTGACTTCAAATACTACAAAATCAATTTCTAAGATACCTTCACTATCCATTTTTAATCTATTTACTATCTGTTTAGGTATCCGTTCCACATGCCCTGTCACCACTGAACTGTTGCTGTTTGCCACAAACCTGTTAAACAAGGAATGCCAAGTTATTTTTATCTTTGAAAGAAATAGGAGTGCAGGTGCATATATAGATGTACCATGACTGACCTTGYATACCGGTGCTATAAATTCTTTCAGATAACAGTACTGAAATAAATGCAAGTAGTATTCCAAAAAAGAATCTGTTTATACTCCTTTATTAAATGATTTCTCTCTCCTCTTCCAGAGTCAGTCTGGATATGATGTCGGTTCAAGCTAACACGGGCCCGCCCTGGGAGGAGAAAAATACCACAGCATTCTGGAGAGGACGCGACAGCCGGAAAGAGAGGCTTGAGCTTGTAAAACTCAGCAGAAAATATCCCGAGATCATAGACGCTGCTTTCACAAACTTCTTTTTTTTTAAGCACGATGAAAGCCTTTATGGCCCAATTGTGAAGCACATTTCATTTTTTGATTTTTTTAAGGTAGGTTATTAATTGCTTTCTGTAGAACTAGGTCCTCAGTGTTTCTGATTATCGAATAACTTTGTATATATTATTTATAATAAAGGCCTGCAGTTTTCTATCCCAGCACCAATGACAAGCATGACTAGRTACCTCTCTAGTGGGCTTAGCTGCCGTATAGCTCAGACTGAAGATAATTGTTTGCTTTGCATCTAAAGGTTCATTAAAACCCCCTTATGCAATCTAATAACTKCAAGTTCCTTTTTATTTCTTTTTCCTGATTCAGTGATCAGGACTACTAACATAACTAACATAGTTGGAAAAATCAGTGGATGAAGTGGCACATCTACCCTCACATGAGAGAATGAGCATCTAAGGATGGCCGGAGACCGTAACTGATGAAGAAGGCCTCTCTGTACTCTCTGCCTTGTGATGAATCCCATCCTAAATAACAAAAACTGCTTAAAAATTGATGCTTGCCTAGCCAGTCCTGCCTTTCCCAGTATCAGCAAGTCAGTAATACCCAGTGCTCCCAGAATAATAAAACCTAACCCAGCTACTCCAATCTTCTGTTTGTTAATAACTTCTGGTCATTTTTTTTTCAGTATAAATATCAAATTAATATTGATGGCACAGTGGCAGCATACAGATTGCCTTATCTACTAGCAGGAAACAGTGTCGTGCTAAAGCAAGACTCCATCTATTATGAGCATTTTTATAACGAGCTGCAGCCATGGAAACACTACATTCCATTTAAAAGTGACCTGAGTGACCTGCTAGAGAAGCTACAGTGGGCAAAAGAGCACGATGAAGAGGTAAATATGTACTCATAATGCAGTGTCTCTGGACAAAACAGACCAAAAAGTGCCTAAGTTTAAATTAAAAAAGAAAATCTATTAGAAGGATTTCTGATTATCACTGTATAAAAAAGAAAAGCATTTCTTTACAATACATAAAACTACAGTTAATTTGGAAATTGATTTTTTTGACAAAATAAAAATAATTTTCTTCTCATTTAAAATTAAGAGTTCTTAAATTAATCTCTTCCATTTATCAGTAGATTTATGTTATTTTATGGGCAACTCAATTCATGGCATATAGCTACYAGGTAAAAATAAATGATTGTAATTATTGTAAACAATCAGTGCTGTACTTAACATCAGAAGCAGTATCGGCATCCTGAAATAACTTTGACAGGATGTTTTTTAACTTTTTGTTTTCACAGGCAAAAAATATTGCAAAAACTGGACAAGAATTTGCAAGAAATAATCTCATGGGAGATCATATTTTTTGTTACTATTTCAAACTTTTTCAGGTTAGTACGTTTTTAAAAGGATTTTCTATTTCAGTGATGGTATCAGTTATTTTTTATTTTATTTTATTTTATTTTATTTTATTTTATTTTATTTTATTTTATTTTATTTTATTTTATTTTATTTTATTTTATTTTATTGTGGGGGCGGGACAGAGCTGCTGGAAACTGGCCACTCTAGCACTGAAGCCACAAAGCAAACAGCAGCAGTCAAACTTTACCTGGATTATAAACACTGTATGCATTTATCTTCTATGAAACCTCTTAAGATTGTGTTGATAAATTGAGAGAAGGAATCAGATCCCATAAATCTTGATTTAATCTGCAATAATACTTTGCCCACAATGATCCAAGAATTCCATATCGCCCTGTGATTCATCCACACCCTGTGAACCACAGCTGAAAATATCTGTGCATTAGCACCAAGATACTGAAACTCCAGGGAGGCACCCACAGGGCTTCCAGTCAGTGATTAAGTGTCTGTTTACCCTTYCTGTGACACTGGATGGAGGTTTAGGAGGAGACGGTGGAGCCACATTAGTTTTACAGAATTATTCAGCTGAGTTGTTGCAGTCATTTGCAACCAGACATATAATCTAATAAGTTTATAAACTAATATTTTTTTTTAACTAGGAATATTCCATTTTGCAAGTAAATGAACCAAAAATCAGAGATGGCATGGAGAGAGTGCAGCAGGCTGACGATGACCTTTTCCCATGTACTTGCCACAGGAAAAAGGTACAGTACAGAGTGTTAAATGCAGTGCAAGAGCTGAATGTCTTCACCTCATTTGCAGTGAACCTGGTGTAGTTATTTTGTAGTAATGCATAGGATCAGTTATCACAGTATTAAAACCTGTTAGTCTTGGAAACTTCTTTTTCCCCCCTTAGAGCATTTATAGCGCTAGRCAGATGAAAATTGAGATTGCAATTAACTGAAAAAATGACTGTTCCTTCTTGATTTTCAGACCAAAGATGAACTGTGACAGAAATGAAATTTTTTGATTAGTTGCTCTCATTAAGAATCCCTTCTTGAGGAAAGAAGGGAAATTTGAATTAAAACTTCACTGGCCATGACGAAGTTTTTTGCATCATGGTCTCCATTCGGAAGAAAACCAAACGCCACCAAATTTCTTTTTATCATGCAGTCATTGAGCTTTGTTCAAAATTTTTTTTTTATAATTTTTTTAAATAAAAAACAACTTCATAACAGAGTCTGGTGTTCTTGTTCTAAGATACCTTTCTTAAAAATAACCCATGTGCTATCCTGGGGCTAGTCACAATTGTGTTTTGCAAAAATGGCTAAATAGGAATTGCAAAGCTCCCACCCCGTTCATCTCTCCCAAATGGTCTTTCTCAGGCCATTGCTTTGTTCCTTCTGACAAAACCAGTGTTCTTTGGCAGTAATGAGATAATTAAGTAGAGTTTAACAGTGACTACTGAAATTAAACTCATTGTTACTTCTCAAGGCTATTTTGCTTTAAAAATACCTACTCTGTTACAACCACATTAACATCATCTCAAAATGCTATATAGGTAGATTAACAGTCAAGTCTAAATTTATGAAGTTCGAAGAATGTATGTTTCTGAGGATTTGTTTTACTTCGAATCACAGAGCCAGTCAATTTAAAATCTATATAGCTTCTTTCTTTGAAAGTCTCTTTTGGAAATAGTTTTGAACATTTAACTGTATGCTGTGCTTATTMAATAACATTACTGTTGGGAGATCAACATTTAGGAGAGACATTGTGAGAAACAGTGGAGAAATATTTTATMTGCTCACATTTACCTTTCACCTGTCTTGATTATTTTTGCTATAGCAAAAAATAGACTACAAGTGTAGTTAGTTGTTAGCAGTAGCCTTCTRCATCCAACACTGTCAACCCAGAATTGTCAGCAAAGTAGTTTTAGAGAACCAGTTCTTGCCGAGGAAGCTGAGTGGCTGGCTTAGTATCATATATAATTTACTGCAGGTCTGTCTTTTACTGTAGCAGTAGTCTCTCTCACATGGCTAAAAAACAAGCCATATTTGAAATTTAACCAAAAAAAAATTCAAAGCAACCAGGCCAGCTGGCTCYGTGCTTTCGAGATCTGAGTTCTGTGAGTGATTTCAGAAAAGTAACTCTGGACAATAGGGAATACAATGAATACTTTGTTGGCTCATTTGGTAGGCCACYTATGCTGTATATTTTTGAACTATAATGAGTTGAAGTCTTCAGTYATATTTTTTAGATTGCAACACCAACCAAAGCTGTTGGTCCAATCTCCTGCCTAAAACCTTGCAGAAATCTTCTGAGCTCAGCAGGGCTGACTCAGAGCCCACTGAAACAGCTCTGCAATGTCATTCACAAAGCAGCTCCTGGGAAGGACCTCTAAGCTAGAACTGACCTTTCCCTTCAGCCTGATCCTCTGTAGCTGTGAGCTACAAGCCTGTCAGGAGCAGCCTGGGAAACTGTTGGCAGTGAGATGAGCCCTACACTCGGGAGGCAACATCGGGAAGTTTGTCACAGGACTGGCCAGCCCTTCAGCTCAGCATCAGGGCTCCTGGCTATAGCTGAAAACAGAAGCTTTTCAGTCACTTCATAGGAGACCAAGAATGGGGTTCCTTCGAAGGCCCAGGTCTGCAAAATCTCAGTTGGACCAGCGAGTACCTCSTGATGGGAGAAGGTACTCAACCAGACGAAGATCTCTAGGCCTTTAGAGACAAGATGCAAAAGATGCTGTTGGCCTGGTGAGATAGTTGGTACTGGCTCTAAAGGAGCAGCACACAGAATTTCTAGGCTTATATTCAGTTTCAAAACAAGGCAGCAACCTCTTTGGTGATTATCCAGGCCAGATTCCAACAAGCCTGCAACAGCACCTTGGTATCAGGCCTCTGGGTAACAGCTGRGCATCACCTGGGACACTATCAAGGCTTTCTGGATGCACAACTTGCTGAAAAGCATGAGGCTGATCCAAGAAAGTGGCCTTCCCAGAACATCTTTCCCAAGAGCCTGTCCAATTTCAGAAACCACCTCTGTGGCACAGTCCAGCACAGCAAAGCACTCCAAGTTCATGTTTCAAAAATTTCTCCAGGGATAAACAGATTTTGTTTCCCACAAAACCAACACCAACATCACAACACTACTTTGCACACCAACACAGTGGCTGTAGCACAAACCCTAGCAGCTTCCACCAAAGCCCCCATTCAAGCTGAGCTGCTACTGAACAAGTCTTCTGACAGTTCAAGGCGCACAGGCCTCGCTTTCAAGATGAGTTTGACCCCTGCACAAGGCAGCCCTGTCCTGCTCACTGCACAACTCACACGCGTGCGGGAAACTCTCACGCCCAGCACAGAGCTTGTTCTCACCTCACAGATGGATGAGATGTTTTTATTAGATTCGCCAACAGTGTTCTATCCAGCAAAGGGCAAGGGAAGATTCAACAATTACCTCCAAACCGGTTCCCCCTTTGTGCATTCACTTCATAACTTCAGCCTGGCATTCTGTACTCTGCTGGTTCATTTGAGCACACTGCTCTATTCTTTGGCTATACCAGCAGACAGGAYACCCCCAGCCCACAGTGGGGGTGAAAACGCACCAGCTACATACCAGGCTTCAGAGCTCCGGGTTGGAGATTGCTCCATGTCTATCACAGTTCTTGAAGTCGGCTGAGCTCAAGGATCTGGCACAAAGGTATGTGGGGGCGGGCACAGGCCGTATTGGGCAGTCCTGCATGGCAGGCTCACAGGCTTCTACACATCAGTAGAATAACATTTCATTTAAAACATTTTGAAAAGTATCTTTTCAAAACAAGCCTAACATCAGTAACATAATCAGAAATAAAATAAACCTAAGGATTCAGAGGCTTCAAAATAGATTCCCCCTCCCCCAGAATATTACTTTGAATATTAGAAAAAAAATTTATTTGGTAATGTAGATCAATAAAAAGATACAGGCATTTTCATGGAGATCTAGAAAACAATGCTGCCCYGATACAGAATATTTGGTAATTTTGTTCTTTCTTTAAAAACAACTCTTCCTTTTACACAGTTTTTACATTCATAAAACGTTATACYTGCATTTATATATAGACCTCTCCAAAATACTTGTTTTCAAAAAACCATCAGAAATAGACTCTAATCTGCTATATTTAGGAAATGTTACCCTAATGTATTGATAATCATTTGTGCTCCAGTTCAATATTTTCTGTGAGCCAAGAGAAAACCTGTGTGTTTATTTCTTCCATGATATCATCTGTTGTTCGGCCTTTAACTGCCATCCCATGGTTTGCTTTATCAATCCAATGGATTTTTTGAGGGGCTTTCATTTTCCTCACCACATCTTCTAACAATTGCTACRGAGAAAATCAAGAATGGGAAAAGTCAGAGAATCAGATGCTAAAAACGGTGCCATTACAGCTGTTTCTTTACCTGTGCACAATATAATAGGTAAACAAAAAAACTAGGCTGTGTGCGGATTAAAAATATGTTGGCAGAAAAGTCAATCCCCCATTCAGTAATGAAATTTGCTAAAAGGTGATCCCCCCCATGTCAGTCTTCACTCAGCTGGAAACAGCAGAAATTCAGAACTTCACAAAACTGCAGATGTCAAGGCCCTGTGAAGGTTCTTTCCGTGATATGACAGCATGATAGAACTTAAGTCAGAACTGTCTACAAGAGCAGAGTATCCGTGTCACTCCCTAGAGACCAGCTTTGATGCTACACAACTTTCCTGGTAAGTTTAAGATAAACGATAAGCCAGCCCAGAAAGAACTGAGATTTTCCTCCATTAAGAAGACACTCCAAGTATCTTCTGGTCGCTACTAATTTTGGTTGCAATCCTTCATGAAAGTGTTATGAGTCGCTATGACCTCTCTAGGCATGGAAAATGCTAAGCAGGCAGTCCCAAATTCGAGTAAGACTGTTTAAGGACAACATACATGCACCATGCAAGAAAACAGAGCAGAAAAACCATCTGATCATTAAACACTTGAGTTTTTATCTCAAGAAAAATATSACTTTCTTTCACGGATGTCTTTCTTGGGGGCAGAACTGCTTTGCTGCAAAAATGTCTTATGAAAATATGATGAATGCAGACTGGGGGCATAGTACAGTTTGATTTACAACCTGAAACGGTTAAGACAGAGTTGAGACAGCATAGCAAAAAACTCTCTCCTTCCACATACTATTTATAATTTGGCACAACCTATCCTATCAAGAAAGASAAAACACTGAAATCAGCAACATTTTAGTGGCCTAGAAATGAATTTATTACAGCAGCTGATCAAACATGAGCCAGAAATGCAGAGCAGCAAAAGAAAGYACCTCAGATTTTCTTAATTCTAATACAGACATTTCCTACCCAAAGCTTCCTTCAGAAAATATATATTTAGAGAAGACTATTAATCAAAATCGCAGCTGTGGCCACCAATATTAAAGTCACTGAGATTAATTCCTATTCCTCCATACTGCCCTTCATAGCACGACTTACTGCAATACTCACCTTTTCACACATCTCATCTGCTGATCCTGAGACAAATAGCACTGGACACCTGATAAATAATAAATCCTCATCACGGAGCTTGGACTGAAGTTTTGGTCGATGCAGCGGGTAAGATAAACACACTAATCCTTGAATGAAGTCATCATCACCATCCTGGCTAAGCTGACGTATCACTGAGGCAGCAGCTCGCGAACCCATGGAACGGCCTTTCTCCCATGTAAAAATAAAGCAAGAAAGTTGATCCACTGTCATCTCATCTGTGTTCTATTAGAATAAACAATTCCTAAGAACAATCCTATATTTTTTTCAATGCACCAGTGTTACAAAATGATAGAGATACTTTCATTCATCAACTCTGTGGAAAGTACTAACCAGAATTTCTTGATGAGATAACTGACTGATTATATTATGGTTTCACGTCACTATTTAAGAAGAGGAAAAAGAAACAAAGAGGGATCTTTTGGGATACCAGAAAGTGTAATAGTTCATCCTATTAAAAAACATGCGCTACATTCCAGACCTTTGAAATTCTAAATAACTATGCTATTATCTTGTATTGATTTCCTTATGCTGCTCTAAGATTAAGATTTCCTTAATCTGCTCAAAGTAAAAAGAAAGTTTTGGGGCCCTTGCCCCCAAACCAAATCTAGGAAATGTTTATGAACACCTCAAATTTCAGCCTAAAACTAGAAGTAAAAATAGAAGCGAGGGCAGAAGGGGGAGAGATAAATAACATATATATTTTTATACTGCATAAATAACAGCAAGGGGGTATCAAAATATCTCCTTAAAGGAAGGCATATGAGTTTATGATACTCTAAAATTGAATTTTACGAGTGGTTGATTCCAATGGGACTAACCTGTATTAAGGTGGATTTGGTTTAACTTACTTGGAGGACACTCCAATTTTCCACTATCATCTAGTTAACTCTAGTCACCCCCAAGGAGTCAGCAGGATGTGCTGGGAACCCAATCATTTATTTTTGCATTTTGTCAGAGAAAAACATTCAAGATCAAATAAAACTGCAAAATCTTCCCATACTGCATCCTAAGCTTCCCCTGCACTGCCATGCTTTCCAACTTTTTGCCAAGCAAAAAAGCTAATTRGCACGTCTTCTGTGTCGAGCTTGTTAACAAGCACTATTAAACAGATCAGTTCCCAGATTGGATCTTGAATTACATCAGCATCCAACACTAGCTCATTAACCCCTCTTTTGGCTGCTCCCTTACCCATCTAACAATTCTGGTACTAACCTCTAACTAAACTACTTCCCTCTTAGTTATAAAGCACAGCAGTAATTGAAACCCAGGGTAGGATGCATCTACTTCACTTTTCATATAACACAACTGATTTTTTATCTGCCACTGGGTTTATTTACCAAAGCGTGGCTTCGGAGAACAGCAACTTGCAAGTAACTGAAACACTTCAAGACCTGTAGTAATCCCATACACATGTCCTATCACTTGAGAAGAAAATTATCTTTCAAAGAAGCTGGAAAACATGGCCTATTTTTCTTCCTTCTTCTAAAGCAGAATCTGCAGCAGCTATAAGCATGGTGAACAGGTCTGGACAACCGCACTCCCAAGAGATTCTCTTGAACATGTCAAGCTAGATATTCCCATTTTTGATGCAAGCAGCAGCACTGCTCAACACAACTGCTAGGGAACTGAGCTGCACACCCGCCTGGTTTATCCACCAGCTATGGAACATAGAGCTTTCAGCCCCAGGTTACAACACCCAAAGGCTGTAAGTGGATTACCAAAGCATGTAAGTGGATTTGGCACCTATGTCCTATAGTATCTCTACCTAATGAGAGTTTATTTAACTTGTTCCTATGCTAGACAACAAGCATTTCATGCCTATCCCAGGCCAAAACCTGCCCCCCACATCTGAAGTTCATTTGTTCTATACCAGACTTCAAAAGCAAGTAATTAAAATTATTATAATTAGGATTGTTAAAACTGATTTATAAGAGAGAAAAATATAGATAGATAAAAATAGATAATGATTATCTTACCTGCAAGGAAGACACCTGAAAGTTTATACTTATCAGAGAGCTTTAAATATTCCTATAGAAACAAAGAAAAAGTACAGCAGCATTAAGACAGCTGAAGGGCTTTGTTCCTGTGCATGGCTACTAAACATGAAATGTGAGGCATTTCCCCTTACCGATTAAACAAAGATACATACATATATGCAAGATTTTGTGTATATATATACATGGTATATATACAGTTTGTGTGTATATATATATATATAATACACGTATACAATATTTTCTTGTTTTTCACACAAATAACCACATAATATTTCATTGCAAAAATACAAGATGAGTAATAATCATGAGCAACTTCACATTAGTTCTCRGCAAGTCTGAAAGTTCAGAGCGGCTATCAAGTTCCAAAACGTACCTAATTACTGTTGATCAGCCTAGTTATAGTAACAGACCACATTTAGGTTTTTGGCCCTTCACATAGCACAGTAAATTAACACAAAGACCCTTCACTGAGGGTTTCAAGGTCATGTATTTTATCYCATATTCCAAACAAAAAGATTAAGACACACAATCAACTGCTTCTGACTGAAACGATAAAATTCAGCAACTGAATTTTTCAGTTTATAGAAGAAACTGATTTTTTAAATCACTCTCTACCATCTTAGCAGAGGCCTTTAAACTACTGCTATGCACTAGTACATTACTATAAAGTGGCTAACAACTTTCCTTATGATTTGAAGAAAAATATCATAGAAGAGATGCATGAATACTAGCAAGCAGGGGAATAGTTCACTCCTTCATACACTCTTTACAACATGGACTCTAAACTAAGGATTAAGGACTCTYAAACTGATAATATTATATTCAAAGGTTGTTCATTTTAACAAAACTTAGGTATGTAAGAACATCTTAAATAATCAGTTGGAACAAAAAGAAGCAAAAACATGTAATAGCTCAAAACTGATTTTGTTACTAAAAATTTTTCAGTATCTAAATCCCTCACATGCTATTTTCAATCTCTCCTGACCCCAAACCTTCTGCGTCACAGTCTCCTGCTTTATTTTCCACAAAGTTTGTTCTCTCAGTGTCAAACACTCAAGACACAGCAAAATCCCAGGGTTAGTTTATTTTCTTTGAAATCGCCTCCGAAAGCTGCATCTCTTATTCCCCCTTCTCCTCACCAAACAGCTCACCGGGTGCCCAGGACACCCTAGTTTTCATTCGCACCCTGCCCAAATTCTTTCATTTTTTTTCCCAGCTAAAAATTCTCTCCTGCCAAGCATCCTGCTTCTAATCTTTGGTGGTAATTTAAGAAATGCAAAGGCAGACAGAATTGTGTGTATATATATATACATATATATATATATATATATATTTTTTTTTTTCAATTAGCTGAGAACATTTCAAATCAAGAAAAAAAAATGAGGTATTATAGCCCGCTATGGAAATACATCATATTAATTGGTCAGAGCTTTGACAGATCTGGTCACTGCTTACCACAACTGTTTTGTATGCTCTAGCCCTATATGCAATGTTTAGGCCTTTGCAAGTAAATCGCAGACACAGAACTCCGTGGGATGCAACATAGGCTGCCAGGGAAACCAGCTGAGGGAAATTCATATCTCCTCCAGCTCCATGGGTAAGAATCACTCCATGTGTAAATGTCTTTGCTGGGACAGAAAAAATAGCATCCAGATATTTGTTTCCAAAAGGTATTTTCACTTTAACCTAGAAACAAAACCAAAAATATTATGAGAGAAATGAAAGTATTATTTCCAGTCTATAAATTATGATGAAAACCAAATTATACAGAAAAAAAAAAATCTGTTTAAGAGTACTAGACAGCACTATAAGAGAGTAACTCTACCTTTCATTTAAGGATTTTCCATGTGACCATGAGCAAACAACTTAGCAYTCTGCACCTCAGTTTCTCCATATAGAAAATGAAGGAACCAAAGCTTTTCAGCTTCTCAGGATCTTTCRCAGCATAAACTGACTTCTTACTAGACATTCTACGTATCTCTATGTCTACCTGAGTGCTAAATAGCATCACTAACTTAAATAGTTTCCTCGCAATTACAATTCCCTATATCAAAAAAAAAAATTAGGCTCTAATCACCTACTGCAGGGCATTGCACTGCATGCTTAAAACTGATTACCTAGAGAAAATACTAAAATGAAGCACCATGATAAATGCATTTGAATATATGAGTTTTAGACATTAAATGCAACTTTGAAGCTCTTGAAAGCAGAAGAAAACATACTGGGACCAGGAGAGGACCCCTATTTCATACCTCTGTATATCCAGCTGCCACTGCATCTCATTCTCCCTTAGCAGTGATCTAACAGAGGAACCAAGGAAGTGTCTGTGAGCTGCCTTACAGAAGCGCTGCCTTTATAGCCTCCTCCCTGCTTAGCTGAAATGCAGGCATGCAAACATAGGCTGCCAAAAACGGGATTGCATTAAGTGGTCACACATATACATACAGAGAAATAATACCAGAAATCTAACTATCCAGCACTTCTTAGCTAAAGAGGTATTGCTCAGGGTTGCTTCTCAAGGAATATACCAAGCTTAGCTCCACTGGTCAACTCCATACTTGAAATTTCACCTAGAAAAGCAGTATTAGCAACAAAGATTAAAGCTAGCACGACTCACTAGGACATGCAGGTGCCAAAAACTGAATCGCCTTAAGCTTGTAATAGCAAATTTGGAATACAGCTCCAAGTAGATTGTTTCTCTGTCTTCAGCCACAGCTGTCAAAAGAAGTTAAGCACTCTGCAAATTTCCTATGCAAAACAGACTATCTCCATGCAGCATAAGGTTACTACTATCCAAAATTACCAAAAGGTCAGGAATGTATAGACTAAATGACTATTCCAACAACATGCAGTAAGGCATGTGTAAGGACTTGAAAGAACTGTAAGGATTTTGTTAGCCTACTGCAGAGGACACCATATTCTTCTTTTAAGTAGCAACACAAATAGAATTGTATACATGTATTTTCTACAACCTACATGAATGAAAATCTGCAAAACACCACACTACAAGTAGCACTGCCTGAAATATTTTGACTTCCTTATTTCTATTTGCTTGCAGAACCAAGTTTAGCCAGACTTTCTTTCACACTTCCATTTTAAGCAAAGGCCACACGGTTAACGGAAGCAAACTTGGAGAACCACTCAAAGCCGCAGCTCCAATAACTGCTTATTGCAACGTTTTCACCAAAACCAAGGGGCCGAAGCACCAGGACAACAGAGCCACCAGGGTGGTCAGGGAGAGGCCACCCCGTACCGCGGGCAGCGCAGGGGCAGGAAGGCCGCCCGTTACCTCAGCGTGCCTGCTCATTCTCTGGAGGAGCGGCGGCCTCAGGGAGAGCACCGTGGTAAAGACACGGTTAATGGGGCGAGGCCAAGGCGGCTGTTTGGGCTCCAGCCCCAAAGCGCGAGGCACTAACACCTCAGACACGCGCTACCCAACGGCCACCACGTGCTGCCGTTAACTGTCGTTAACGGCTGACGGCGGGGAACATAGCAGAGGCGCATGCGCGCGCAGAGCGGCGCTCTGATTGGCCCGCGCAGCTCGTGATCATTCCCGCTCCCCCGCCCTTCGGCTCCGCCTGACGTCAGGTGAATGACAGCCCGCTGCCCGCCCTCCAGGACTGCCGCCGTGCTTGATTGGCAGCCCGGAAGGACTAGGCCACGCCCCCTAACCGTCGGGGGCGGGGCCTGAGAGCTGCCTAGCCACCAATACCCTAAAACAATATTTGCAATATTTCAAACTCTCCTTTTTTTTTTTTTTTTTTTCCTTGAAATTCTGTATGACAAATTATTTAGCTAGCAATCATCTGTCCCTGGTTTATAAGACCTCATCACCAAACAACTATTCTTTTACATGTTAACCTAATGGAAAATAAATGTGCTGTGGCTGGTGTGCAATTTCACCTTTCTGGCTRGATTTTATGAATGATGGTCCAAATACTCAGGTCTCCTGAGAAGTTTACCCAGCAGATAAGCTCTGACATAGCCCATGTCTCACTGGTGGCCCTTGCTGACCTTGCTTTAACTGAGGACTAACAGTTAAAGCCATGTTCCAGACCTAGACATTACCACCATAACATGAAAGTGTTAAGAATGGAAATGAAAAGTTTATCTGTAATAAAGCTGAAAAGACAAAGAGTGGTATTTGTCCTAGAAATGCCTAAAAATCTTAAAGCAAAATCAAGGAACTGAGGCATAAAGTTGAACGAAAGTCACCAAAGCTGTTCCCATATATTCTACACAGCTTGAGTCAGTGAGGAAATGACTTTAATGGACTCAACCATATGAGTTTGAATGTATTCAACCTTTCTGCAAAGAGCTGCAAAGAGTCTTGAGGTAGCTGTGAGACACAGCTCACATCCAGGATGTCCTGCAGGGTTGTCCTGCAGATTGGTAGACACAAAAAGTCCACGAGTTTTCTTTACTGTTGACTTAGTAGTTAATTGTAGAAGTGTTCACACCAAAGCAGTACCAAAGAAATTCATTGTGGTTGGAGATCCCCCAGTTTCGATTAATACTTTGCACCAACACAGAATTTATAAATGAGATGCAGATTAAGAAGGTTTAGTTGTTATTCTGAAAAGGATGCTGTTTCAACCTCGATCTCAGTTCTTGTTTCAGAATAAAGAGATGCAGGAAGCCTCTATATTGCTGTAGGCACCTCTGACAGATGTATAGGCCAAACAGAGCTGGATTCGAAGAAACAGTGGCTGTTTATTAAAGAGGATGTTATCCATGATCTAAACTTGCAACTTCTTGACTTCCTATAGAATATCAGACAATCCCTGTTTGCTTTTATTTCTTTGGATTATAAATATACATTTTCATGCCAGAAACTTAGGTTTATATGTAGTAGGAGCAACAGGGATGACTTTTCTCACTGCTCTTATTTCTGAATAGATGCATTTAGAAAACTAGTGCATAAAATATTCTCTCTTTTTTTTTTCTGTATGTCAGAACAAAATAACTAAATGCTGAAGGGCATAGGGGATAAGAAGTACTTGTTTCTGTTTGCAATCGTTTAAACAAAGCAGCATCAATGTTTTAGTTTGGAGACAGGTACATCTATATAGAAAGTTATACTCTTACTCAGAATTAGAAATCTAGCTTTTGAAGAAGAACTTTCATTCTCTTTTTTCTCATAGTGTAAGTATATATATGTCAACACATTCATGTGCTGTGTGTGCACAACATGAAAAGTATAGACCTTTTACTATATTTCTAAAAATGAATACCAAGCTATTATTTCATTATCCAATATATTTTCCAGAGTTTAAAAGTAAAACTTATACCCAAAGCA
Source organism: Nothoprocta perdicaria (assembly GCF_003342845.1). Classification (NCBI taxonomy): domain Eukaryota; kingdom Metazoa; phylum Chordata; class Aves; order Tinamiformes; family Tinamidae; genus Nothoprocta; species Nothoprocta perdicaria. Next base: position 101,765 of record NW_020455586.1, read on the forward strand.
CTGGCTATTTTTTTAACTCCTGTCTTTTCTTTAGGCTTTGAAAAAATATTGAAGTCTTAGGGATAAGCAAAACCATTATAGTATGCAGTTTTTTTACAGGGCACATGTAAAGCCCTATTTTATAACACTGAACCCAAGAACATGGCTTTTTTCACTGGATGACTTGCCCTGGAAAGGCTGAAAGACCAACCTAGATGCTACATTCAGTCAATGCTGATGTCATCCACCAGGAAGGTCAGTCAGCTGTCTTGGTTAGAACACGATTTGGCACCTTGGACTCATCGGAACGTGAATTACTCAAATAGAACTAAAAAAAAAAGTCTCAAATCTATTTTTCTTAGTACTAATTCTATAATTCAATTTGATAAGCTGTTGTATCCACAAAGTAATTGAATCGATCAACATCAATAACAAAACCATTGGTTTATTATATTAGTTTCTATCATCATRTACATCTATCACTTTTCAGTAAGACTTGCTGTCTTGCTAGGTAATAACATAGCAATGAGACCATAATGTGCACAGGGAACCTGCTTCTTTTTTTGGAGTTTTGTTGGCTATCAGCTCTGAGAGCACAGATGATTTCAGGTAACAAATATGATGTATTAACATTTTCATTTTCCATAGCCCTTTCAAAGTGTGCAGGTCTCCTAGAGAAGAATTTTGGCATTGTAATAGTAGTGCTAAATGAAAGGCCCGTGCTTTAATTAGGGAAGTTGTCATCATAATGCGTGCTCCTGAGCAGCAACTTCTGGATGCTATACATTTCTCGGGGTCTTTGTGAGGGATTTTGTATTACCTCATTGTTTTTGGTATAATGCAACCCCTTCGTTTTCAAGTAGCAGCTGTCACAATTTATTAGGATGCTGGATATTGTTGGCAGGAGATAGTCCTGGCTAATCTCTCCCTAGGACGATCTGAGAACTCACCGGCTAAAAGCCACTGAAACAAACCTTTCTACTGGTGCAAGAGAAGAATTAATAGTTTTGGCATGCTCGTATAATCTTTGAATGCAAAACCCAATTGAATATATATATTCGCTCTGAAGTTTCACTCTGCATGTACTTATTTACATASAGCTTTTTTTCAGTGAGTCAGCATGCTGAATGATTATTGAAGAACATGGTTGCCGCTTCTAAGATTACCTTTATTTGAACTAAGAGCTTCGTGTTAAGAGAATCTTTAACATTTAACTCTCAGTCCAAAAGAAAAAATGTCTTCTGCAGTCATGTAGTCAATTGAGTTACCTATCCAGAGATTATTGCTGTTTGTAATTATAAATACACCATCTAAATGTGATAAATTAGTATTTTGCTTCTCATTGCAAGCTAATGCAGCAGATGGCACTTCTCTTTAACACATGCAAATGTGCACACATGTTAAAAAACATGATTTATTTATCCATAAGTTCATTTGTCCACAAATTGTCAGAGCGTGGGCAACTGCAGGGCAATCCCAGTCTTAAATTGCGCCTTGACTCCAGTCTACAGGGAACTCAGCTGTGAGCACCGGAAACAGAAGGATAATCTGTGCAAGTTGAGGTTTTGTTCTCCTTTCTGAAAGGATCTAAAACAGTGATGACTAATTTGAATTGTTGTATTATTTACAAAGTTTTAAAACTCTTTTTTTAGCATTAAGTGAGATTCCATGTGAAAATGTGTCCAGCACAGAGCGCTTGCAAGCTGGAGAAGAACCGACATGCTCAGCATATCATGAACTGCTCTGGAAATATCTTTTTATCAAATCTGTGGAGGACTTATCTGTAAGTCTTTGTGATAACTCTTTATTCCCAGATATTGAAGTAAATATGTTTGTGATCGATGCTTTGATGAACTGTGCCTGGGAGAGCAACAAAACTGAGAAAGCTTTTACAAACAATGTGCATTATAGAATTCTTAGCATCATGTATACTGTCCAGAATATTTTTTGTCAGGGTAAAAAGAACTGGTTTAAAAATAAAAATCCCTCTCGGCACCAAATACATGGCATTATTTAAGAACCCCCTAAAATAAACCCCAAGTTGCATTCCTAGGCAGGAAGATGTCACCTGTCAGGGCCCAGTTCTTTTTAAAGCTATTTGAAGATGTTACAAAGGCACTGTTTGGATACCTGGTTGTTGATTTTAATGCTTCTACATCTGTGGCTTTTAGGCAAGCACTTGTCTTTTCCCGACAGAACCATTTCATATTGAGAGATAAAAAAACAGAAAGACCAGTGCTGGGAAATAGAGAGAGATGAGACAGATTGACAGCCTGTGTTGCCAGTAGTGCAGACTCAGGAGTGTGATATTCCAGTGTTTGAAGAGTAGGCTCTTTCTCCTAAGGAGATTAATAGTCTCCTTCTGTGGAGTTATTCCATCCTGGACAAGATCCTGTGCAATGTGCTGTAGGTGACCCTGCTTCAACAGAAGGATGGACTATAGGATATGCAGAGGTCCCTTCCAACCGCAACTGTCCTATATCCTGTCCTTACTCCAGCACAGAAAGCACCACTCTGCACTGCTCCTGATGGCCAAGAAAAGCCATTTCTGAAATGGCACTGAATAAATACCTTGAGGGGTATTTATTCATTCTATTACCATCCTTGCAGATACATAGACTGCAAATTTATTAAAAACCTGGGTAGCGAAAGCATGTTTATTGGTCCCCTTCTATGTTTTGCTCTTCTGTTCGTCATGGAGTTTCTGGTAAATGAGTGATGGAATATATATATATATATACATATATATGTGTGTGTGTATATATATATATGGTGCCTGAATATCAGCTGGAGCAACTAAATGTGCTACTTTTAACTGGACAAACATTAAGGCTAATGTTTGAGTCCACTCTTTGGATGCTGATGTGAGGGATGTTCTCAAGAAACGGGACTTGGTGACTTATGAAATTGTACATACAGCCACTCTGCAAAAGTCTTTAGCACACATGAAGCAGAGCGGTCAGGAAGGGGAAAATAACTTTGTTTTTTTCTGGAAGAAAATCAGACAGAAGCAGGAAGCCCCTTGGGACTCCTGAGGACACCAACTCTGTTGAAAAAGTGTTGGGTAATGAGCTTCTTATGGCATAGGAAGAATACACTAGTGCTCCTAGATAAACAAGATTGACACAAGCTTGTTTCATCTTGATTAACCAGGGAAGTTGTATACTCAAAAGAAATGCTGTTAAAGAACATCCTTCAGATTCATGCTCCTTCAAGCCTGACTGCATAAGGGTGTAATGTTTTTGTGCAAGCCCTGTGATGAATGTGCGATCTTCAGTCGTGGGTAATGCAGCAAAAMGGGACCTGTGTGTTTTGCAGCATATGGTCGTCCTGTTGGGCTGAAAGTGGATGTGAGGGCCTCTCACATCCACAGGCTGGAGAGTTGGCTGGAGAGTTGGGCAGAGAGGAACCTCATGAGGTTCAATAAGGACAAGTGCAGGGTCCTGCACCTGGGGAGGAATAACCCCAGGCATCAGTACAGATTAGRGGTCGACCTGCTGGAAAGCACCTCCACGGAGAGGGACCTGGGAGTCCTGGTTGACACTAAGTTAACCATGAGTSAGCAGTGTGCCCTCGTGGCCAAGAAGGCCAATGGSATCCTGGCCTGCATCAGGAGGAGCGTTGCCAGCAGGTCAAGGGAGGTGATTCTGCCCCTCTACTCAGCTCTGGTGAGGCCGCACCTGGAGTACTGTGTTCAGTTCTGGGCACCCCAGTATAGGARRGACGTGGAGCTTCTSGAGAGGGTCCAGAGAAGGGCAACCAGGATGATTAAGGGAATGGAACATCTCTCGTATGAAGAGAGGCTGAGYGAGCTGGGCCTGTTTTCTCTGGAGAAGAGACGGCTCAGAGGGGATATGATTAATATGTATAAGTTCAGGAAGGGAGAATGCAGGGAGGAAGGGGACAGGCTGTTCTCACTGGTGGCCAGCGATAGGACGAGGGGTAATGGCCACAAGCTGAAACACAAGAAGTTCCGTCTCCAGGTGAGGAGGAACTTCTTTACTGTTAGGGTRACAGAGCAGTGGAACAGGCTGCCCAGGGAGGTTGTGGAGTCTCCTTCTCTGGAGGTCTTCAAAACCCGCCTGGATGCCACCCTGTGCCACATGCTCTAGGTGTGCCTGCTTGAGCAGGAAGGTTGGACTAGATGATCTGTAGAGGTCCCTTCCAACCTTAAATATTCTGAAATATTCTGAAATATTCTGAAATATTCTCGGTCCAGCTCACAGGACTGATTTCTTCTTTGACTGCTTTTGCACAGGGGACCTACTGGGCACCTCTTAGGAGGGCTCTGTATCTCTGGGGCATTACCCACCTTGTTTGTACCCTTTGGTACCCCTCCACATCTTGAGCTTTCTGCCACACTAGACCTGTTAGGGCTTATTCTGCAGTCTTGTAAAGTAGAGCAGCCCACATTTGCATTCAGGTTTGTTTAGTCACTTTCCCTTCACATTTAAACTTTTAACTATTCCTTTCATTAGCTTTTCTTAAAGAAAGTTTTATCCATTTTATACCTATTTTTTTATATTTTTGTAAAAGGTATATATATGTGCTTTATATATATAGATATACACTTATCTACACACATATCTAATAATAAACTAAGAAGTCTCTTGGAATGTCTGAAAGACTTGATCTGAATATGTATTTTTTTCTCTTGATAGGGTAAACCAACTGAAAGTCAGCTGAGACTAAGATAATAAAGTTATTATAAAATTGTATAAAAATGGTTCTTACAGTCTTTGCTAGTCTGGAAGAGAAAGTCTGGGAAAGCTGCACTCGCTTTTTACATGTGTAGCTGTTTTAAAACCCAGAGGCGAGAGGAGGATGAGGTTAAGGCAGAACATGAGGTAAAGGGTGATTATGGTCCACCTCCATCACCACTGTCACACAGGCAAGAAACATGAACCCCTCAGACCCCAAGGACTCTGGAGATCTCTCATCCAACCTCGTGCAGATGGAGACTGCAAAGACTCTCTGAGCTACTTGCCCTTATGCTTGATTATCTTCACAGAAATACTTTTTTCCCTCTGCAGCCCTGTGGTCTGGAAGTCAGTGTTGCCATTGCCACAGGCTGTTGGGCTACCAGGACAGGCGTAAACACCCATCGGGCTGGGCTGGGCTTGTCTTGACTGCCTGGAGATTTGTTTTAGCAGGTAACAGCAAGGTGTAGAGCACATTGGCCATCACATGAAAATAACCTTGACGGATCTTAGAGTGAGGAGGAAGAACCATCAACATCAGTTTCTTCCCATTGAAAGATTTAGAATAATGATGACCCACCATACTCGGCCTAACTAAATAAACACAAGTATTTTCACTCTACTTTCACTTAAAAAGTAAGCACTGGATCTTTTTTTATTTTTTTTTTTTCTTTCCCAACTCCTTGTTCACCACAAAAAAATCACTTTGGGACACTTCCTTAGAATAATGGATTTTTATATCCTTATTGCATAAATTATTTTTATGGTGCTATGGTTTTTACTGCTAAAGTTGATCATATGCAACTCCAATAAAATATGTCATGTGAATTTTTTTCATTAGCTTTGTATCCAGAGCACATTTGCTGGTTCTCAGACACAGTGTTTCTTATAACAAAGTTCTTTAGCTGCTAGAAAACTGCCCCCGGACTATCCCCATATTGTTTCTGGCATTTTTTTCCAGTATACTCATGCCAATGCATATGTTTCTTAGAACGTTTTTCCATGTTGGATCTCATTTTGTTATTAGGCCACATTCCTTCCTTCCCTAGATTTTTTTTGTTATTTGCATTCTTTGAATTTTCCATATTCTTCATCATAATATAAACTACYGATATAAACCCATTATTTGTTGACCACATCTTCCAAGTAAATGAAGAGGTTAAATAAAGCCCAGACTGCATAGCAACTTCTCAGAGGCATCATTAAACATGTCCTGACCTAGTTCTTTTCTGATCTTATTGCTATGTGAAGTTAATCATGCCAGGTATTCTGATCTCCATTTTAAGTTATGGGATGCATGTCACAAAATCTGCCTGCCTTTTACAAGAACTCACGTAGTGCCAAGTGGAAAATCTTACATGAGATGGTGCAAAGGGCAAGAAATTACTGGAATTTGTCTGACAGCTTTTAGCCCCAGACATGTTTGGTACTTCTTTTCCTCAGCACATGTAAACCAATATCTTATATGACCAGAATAAGTTTAGAAGAAAGATGAAATACAGGACTTTATCCATAGTGAATACTCAAAGATCCTGTAGTATCACACGACTTTTATTTATGAGAGACCAGCCATCCCAGTTTTGACTTCTGAACTTTCCTTGAATACTCAGCCTTGCCTGAATCACTTGGCTACTTCTTTATCAAGCAAAGACCAAGCATTTACTTTGAAGACTGGATATAAGATCACAAGTCTGTCACATGTCCATTCTCCAATAACTCAGTAGCTAAAAAACAACCAAGAAAAAAGCCCATTGCACATTAGCCTTCTGGGAAAATGCTAAGGATAGTAACATTACACTTAGAATTTAGAGAACTCATTGCCATAGGGAATTTTTAAGTCTTTGCCAATGGCAGCAAATCAGGCTGAGGATGTCTGAACAGTGACATCAGGCACGTCGTCCCTGGAGTCAACAGGAAAGTTGGCGGTCAAGTCCGGAGGAGGCAGACTTGATAAACTGCATCATGTGAACGCCAGCCTGCATTGGTGCACACAGCAAGGCTTTGGCCCTGAGCTTTATCAAATGATGGACAGGAGCAGAGCTAATGGAAGGGATGCTGAGAAGGGCCTCCAAGGAAAGATCATCTGCAGAATTAAATTTTATAGTGCTATTTGTTTTGAGGTTTAGTTGCTGTTGACACTCCAAAAGCAGCATTTTTTTCCCTGTGTTTCTTGTATTTCTTTTTTTTTCTTTTTTTTTTTTTTTTCATTTTTCAAGTGAACAGCTGTAAGGATTCTGGATAATTAGCTTGAAATTTGGAGCCTTAAGAAGATGAGTCCATTGCAGCCATTGCAGATTAAGGCAGGTTTGCCAGCCAGTTTGGACCATGATCAGATGTAGTCCAGCATTGTACTGTTACAAATTCAATCATAGGACMCAAAGGTGGCAAACTGTGTTTATAAACCCATTCTTCTCTTAGGTGCCAAATTCACATTGAGCTCTTGGCCCATGCAAATGCTGACCTTAGATCCCAGGCCCTGTGTGGGCTAGGACTGTGGTCTGTACTCTATCTAAACCACAGGAAATCATGTGTGAATTTGTATCATAGATCCCATGTTGCCATTTTGTTACTTGAAAGAGTGAATATTTGCAATTCCAAGTTTTCCACATTTCTTGCAACTAATGAGCTCATTCAACGACATTCTTGCAAAACTACAAAGACATGCTTTTAATGCTAATGTTGTGCTCCAGCACAGAAGGAATTAAGAACAATAGAGTGATAGGATGAGTAGTCAAACAAGAGCTGGAAGAAACTAATAGTTTTGAATTAATTTAAAATTCTAATCCATTAAATTCTTAAAATCTTTTTTTTTTTTTCTGTACGTTATTGAAATTCTATGGAAGATAATGCAGCAGTAAAATGTCTCAGTAGATACTTTAACATTAATGCAGTTAAGTATCTTGCTAGGGCTTTTCCCTAGAACGATGGGAGTTAGAAAATTGGAAGCCCACTATGTCATCTAGCCTTACCCTGCAAGTGAGATGTTAGCCCTGTTCAAATCTGAGTATTTCCAAGTCTAGAATTTACAGCACTAACTGAAGGAATGTATAATTACAATAATCACTTCCACAACCTATTCTCAGATTTTGCATGTGATAATCAAGTCCCTTTATCAGATCCTTCTCCTTTGCTGCAATAGGCTCCTGATATCCATATTTTTCTAAGAGGAGTAACAACTTGAACTTCCAATGCGTTTCCCCTTCTACAGTTGAACAGGTTTCAGAAGAATGTGACAAAATTAACTGCTAGTATGCTTAGGACTTTACATTACCTAAATCCTAAATATAAATGTTTGCTTTCATCCACATCACAGTATATTGGGTTGTGGCACATTCCATGACTTCTCTCACTGGATTATTGGCTCTTCTCAAAGTTATGCTGGGGTCTACACTTCTCTTGGGAAAGTATTTACATCAGATTTGTTGAGAAGTGTGAGATGCCTTCCCACGCAGTAATCGCTCCATGGATGTCTGTGACAGCAGAGGGAGGTAGAAGTGGAGAATGAGCTCTGTGCAATGCACCAGCAAGAATGCAGAAAGGGCCTCAGGAGAAAAGCAGAGATTGTGGCTTTTTATGTTAGAGAATAAGGAGCCATCACACACTATGGTCAACTCTGGCCCAGTTGGAGGCATTCAAATTGTACCCACTAAGAATTTCTGATGTTAGTAAGACTTTGACATGAGTTATTTCTCTTTTTCCTCAGGTAGAAGGACGCGACTACTCCTGAATTCCTCACCTGACCAGAGTGCAACCATCTCTATCAATAACAGGATCTGCTGGCATCACCATGCATATCTTAATGCCAACCAAAAATCTGAGGTTCTGCATTAGCTTCATGCTATGGTATATCATGACACTGTGGTTCACTCTYGCACGGAGTTATGCTTAGAGTTATCCCATTGATTTCCTAAATATTTAGCGCTCCTGCAAGTAATTATTTTAAATCTCACCACTGTACATTGTATCAATAGTATCAACATAAAGAAGTTTAACATCACAGGTCTACACAAACACCTCCCTGTGCCCTGAGCTCTATCTGTACTAGTGAATGCGACGGTACCAGGGCATATACTCAGGCTCTTGATGTTCCCTGGCAGTTGCATTTCTGCTAGCTAGCCCGCTCCCAGAGTAGCCAGGAAAATAGCAGGTGCCAGGAAYGGTAAGGATGAGGTTACCCTGGTTTGGGCAAAGAAAGGGAGATTTGCCTCACAGTTGCTTTCCAGGCTGGGTTTGTCCTTGGAGCCAAAGCACAGCTCAAATCTTTTATTTACCAGGATGAATGTAGACCCTGATGAGGTCATTCTTACTCTGTTTGTGTATGACATTCACTGAAATAACTGCTGAGAAAAAGTTTACTTTTAAAAACTACGGATAAGGGAAGAAAGAGTCTGTGTCACTACAAACACACCAGATGACACTGCATCTAAGTCCCTTTGGTGATCTGCTTAATCCCTGCAGCCTCCTCACTACCCATAAATTTCTATGTAAATTAAAGAATATAATGAACTCCAGATATTTATTCTCTCAATCTGTGCCAAGGGGAAGTGGGCTATTGTGTGTGTTCTTTTGAAATTAATTGCAATTGTTTTTTAATTGCACATACAGTACAGATTACTATATGATTATATTTATGTTTGTATAGTGGAGTATTTATGTGTAAATATAAATGTATAAATATAAATGTATAATGTCCTCAGTGCCAGGACTTGTTTATATAATGCTAAATACTGTCAAATACAGTCTAATACTGTTTACTACTGAGCTGCACTTATGGCTACATGCTATAACCCCAGGAACCTTTCTTATTTATCTCAGCAGAGCAGGCAAAYTTTCTACACAATAACTCAGTTTACAAGGACTCAGTTTACAGGGACAGGGATGACAATGTTATCTCTCAAATATGATCCAAGGAGCCTGATGGGCCAAACTGTTTCCAAAGTTGTTTGTTACCAATATGATGAATCTGGATAGCTGGCAGTCGGACAACAAGGATCCAGACTGTCCTCTCACAGCCAGCTTTACTGGATATGCTCACAAAGCAGTGATGTGTTGTCCTTGCTACGAGGGTCTCACCAGTGCATCGGCCAAACACCTTGAGACTCCAGGGAGCTGAAGATGGAAACTTCTCTGTTTCATGAAGATTTACTCCTTTAAGCTCATGTGCTACAGACTCTTTGTTTTGGCTATCTTTTATAAGCTTTCTAAGCCATTGTTTGAGGTTGATAATGCCTATGCATATTTCAGACTTTTTTTTTCTTCTTCAGCAGATACATCCTTTTCTTTGCCTTTCTAGAGACATTTTATTCAACTTTCCTTCTTTCTCTCTTAGGGAGACTTAAATCTTGCAACGTTAGTTGCTCTTTTTGCAATCTTGGGGAAGGAACTTGGCACAAGTTTCTTGTGCTCRGTTTCTCATACCAGCTACAGGCAGCTTGCTTACATTGCACCTATCTGTACCATTGGTTCAGCAGTAGGAACATTGAAGCTACCAAAGATGTAGTTGTGCAGGTACAGCTAATAAATGTCATAAGTAAGGTGTTCATCCCTGTGGATGTCCTATTGCTGGCTATTTGTATTGAGGTACATTTGTTTCCTGGATGCTATTATAGTTACCATCCTAGACAGAACTGCAAGAGCACAGTAAGTGCAGGCTTCATCCTCCTGCATCTTGGTAAGAAACTGTTTACAAAAGCAAGAGAAGAAAATCACACTCATATTAATGAAAAAGTCTTCCATTTTCCAGCTTACTTTTCAAAATTTCATCTGTAAGAGAAGATATGTGTGTTGCATAATTTATATGATAGCAGACCTCTTGACTAATCTAAAGGGAATTAGAATAAGGATTTTACAAACTGCAAGTGCTGACCAGAATATTTTGAACATCAAAGCACAACAGCATTCATCTGTAGGGTTTTTTTGACCTGTGCACAAATAGCGTCTTGTACGACGCACTCATTGATGGGCAACACTTATACTCTTGGAGCTTGCCATTCCTCATTTGCAGTGCTAATGTATACTTACTGCAGGTAATAAGGTACATCAGAATGAAATCACACCGATTCTTTCAATTTTTTTATTTATAACATTTAATCATTAGCCAGAGATTTCATGGGGTGCATTTTCAGATACCAGTAGATGGGGATACCCACAAAAATATGCTCATGTACTCATTCATATGCAAAAGAGGGCCCTTTTTTGCTTATACAACAATTACTTTCAAGTTTATGCATGTTAGGAGTGCAGGATTAAGTTAACTTTCCTCGGGAAGGGCTAGCACAAACTCAGCACTTAAACCCCCAGAGTGCTATTCTGAGAGCTTAAATAACACTACATGTTGTAAGAGCCTCATGTTGCATCTTTCAAAGGGAAGTGAGTAGAGTTTGTTCACTGTGAAGTAATGCTCATGTTAATAGTTACAGGTAGGGTGACCAGGAATACAGGCCTGGAAAATCTGTGATCTTGCTGATTTTGGTGCCCTCTCTGGAATCCTGTGAAAAATCTCACATGACAGCTCTGAGGGTTGCTGGATCCCTTGCTAGGCAGCTGCTCTCTTTAGAAAATTCTAGCAAGTCTTGTGTGAATAATCCCTAGATGGCAGAAATCCCAATCAAAACACAATTTAGAAGAGGAAGTACATAGCTGCTGTAAAAAAACAAAACCAAAAACCACAGACAAGTCTATAGTGTCCTAGACATACTTGTCAGTCAGAACTACTACTGATTTAGAAGTATTGAAACAGCAAAGTAACTGCTGCAGTTTGAGCTCAGCTTGAGCTGTTTTCTTCATTTGTCACATACATTTAAAGTCTACACCTAAGTCCATGCTGTCACCCATACTTAGGGTAATGAGCTTAGTGGCAGTGTATGTATGGCAGCAGGGCAGACACAAGTACCTAGTATCTGCCTGTCATCCCAGTCCTTTGGGCTCAATCAGTCAATAATATATAACCAAATAGTTCTTTGTACAAGGGACGACTCATTTACAAAAGACATCTAAAGTGTGTCTTTGGCAAAAGGTAAGCTTCTAATTCCAAGAATGTGATTACAGCCTCTCCTCACGTGTAACCAAGTAACCACAGAAAATGTTTTCATCTCGGCAGGGCTGACCCTGTCAGCAGTAGTGTCTTAGCTTAGACCATTTAGAAGCTGTGTGATAGATGCTCCCTGGGGACAACGAATTTTTTAGGTAAGTCCAGACTTACCATCAGACTATGCTTAATATACATACCTTTAATCCGAAGACTGAGTCTTTTGAGGGTTACTCTGAGTTCCCCAAGATCAGATTCAATAAACCTAACTAGAGGGGGACCTCATGTGGTCAGAAGACACTGTCCATGTGTATGAGCCCTGACTGCCCAGTGGTGTCCCATGCCATAGGGGTGGCTTGGGTGCCATCAGACACTCCTGAGCAGGAGCTGGTGGACAGGCAGATGGCAGCATATGGGCCAGTGGCAGGTGGATCAGGCTCACTGTGTTGATGGCCATATTCTAGATAGAGTTCTAGCTATCATGAGGAGTATAGGCACAGCATAAAGTGCTTGCATGTACTCAAGGTCCTGTTCCATAATGGCCAGTGATGTCTAGCTCTAGAAGAGCCTCTCTCACTAATGTCATGATGTCTCAAATAGAAATTTGAGGCTGCCCAGCCCAGCAAAGTTACAGGTGAACAGGACTGCCAGAATATGATCAAGAACTGCAAAGGATACCTGCAGGAAGGGAAAGGAAACAGGCCTGGAAATGGCTGTGCATGAGAGGGTCAAAAGCATTAAATGATTGAAATTGCTGTAGGCAAATAACAGCTCCTGACTTGGAATATTATTTACTTTCAAACTCTTCTAATTTGAGGAGATGAGGGCTAAGGAATGCTACATGCTACATGAATGCTTCATGCTACATGGAAGATATCTGAGGTGCTGGCAAGCGCAAGGTACGCTCCCAGGGCCAAGTCTTATCTCCAGGCTCATACTAGCTCCTGCTGTCTGGGAGCCTCTGAGGAGGGAAAAAGAGGTCGCAGTCTCCTCTTTGGCACCTTCACATCCCAGGTGTGCAGCTTGTGCATAGGAGTCAGAATGGGCTTACAAACCATATATGACAACATCCTCCTATAAATTAATATTCATTGGCCTTCCATGAAACTAAAGCACTTGAGGCACCTTAGCCAAGAATGAGGCCCTTCTTGTCTCCTTACACTTGTCACAGAGAAAAGGTTAGGCTCAGATTTCTTTCCCTCACAGTATTTATCACCTGTGAAAAACTTTTTTGCTGCAGTACATCATTGGTTCAGCAGTGTGTGTTCATGGCAATTGAGGAAGTGAGCTGTGAGACTTATTATCCTTCCATGGGATTTTGTTTGGTTGTTGTGGTCCCAATGATGGCCATGTGTCACTGTGTTTCCTAGCAAGGCAATCTGATGGCCCAAGAATTACCTGGCATGAAAATGATAAAGTGGGATGCAGAGGAAAGAAGCTCCAGGGCCTTTCCTCCTATTGCCATGCCACCTCAGTTATGGCTATGGCCAGATGTGCCAGTGGCAGCAGATCCCTGCAGAAGCCAGGCTGGACTGTGCACTATAACTCCAGTTCCCTGGTTGGTCTCTCCTTCCCTGAGCACCTGTAACACAGTCCACATGAGCCCAACATGCATTATCAGCAGGTCACGAGAGGTGAAAAATGTCTTGGCAGAGAGCAGCCCTGGGGCATCTGGAGGCCATGGGGTTAAATTTGGGGGGAAGAGGTGATTGCTTTTTTTCTCTTTTTTTCTGTAAAGACCTGCCAGAAGAGGAGTGATGGCTGGTGAAACATGTCATAGGGAGTTCATTCTTTTCTATATTTTCTCCATTTTATTCTGACCTCCAGAGGTTTAAGCATGGGGTTGGGCCCTTACTATGAGATGAGATGTTCATGTCACATTGAAATGCATCGACATGTGAAGTTACAATCCAGCTAACTTGCCTGTCCTCATATTTCCCTACAAATCGCTGCCTGGCTGTCATCCCATTTCATTCTGTACTTCTTAAAAGAGTTGCTATAAGACATTCCTGTAGAAAACTTTGCAGAATTTGAGGAACTAAATGAATAAAAAGCCACAGAAGATCATTCCTTTTTCTTATCCCCAGTAAAGGTAGGTTTCTGCCCATTTATTTTTTTGCAATAGCTTGTCATCAGATCAAGGGGGCAGGAGGGCACATGGGAGCATCTATGACCCCATCTGTGACAGTTCACTGCTACTTTGACCTCATTGCAGTGATGGTGCAGCCTCCATCTTCCCTCAGCTACACATGGGCATCCAAGACAAAGAATCTCACAGTGGCTCCTGAGGGGAAGAACCAGAGCTCGTCTGACTCTGGTCAAGACAAGAATAAAATATAATCTTTTTTTAGGCAGTAAAGGAGGCAGCTATGCTTGCGTAAATACATGGCAGATTTTCTTTCATTGCTGCTTATTATGGAAAGCCGGGAAATGGAGTGTCCCCTGGGATATTTTTGACCATGGAGGCCTTCTCATCAGAAACTCAATCCTCAGAGTGGCAGGGGGGACTCCAAATGTTGATGTGCAGGGGACACTCTGCCATCGTTCCTTACATCAGCCTTTTTAGCTTGCATACCATATCTCACATCTCACAGTTTCCACTAAAAAAGGTGCTAATGACCATATAAAATGAAAAGAAAAAAAATAGAGGAAAGTGTTTCTAAACTCAGCAACTTTCAGACATTGGTGAAAATAATTCTAGTTTTCAATAGTTCAATAGCAAAATCTTTCAATATATAGCATCCCTTTTACACTGGAAAAGCATTTTACACATTTAAGTATGCCTAAACTTTAATTTAATGGAAACACAGCTCACAGTAATTTTATTTTTTTATTTCATATTTATAAGTATATATATACATATATTCTTTCCTACCAACAACAGTGTCTTGCGATCATGGAAAGGAAAGGCAGCATTATATGTTCCCTTGCTTGCAAAGCTCATTTTTTCCTCTAATTGGATGTTAACACATCTGACACTATGACGGATATCACAGACCAAGTCCTGGCACCATCCTCCTGGTTCATAGTTCAGGCTGCGGCAGCACTGTAACTTCTACTTCTAACTTCAGGTTTCAGTTTCCCCAAGAAGGACCATGCCAGAGTATTTCCGCTTTCCTCTGAGGTGTGGAGAGAAGAATCAGAAGAGTGTTTGCTGGCCTGATGCTGCCTGGCTGTGTTGAGTATACAGCTTTAGCAGTGCTGCAGAAAAGCTGCAGAGTTGAAGATCCGTATTAATTTGGAGGTGCTTGAAATAAGCCATGCTCACTTGCGTCCGAAAATTTACCTGTGTTCACTGTGCATTTCTAAGTAGATATATATCAAAGGCTGTTTAAATTAGGGGAGTCCATATGCACACACACAAATGTATACACATTTCAAACTAAACTTTATTTCTCTTGGCACACATATAGACAGGAGCATTCACCAGGACACTGAAGTTTTCAGGGTCCTTCTGTAATCACTAGATGTAGACTTGGGAACAGTTGCACCCTCTGATAGAAGCAAACACTACCAACTTCTTTTTAAAAGAGAAGTAACCTATTACGGAGAATGAAGAACCCTCTAAATGCATGTGCAGCTTAGTAAATAGCTACTTGCCAGGTCATACTTAACAGAAGAGCTTGCTTACAACTATATCATGTCCCTATCAGATCCCAGAGGAGTTTTCTTCTGGGGACCATGCTTAAATATAAGCCCTTAAACACTTTCATAGCTTAAGCATGTCATACATTTCTAGATGCTGAGAGCTTAACATACTCAAGTGATACTCTGCATGGCTGCCACCATGAACTTTACTGAAAAAAATTCTGGGTGTCAGATTGGTGAAATAAAATTATTCAATGCATTTTGCCAGGCTTATACTAGTACTTAACTTAAGTTGCAAGGGTTAACTTTATGCTCGTGGGATGAAATTTTGCATTCAAAGGATGTATCACCATCCTATTCTATTCTCCTGCATCTGAAGGATGAGACAAGTCAGGATCTGCCTAGAGGGGACATYTGCAGCTTCATGGGACAAAAGGATGTTTGTCAGCCTTCACCATCTTGCCGCAAAGAAGAGACATATTTGTTCAGGAAAGACATAACATTGATACATTGGTAACATATATCAATGTTGATAACAACATTGATAAGATATGATGTTTCTCTAGCATTTTCTACAGTAAGGGAAAGGATTATGGAGAAAAATAAACTGAGGTACACAAGGGTGAATAACTGTAGTATTACAGCAGTAATTATTATTGTTGTCTAAGCACATTGTCCCCTGCTGTTGTTTTTTACTCTAAGAAGATAGATGTAAAAATAGTAAAAATAGATAGATGTAAAAATGTAGAGTTGCGGTGACAAAGCTGCAGAGATTTCTTACAAACTGATGAGCAAGGCAGTAGCCCCAGCAGGGGACTATGAGCATGTAAGCCATTCAGAAAATAACATATACATATATGCAAATGCTTAGTGTTGTCCATGTGTCTCCATGCATAAAATCTCTAATTTCTAGCCCCAGAGACCGCTCTCTCAGAACCATACACGCAGGTGTATGGTTTAGCTTTTACTTTACACTTCCAGAACCCTTTCTTTACAGATGCATTTGCAAAGACTTAACAGATTTTTTAAAAAGGCTTTTATAAAGTAATATACATAGAGCGCACAGCTTCATGAACATGGTCCTGACAGTTCCCATACATTGGTTTCTAGCTACTAGAGCTCAGAGATGGTACCAGAGCCTTCACCCAGACAAAGGGGACAAGGAGGAGTACCTAGTTTGTAATCAAACCCCTGTAAATTGCAGGGGTGAAGCAGATTCTCTGCACTGCCTAGGCGCCAGCTTCTTGTGCATGTGGCACCAGTTAAGTTTCCTTGAGGTAAAGCTCAAACTTCAGCTATGAATTACTCCAGGGATTGCCCTTATGATATAAAACACAACTGCATTTTTTTTTTTGCCAATCCAGTGCCTAACGTTTGCCAATCCAGTGCCTAACCACAATAGCATCTTGGCCTGTTGTATGTTTTTTGCTTATAAATGATGCACAGCTAGTTGTTTTAAGTTGGGTTTTATTTGTTTTGTTGAAGTGATTTCAGCATATGGATATGCTGCTTGACTCCAGCCTGTGGTTTGCATGCAGTCTAATGTCCACAAGGCCTTCCAAACTTTCAGCCACATGGGCACTGATATGGGAAAAATGAAAACGAGGGACAACTGGGAAGCAGAGTACACTATTGCCTACAGCAACACTTGCTACTGATATTGTGAATCATAGAAAGTGATTGTTTTACAGTGTGAGTGTTTTACAGTCAAACAGATATGGTCTTCTTCCTGTATACTCAACAGTAGACTTGAATTAGTAAGAGAAAAATAATTGGCAGTAAAGACATGAAAATAAATAATGCACTTACCTACTGCTACCTACTACTTGAGGGGATCAGACTGTCTGGTTTTCTGAAGCTATGTTGCATTATAGATGAAATAAGCAGTGCAGTTGGTCACCTGCTATAAGTGTTTAATTTACATTTTGACTAGTTCTTTGTCATGACTTTCCAACATTGATTCCCAAGTCCAATGTAGAGAACTGATTAAGGTGCCTGAATTCACAAACCACCTGYCACGGGTGCCTAGGTGATGTATTTCTCTCAGCTTGTCAAACGTTTAAATGTAGATTTTTAAAACGAGGGAGAACAAGATTGGAAAAGCTTGTATTTCTGTGAAAAAGCATTTGCTATAAAGCCTTTGTTATAAAACTGTCATTTCTGTGTCAAAAGACTTTTCTAATCAAGAAGCATAAAGTGTCTTGGACATAAGGTAGGAAAAACGAGGAAGAAACAGGTGARAGAGATAACAGCTCCTGTATTGCTCTCTGTGTACAATGCTAATGGGATGGACTTGGCTGCTCCTGAATCCGATCGAAGCACTGGGTGTCTCCAGCACTACTGCAGAAGAGAAATCAGGTCGTCCCCAAAACACAGTTGTCATTTCCAGTGAGTGAAATGGAGTGAGCTCCATTGCACTGATTTCAATGAGGCARTGAGTGGAAGCAACTAGTGGCTATGGGAAACAAGAGAAGGGAGAAGGTGGCTTCTCTCCTTCCTTCTTTACGGCTGTTCCTCTTGACTCTGCCTCCTGTCACAGATTCCTCCTGTATCCTCRCTCCCATTCGGGTGCTGGTGGGACCCATCAGTGCTTGCAAACGCAACTGGAGTTTGTCCTCCTTGCTTTGGTGTGAGGGTGAGAGAGCTCAACCATGTGACAGCCAGCAAGTGCCAGGCCAGAAAAATGCTGGAGGCAGGATGGGAAGGCAGGYAGAGCAAAGGGGAGCACAACTTGCTTGTCCCATCTGCAAACTGTCCACCAGCTCACACGGTTGCCTGGAGCAGTTGCCCTTATTGGTGTGGTGGAGGGATAAGCAGTTGAGTGCTACGTTGTCTAGCTCCATCCTGTTGCTATAACCCTGCTAATAGAAAATCCCCTCAACTTCCAGTGCTCAGCATGCGCCCCAGCAACCCATCTCAGATGTCTGTGCCATCTCTCCCATCTCACTTCTCAGAGGGTTAGTAGGTCAGATCTAGGATCGTGTGATTGGAGTTGTGCTGCTTAATGCAGGGTGGTCTGAGAGTTCATTCAACAAGGAGCCTCAGCTAATTAGGCCTCAAAGACAGAAGGCCAGAAATAGCTCCTCTGRCTCTGGGGGACATGGCTGGAGATCAGGAGCAGAAAAACTCACCTGTCCTGTTTCTGCACTTGAGTCATCTTGGCAGCTGATCCCCTCATGCACATTGCTAAATATGTGTTGGCCTGCTCAAAAACGCATGCAGATATCTTCCTGCCTGAGCCCAGGCTTGTCTGCTCAAGGGTAGCAGAGGGAGGACTGTATGGGACTTTCTGAATGCTTTTCTGTCACTTTGGCTCAGCCAAAAAGGCCTATAGCTTTGTAATGAGCTCCTGTCATTGCTTCTTCTATTCAATAACTGAAGCGRGTTCTCACTGCACATCATCTGATTTCATGATGCATGAAAACTCACAAATTTGAAAATTCAGAATATTTCAGTTATTCTGGAACCAAGACTCAAGAGTACGAGAGTTGTAGCCACGTCATTATACATGAGGAACACAACATAAGCCTGTCCTGGCCTTTGCTTATGTTCTGTGCTGCTTTTGATCAAATCTACAAAGTCCAAATTATAATAAAAGGACCTTTCTGGAACTATGTGATCCAAATCATTTCAATGTTTCCAATAAGTTGATAAGAACTGGTATTTCTAATAAGAAAAATATATATATATATAACAACATTTGTATTCAAAGATCAGAGCAATAGAACAATCACAGAAGCTCTTTTATTAAAACAGCTATTAACCCCATATTATCATTAGTATTAAATCACTATTTCTCACTTACATGTAACAGGTAATTTCTGATTTTTCTCCTTTCTGGATTGGGCAGGTTCTTGCCATTACGCTAGCTTTGTGATTTCTAACTTGGCTTCTGCAACGAAATAAAAAACCAATCCTCACTTTGCAAGCATGTGGTCATACTTCTTAAATGATGCTCAGAATATCAAGGCTGTAATTCAAGTTGCTGATCACAGACTGCCCAAGTCATTTTTCTTTCAGGCTATTGCCTTGCACTGAACTTGAGATTTGGCTCATGGTGTGTTGGATCGTCTCTAACTGTCAGGAAGAGTGATTAGCACACCCTGGCAAGTCATTCTCTTAAATAATGTGTCACTATCAGTCACTGCAGAATTTATATTAAAGAAAAAGTATTACAAATAGCAAGCTTAGCTGTAKGCATGCCTTTTTTTTCCTCCTGTTTACTGCCTTTTTCTTAGTAACAGATAAAGATTTTAATGTTTTGTGTGTAATTTAGGAATGAATCTGTATTTGAAGAGCTACTAAGCATATAAACAAATCTTTGCCTATTCAGAACAGTAGATACGTATGTTAAACTTGAGTGTGGCACTGCATTTTAAATCTCAGGAAGACCTAAATATATCTCTAAAGTAGCACTTGAGTGGAAATTATCTCCTTGAATTTAACTCATATTTGTTTTATCAATCATTTAAAAAAATGAAAGTAGTATTTTCTGAGGGGCAATTGTGCTGTCTCCCATTTAGTCTGGTAGCTCAAGCTATTGCCATTYTAGTCATCAACAGCCACTGAGGTTAGAACCTCAAAAAGTCTCATCAGTTTTTGTTCTTTGAAGATGCATTTTATCTCCAGGGACTGAGGCTATGTCCCAGGTTCTACTGTGAGTAGAGCAGGAGAGAATTTTTTTTCCTAAGTAGTCAAGGCACAAACCAGTGTTAGGTTTTTATACAGGAGARAGGTTTTAGATAGTAGATGCCACAGGGAATCCTCTTACCCACGTCTTTACACATCTAACCTGTTAGATGGTCTTTTTTAGAGAAGAGCATTTAGCAGCTCAATATTGAAGGAGAGGGGYTGAAATGATAGAAATAATGAATGTGTGTGTGTGTGGGGGGAGCTGACAAGAGGGAGTGGAGGCAACCTAACCTTCATTAGCAAAACCTTAAACCACTGAGAGAGAATGTCCTTTCTCAGGTTTCCTGCACAGATGCTGGAGATAATTCTGACTCCGTAAAACTTTGCTGGATATAGCACTGTTTGCAGTATCTCATTCCAAGTTTGAGGTGTGAGTACATTCTCATCTGGTCTTCAGAGTGTTGTGTTGTGTTGTGTTGTGTTGTGTTGTGGAAAAAAGCATGATAAAGTAACATTTCCTTCCATGTGGTTCTCTGTTGGTTTAGGTGTCTGCTGCACTGGGAGATATATACAATTTCCAGTTAAGCAATGGGCTGCAAGTTTGAAAATTAGTGGAGATGATAGTAGAATATGAGCATTTTCAACATAAAATTAATAAAAAACAGTTTAAATCAGAGAACACTCGACACTTCTTGTCCCCCTGTAAAACTGTTGGCTTATGAGAGATATGAACTATTTCTTGTCATGTCAGTCTCAGTCTAGTAAGGTATCAAGTGATATGGTAAGGCACCAACTAGTCCTAACTCATGCTTATGCACATTTACAATTGGTTTTGGTCATTAAAGTGTTTACACACTTTTTTTTAGTTCAGTCCTACTAAATCTAATGAGATTGGTGTGCTGCAGTAGAAAGATATGACTTGGGAGCTTACAGCATTGCTCTGACTCTGACATGTCATGCATCTGCAATTCACTCTTCATCTTCACTCTTTATCARTAAACTGTAGACTGAACATCTTCTGTGAACCTCAACAAGTACACAAACATTTGTCTGGAAGTATTTAGACAAGGTGCTCTTGTCTTTGGCTGGAAGAATGGCCTTCTACAGTCAACTCCAACTCCAATTGTGATTTGTAGAAAGTTATTTCTTATGATGAATAGAATATTATATGAAYGATAAGTATAGGTACAGGTGCTAAGTAGTAATCATAGTAAAAACATTTATTACACATATTTTCTGTAACTCTTAAGCCTTTCTAATTTTATCTTGATATCTTCTTCAGCTTCTTGGAAGATACATGTATCTTTTAATTTCCTGATTTAGAGGAAGTATCTGTCATTCCATTTGACCTGTAATTTCTCCCAAAAGTTGACACAAACAGAAAAAAAAGAAAGGCTGGATCATAAATGACAATTACAAGGTCCACTTGGGCACCTAATCCAAACTGTATATCCTGTGAATTCCACTCTGGGTTGTCATTTGGCTTTGGTGAAATCTACACTGTAGCTCTGTTTTCATAACTAAAATCCCCATCCTATCTGTTGCTGCTGGCAATGCTTTCAATCTGTCAAATCCAAATGCTGTCGCTCAAGTACAAGGCCTGATAGAGTTTCTTAAGAAGACACCTTCCTATCTATTTTGTCTTCGTTGTGGAAGACCTATGCTTAAGTCTAGCCCTTATCTCATGTTGTACTTTGCATCTGACTGGTTGGGTACCACGTAATGGCACTAGGCACTTGTTAATAGGGAATGTCAAACCTGTTCAGAACAGATACATTAGGAGACTCAGAAAAAGAGGCTTCAAAAAAATCAACAGCCTGTAAGTTGGCCTTCTCCCATGGCAGATAAGAGTAAAGGGGTACAGAAACAGATGCATCTGTAAATCATCTAACTGAGGATAAAAAGGAGCTTTGAGTGCCCCAACTTGTATGGATTTTGTTAGATAGCTCTATTTCTCTTAAAATTTAGATGTCTTAGCTCCTATTGTAATCACGGGAAGACTGGTTGATATAGTCAAGGAATCTTAGAGAGTAACTCAGATGCTATACCAGAAGGGATGGTCTTCACTTCTCTTGACACATGCTCCTAGTGTTATTTGATACCCCAGGGTAGATGAGACACAGGGCTGGCAGATATGATGCAAGCCTTAGTGGAAACCCATGTCCTTTTGGTGCAGCAGCAGGATGCCAGCTGGGATACTCCACAACACTTAGGATTAGACACCTGCTTTTAGGCAACTGAATTTTTCTTTGGAAGAATGAGTATTTTCTAGCTGCGTTGATTATGTAGGATATATCCCCATGGATGAGCATGAMTCAAACTTCCATGTAGGCACCAGAATGTACATGTTCTTACCTGGAACATCATCTCTCCCATGAGGATTAAGTAGTCTAAATACTAGCATATCACATAATCTCAGGTACTGCTGCTGCCACCCTGGAGTGAACAGTATGGGTCTCCCAGCTGTGCTGCACCTCCTCTGTCAGGCCGGTACAATTATTTTGGACCTGCTGGAGTGGCTCAGACAACCCTTAGGCACCTATATTTAGGTCACTGAATCCTGTCCATCTCTTAGTATACATAGTGTCAGTAACAGCCAGAATTTCCCTGTGGCAGAGAGCAAGCCAAAGTACTGATTTTTTTTTTCAGAAGTTTTTTTGCCATGTCTGCTGGCTGTATAAATTTGGATTTCCAGTTCATTCTGATATAGATTCTTTATGCTGATTTTGTGTTATGAAAAATATATTAGAGGCTGACACTGAGGTTTCCATTTTCTATCTATTCTACAGCTCTTCGATAGGGTGATCCTATTAAAAGAATATGAGCTGTGATGTCTTGAACTAACAGTGTTGAACTATTGAACATACATTTCATAAATCTTTCTTATTAGTCAGATCTTTACCGCTATGCTTCTGTAGCATCACTTACAGCCCAGTGCTCCATCCACCACACAGATTTTTGACTTGCTTAAACCTGCTTCTAAAAGACTATCACTGAGTAAGTTATGCCAAACTGTGAACTGCACTTTAGTATTAGCTGCATCTTTTTACCCAACAGTCCTAACTCCAGGAATCTGAAACATAATTTGTTGTCAGAATGTCAGAATTTTATTTTCTACTTGTACTGAAGACACCTCCTTTGGAGCCCCTGTTAGCTAGACTGTTGAAGGCCTGTGGTCAGTGGTGCCTCCCAAGGGTCAGTACTGGGCCCAGTGTTGTTCAACTTACTTATCAATGACTTGGACGAGGGCACCCTGAACAAGTTTGCGGATGATACCAAGCTGGGTGGAGTGGCCGACACTCCAGAGGGCTGTGCTGCCATCCAGAGGGATCTGGACAGGTTGGAGAGCTGGGCAGAGAGGAACCTCATGAGGTTCAACATGGACAAGTGTAGGGTCCTGCACCTGGGGAGGAATAACCCCAGGCACCAGGACAGGTTGATGTGCTGGAGAGCAGCTCCATGGAGAGGGATTTGGGAATTCTGCTTGACAACAAGTTAACCATGAGTCAGCAGTGTGCCCTCGTGGCCAAGAAGGCCAATGGGATCCTGGCTGCATCAGGAGGAGTGTTKSCAGCAGGTGGAGGGAGGTGGAGGGAGGGGATCCTGTGCCTCACCTCAGCTCTGGTGAGGCCGCACCTGGAGTATTGGGGGCAGTTCTGGGCTCCCCAGTGCAAGAGGGATGTGGAACTTCTAGAGAGGGTCCAGTGGAGAGCAACTAAGATGATTAAGGGACTGGAGCATCTGTTATACGAGGAGAGACTAAGCAAGCTGGTCCTGCTTAGCCTAGAAAAGAGAAGACTGAGAGGGGATCTTATCAATATGTACAAATACCTGAGTAGAATATATAAAGAAAATGGGGCCAAACTTTTCTTTGTGGTAGCCAGCRACAGAACAAATTGAAACCAGGAAGTTCCATCTGCATGTGAGGAAGAACTTCTTTCCTGTGAGGGTGAGAGAGCCCTGGAACAGGCTGCCCAGGGAGGTTGTGGAGTCTCCTCTGGATTCTTCAGAATTTGTCTGGGTGCGACCTAGAACCCACATGTTCTAGATTCCAGTCCTCTCTTGAGCGTTGGACTAGATGATCTCTAGAGGTCCCTTCCAACCTCAACCATTGCTGTGACAGAGGGACTTATCTTTGGATCTCTTTTCAATTAATCAGAAGAGAGCTGTGAATTTGATTTTGATATGCAGTAGTTTTAAATTTTCTTTTGATATTAGTCTTGGCTTTTCATTGAGTAGCATTATGTACACTAATAAWCTGCATAAATCCAGTAACTTTTTTTTATACTGGTACTTTGAGGTGAGAATGAATTTTAGGTTTGTTCTCAGTATTAAAGGTCTAAAGGACAGGTCTAAAATCTTGACCTGAATTGAAGTGATGACAGGAAGGGGTAAGCTAAAGACCATAACAGGGAGCATCCCTAACTGCAAAAAGAAAGCATGATATTTCACCATGCTTAATCATTGCTTGCAGCATCTTGGAATTTCAAGAGAGATTCACTTGGAGAATATCCTAATATTTGCTTATACAAGAGAAGTGTCTAAGTGCACTTAAATACTCATCTTTGCAAGCATATCTTTCCATTATGAGATAGCAATGCACTTTGTTCTGATCTCTTGTTTTATCTCCCTGAGCAGATGTAAGGATAATGAGCTCAGTTCCAATAATTCCCTAATGCTATGCTGCCATTCCATGTGAAAGGAGGGATAAGAGGGAGTCTTGCTGCTGTGATGATGAGTGCTTTCCATTGTCAGTTCCAAATGCAATCRTGTACCCAATTCAGGAGAGTAAAGACAACAGCTAATGTCAGATTGGCTGGGTTAAAGCTGTTATTTGAGGATCCTAAATCCCACCCCAGCTGTTTCAAAATGGAAGCTTCAAATTAACAKTTCACAGAGTCCCATACAATAAACAGCTCGAGATAAATGCAAACCTATCTTCTATCTCACCAAAATAAACATTTGACTTCTTAAAGTGAAAAATTCAGTTATCCTTCACTTACCATATATGTCATAGGAGCCCACAAAATCAAAATTAGAAGCATCATTAGAAAAAAAAATGGCAAACAAGCAAACAAACAAAATTTTAGTGCAAACAAAAAGCAACCACAGAAAACCCCTGCATTAGGCATCTCTTAGACAGAGAATCCTTATTTGGTGTTTTGTAAGTTATTTATAGCTATAGAAAGACTCTCATTAAGTACTCTCTTCCTGCTGGTTGCAGAAACATGATCAGGGGGAGAAGGGTTTGTACATAGACTGCACAAGGATACAGATGCCTCTGAAGTGCTAGATACTCTGAGTCTACGCCATCCTCACTCCATCACTTTCTTCAGTTTCTGTCCAGTACTGACCTGTCTGTGCTCAGCACATACTTGACTTCTAGCAGGGTGTGTTTGGTCACAGTGTTAATACTGAATTTCTTTTTTGATGAATCTTAAATATAGGCTTCAGAAATGAAACTGAAACATATTACCCTGAGACAAGTCAGGGTATACCCTGAAAAGCATACGGGTCTCCCCGTTAGTGCAAATTACCAGTAAATGCCCAAATAAGGTCCTGCCCACAGAGGGCTGAAACAAGTTGTTTCCATCTCTGGAGCATGGAGCTGGCATAGAAGAGCAACGTGTGAACGCGACTGTGCTGCTCCTTGCTCATCAGAGGTTATTTAACATGGCAGGAACTGCTCTGCAAGGATTGTAAGGATACATTTCAGTGTCTGACCAGGAAAGGAAAGAGAAATAACACAACAGGATCCTATAACGTAAGTCCACACAGTGCTCTTACAGAAATGTAAATAAGAGTTTCCAATGAAAGCTCGTTAGCACGGCAGACACAAGAGAGGATCACCTCCTCTAAAGACACTCACCCCTCTGCATGAGCCGCATTCCCTCACACTTTAACACTCCTGTGGAGAAAGGCTGTGCGCCTGCCAACTCTCACAAGTTTGCAAACAAGCCACATGCGAGCTGTGGACAGAGGGGAGGATGAGTAAGAAAAACAAAAATGGGATTGTAATGTCTGATGCAATTGCCTGAGATCGCTACTGCAGTGGTGCTGGGTGATCTGCCCTGGGCTCTGCAGCAGGATACTCTCACTACTGACATTCATTTCACTTGATAATTTCTTACATGGCATACCCACACGCTCCCTTAACATCTRTCTGCTCCAAAATACTACAGTAATGTTCAGCAAACAGTTATTAAAGATACATTTTTTTTTTTTATTTTCCCYAAATGGGCTGGTGCACACATCTGAAAARGAAACAAGTCAGGTTCCCCAGGAAGGTAAAGGTGATTGCTGTGATTTCTATAGCTGATGGGMGGGTGAAAACAGTGAAGTAAGTGGCAAAGAGCTGAGATTGCATTAGGGCTYAGACTAGAGCGTTCAGCAGGCTCTTCCCAATCCCCCTCACATCAACTAGGGTGCAGGCAGCAGCTATGCAAATACACTGAATAGTTGTGGGCCACCAATCAGGGTGCATAGCTAAAATATTACATATGAGTATTTTTGCTTTTTTTTTTTTTCCTTCCCTTAAAGGTTTCTCTGACCTTTCTGTGACCTTAAATGTTTCTCTGTGAGCAAAACTCACCCAGTCACTGAAGCAGTATGTGAACACTGCAAATGGAAAGTGATCTCAGAAAGTCTGGGCATCTGCAAAGTAAAAAAATGGATTCTACTTCATTCAAAGTAAGCCACTGATATGTGGTTTGGGACTGTTTTGTCCTCAGAGTACAGCATGCCATCAGGGCATTTATTGGGACYAAAACTGACTTAAAACTCATGAAACTATTCATTTTCTCTTGGGGATCTTGTGGGGAGCATTCGGGCTTTGCAGTAAGAGTCATCCCAAAATACCTTTTCCAAATAACATTGCAAAAGCTGCCAAACAAAGCTTTAAGTATTAGTGGTACTTTCCAGATAACGTAATTCTGCTTTCTCTGGGCCATTCCTAACATATTGTACACATGCTGCATTGCTGCTGAGGTAACATGGCAACAAAAGGCTGTCATGATGATCTAAATCCTTGAAGCCACATTCCTGGGTCTTTTTTCTTCTCATCTCTGTAAAACACACTGATATGAGAGGTGAAGCTCAGTAAATAAAGTACAATTCAAGTGTCCTTCTGATAGCAATTGTCCAAAGTCTCCTTACTCCCTTCCCTTCAAACAGCCAGACTTCAGTTTATGTCCCTCAAAGCTAACAAAACTCTATCTGGGCTTTTGTAGATCAATAAGAAAAGAACTATTTTTGCAGTCCTAAAGGCATCGGGAAGGGCACTTTCCAGAAACCCCCTCTTTAGTGAACTGGGGCTTGACTGCTTTCTGATTGACAGATAAATAAAGATGATCAAGTAATAGATGTTAATCATTTTAGACTTTCATAGAGCAAAGTCAACATCCTGTTCCTACTTAAGAGACTTCCAGCAGAGCTAAGCCTGTGAAACAGATGCGGAGTGAGATACAGTGTGCAAGTCAGCACTGAATTTACAACTCACAGGACTGGACAGATTTTCTAAAACAAATATTAGCATCGACTCAGGATTAAATTCTGCAGTTCTTACTTGGACAAAGCTGCTGATGCTGCACATCTTCCTATGGTTTAGGATGACACAAGGACCAAGGCAGTAATGYAAGAGCTGACACGGCATTCTCAGCAATTTGCTTTTGTCTTTAAAACATATTGCACACAGATGCTTGTTGTATTTCTTGAGAAAGTCCACATGCAACCGAAGGCTTCAAGTTACACCTTTTATACCAAAATGCATTATACAAATTAAAAATAAATAAATAAATAAATAAATGAATGAATAAATAAATAAATAAAAAGGAAGAAGAAAACCTTGCATTTGTTGCCACCAAACATAAAAAAAAATCACTTCAGTTTTACTGACATCATCAGGTTGGACTCATCCAGGCCCAGGACTGCGGACACCCAGGTGTAGAACTGCAGACAATAAGACAATAATACAGTAATAGGCAATAACCTTTTATTGCACTTTGAATTTGTTCAGCTCAAGCACTACCAAAGTCAGGTTTGTTAAACAACCAACCAAATAAAAAAGACACATTACTTTTAGGTGTCTGCGAAGTGAACAGTGACTTCCATCTGCTGCTTTCTAATAACGTCAATTTACTTCTAATAATAATCTGCAGAGTCTAATTTCTGAATACCTAACTCCTGTTGCAAAAACTAATTGCTTAATTGTAACATTGCCTGAGGTGTTCATTACCTCTTTTTTTGAAATTACTTAAAATTCATTTTTTATCTTCCTTCTAAAAAAAAGGCTATTTTTTTTCACAAGTAAAGGAGATGCAAGGAAGACATTTGGCATGCATATTGTTAACCAGATCTTGCAGGCTTGTTCCTCATCCATTTAGTCATTAGCTCTTACCACAACAAAGTTCTCTGTGACTTCAGCAACTCTGTCTGAATAAGAACTTGCAGAATTCAATTCCAGGGAAATACTAGTACAAGAAGAAAGTGACTAGGAGTCCCATAGGAAAGGCTCTTAAAAAGCCCTCCCAGATTCATTCCCGTATGATGTTAACTACAGGCAGTAAAGAATCCAGCATTGTGCATGGTTTGCTCTTCTAAAGCCCAGCCAGCTCTAGTTATTTATTTCCGTATATGACAACCAGTTCTACAGAGAAAAAGTCAAGGCAGCCTTGCTGTAAAACGGCCAGTCAGTAAACTAAGACCATCACAGTCTTTGCTCTATAAAAAGCTCTGTGGAATTGGTTCAATGTCTCTTCCCTTGCCATAAGGAAAAAATAGCAGATGGCACCACGTCCTTCTCTGAGCGACCAGCTGASAAATAGCACAGGGAAGATGAAAGGTAAGACAATACCCAATGGCAAAGCAGAGAGCTCCTTAGTGAGGAGTTTAAATTCTTCCCAAGCCTCAGGGGGTTTGGGTGGAAATAGAAGCTTCAACTTTAACAGCTTCTTTCCCCAGGGAGCTGTGGATCTCCAAACAGGCTTGGCTTAGGGTGAATAAATAGATGCAAAAGGAGTGGCATGAAAGGAAAAGAGACATCACATAAAATSAGTGCAGGCACCAGGAAGAACAAAGAGCAATAAGGCAACTAAAGAGTCTCCTGAAGGCAGATACCTACAAATTTTGAAAAAATCTACTCTACAAGATGTGGAGACATCGTTGTAACTCACTGCAACAGGAGAGCATGGCTTTATAAAAAAGTAGGAGATCTCAACTGCAAAAAAAACCCCATTGGGTGCGTTTATATCCTTTGCTAGCAATACTGTGAGCACAGTTGTAAAAAATCTAAAGAACCTGGTCCACCAGTGCTTCGTGGACCGAATGTCCTTTCCCACATGTTCCAGGAGACGTTGTGTGTCCCAGTGCCTTATCCTTGGTGCCTTTGCTGGTTCCCTTCTGCAGTTTTACTGCTTTGACAAATCTCCTCATGCAAGAGTGTTGAACCTGTAATTAGTTTACTTAATGGGTCCTTGCTAGCTAAGAAGGTCTAGTTGATTTTGATAAAAATAGATTAGGAGGCAACTGCGGGAGTGGCTGAAGCAAAAGAAAATWATGACTTTCAACAGGGACTAGTGCTAAGCAGGTACAAGCTGGGGCAGGGGCACCTCTCACCGGTGTCTGTATTTATAGCATTTGCTTATGCTTAAATTAAATAGTGAGCTTTATAGCTGGGAGAGGCTCTTGGTAGAAATGGCTGTGAAAAGTCTGAAGTCTGTTTATCTCCCCTCTGCCAGCAGTTATCAGTCCTGCTATGGCAAAGCCATGTGCAAGGGATGCAAAGGACTGTGTGAGCAGTCCTCATCTAATTCTGCAACAAATTGGAGAGGTTAATACCAACTACTTTACCTTGAAACAGAAGAGCTAGGCCTTAAGAGCAAGCAAACAGGCAGTACTGGCAGTACATGGCAACATCTTAAGTCAGTGCAATGAATTTATGACCACAGCTGAAAACAGACCTCCATGCACACTCAGCTCAGGAGTCCACATACTCACCTGGCCCTACGCTTATAACACTGCCGTTTCACTCCTCCCCTTTGCACTCCAGTTCTGCAGTTCTCCACTAAAGCAGGTGCACAAGTGAACATAAAGGAGTTCAGGATGGAACGACTTGTGTGCAAAGAAGGATACAGAAGAAATGTGTAGAAGCTGGATGAAAGCCTCTATGGCAAGGAAGTCGCTAGAAAGTGAAACTCTAACTTCTGGTATTGGAGTGCTTAAGTCACACTGAGGAACTCTCCACCTAAAGGCAAATGAACATGGCTTGTACTCAGACCA
This sequence comes from Nothoprocta perdicaria, assembly GCF_003342845.1. Taxonomy (NCBI): domain Eukaryota; kingdom Metazoa; phylum Chordata; class Aves; order Tinamiformes; family Tinamidae; genus Nothoprocta; species Nothoprocta perdicaria. Next base: position 131,966 of record NW_020455586.1, read on the forward strand.
TCCCAGAACAAATTTTGACTCTCTTGCTTTGCCTTTGATGCAGAAAAGCACTTGTGTAAGAGCCAGAGATCACACACACCATCACAGAAGGTAGCAACACATCTGTTCTCAGGTAAGAGAACAGATAAGAGGTTACTTGTTCTCTAGCTCTTCTAGCTCTAGCTCTTCTAGCTCTTCAGCCTAAGTACAAGCAGCAGAGGAGAATTAGAAGAAAGAGGCAGCCAATTCAGTCATATTGCCCAACATACTGGTTCTTGTGGTGAGCCCAGGCGATCTAGCACTGATATCCTCAACAGTTTTGTTGCTGAATGGTAGAGCTTTCTCCAGGTGAGGAGGAAGTGGAAGTGGAAGACAGTGGAAGACAGCACTGGTGTTGAGCACACAACACACAGCTGATGTCCGTTTGTAGCCAACACGCAGAGGCTGCCTGGTGCTCCCCCTCTCACCGTAAAGGGTTGGAAGATGCATCAGGCTGCCTTCTTCATTCTTTCAGGCTCTAGGGAATATGAAGATCCCCTACATGGCAACATGGTTTGAAAGAATTTCTTATGTGACAACACACTGCTTACTCTTCTTTGAGATATTGTTCATTTTCTCCACAAATAAGCTTAAGCCTGATTAAATTAAAATACAATGTGCAATATGAAATCATTTAAATAATACGAACATTTTTTGTCCTGTTGTTTTGGGCAGCRATCTGTATTTCATATGCACAGAGATGGTAGGCAAAAATAATAAGGGAATAAATGCGAGCAGGTATTTTCTCTGGATTACGGGATTTGCCAACAATGAGTCAGACTATAGGTATGTTTGGCAATGCTATGAAAGAGGAAAAACAAAACCAAAGCATTTGATAAAACAGCCCTTTTGGGAGGATTCTCCTCTATGACTGAAATCACTTTTCCCCTCCCCCCCGAGATTAGCACATTATTTATATACATATTATTTAAATCTTTATATACATATTATTTAAATCATATGGTTATATATGCAAGAAACCATGGGAAAAACTAGACAATCCCCACAAGAGCAAGTTCCCAAAGCGGGTGATTCTAACTGGTATCTAACAAATCACAGTAGAGAGAAGGTGGCAGAATTTGTAACATATGTAAGTCAAGAATCCAAATGCTTGAAATTATTTTTCTTTAGAACTTTGCTGCAATCAAATGAAACATATCAAAAAATTTAAATAAGCCATATCCACCCATCCACTCATCCCAAGAAGAAAACCACCCTTATCAGCTAGTGAGTAAAAGAAAGTCTGTACCAAAGATAAAACTTTCATTTTAAAAACAACAGGCTTGGTTTCAGGGTCACAGTCTGCATATTTGGCCAACACCAATTAAGGCAGCCAGCAGTGGTTTTTTTGATATTGGTGACTATAAGCTGGAGATGCAGATCCACTCCTACGGCTGGAGGAGTGGAAAAGCAGCCCTGAAGATGCTAACCTGGCACCACTTTCACGTTATAGTTGTCCAGCTTCAGCAAACAGCGCAGGCCCTGTCAACACCATGTTCAAAACATTTAGCTGGCTGCTGATGGCAGCGAAGAAGTCCTGCAATCTGGAGAATGCAAACACGCCTGCTACATCCAGAAATGTTCAACAGRTCCCTAGAGCAATAAAAGAAGAGCATCTATTCTAGACCTGGAAGTCCATCATCTCCTCTTCAGTCATTCAACAGGCCACCAAACGCGACCAGCAAATCCTTCAGGAGGGCTAAGACCCTGAATGGTTGAGTCAAAGACTTCTGGATGGGATGCTGCAAGCAAGAGACACACTACAARCTCCTATAGTGACATAACAACCTTCCTTTTTTATTCTTTCCTTATAAAATCCAGTAGTCCCTTTTTGATTTCTGGCATGCTTTGGAAGGATATTTTTATATAGCTGACTCCAGTGCTATATATTAAGTGTTATTGCTTTCCTAAGTTAGAGCCTGTCCTGTATATTACATGATACTCATCAACTCTCAGTTTCATTTTTCGTATTATTATTTCTCATTTAGTGCCAGGGAACCTTTTGGAACTCTCCAGCTTGATTTTATTTTCACTGTCCTGAATGCATTATTGCCACCACACTATCACATCTTTCAGGAATATGCTCGATAGCACACCCCCCAAGGGACTTAATTACATAGTAAATATGACCATTGCCTTTCTTCTGCTTTTAATTTGTTCTTCTTTTCTTTCATCATTTTATTATTAATAAAAAAATCCTTCTTTCTCCTACCAGCAAAACACAGTTTCTTTAAGAATCTCTCATGTGTGGCCTTATTAAAAGCTTGTAAAAATGAGGTACCTTATATTAACTRGAGGATTTTGATCTACAAGCTTGTTGGCGCTTTTGAAAGACTTGAAAGATTCTTTTTCCTTTTCCACACCGGGCCATATTTATTAACTAGCGCCAACACTATCGCTCCTGTCAATTTGCCTAGTACTGGCAAGCCCTGATCAGATGTCAGACTTACTGGCCCGTCATTCGCTAGATCCCTCTGGCAGCCCTTTAAAAATACACAGTTTATATAAAAAGAAATGCAGACCGTTTCCTCCGCTCTGGTATAGATGCTGCTTTAAGCAGTGGGGACTCTACCCTGGCTAGTAGTGAGTAATTCACATTAGCGGCCCTGGACTTGTGACTCTTCACTTTTTTCTTCCAAAATCTTTTAACACTTCACTTTGAGACATTTGATGTGATTTATCCCCCAAAAAGCATTCAGATGTATGAATATTGCATGGTGAGAAATTCCTTTAACTTGGTTTGCTCTAACTTTGTCCTCTTCTGGCACAGATCTGGCAGGCTTCTTTCATATTCAGAAAAGACGTTACTAATATTTTCATATCTGTTCTTCCAAACCTTCTAATTAAAGTCTCAAGGATTTCACATCCTGAACCTAATTTGTTACTGTTAACGGTAGAGGTACTTTTGTTTTAAATTTAGATCAATTCTAATCTGCCTGTATTTTGAGGCAGGTATCACTGCTGAGCTTGGTGAGAACCAGAGCCAGGAAGAATACTCTTTCTTGTTCTCCTTGTAGATTGACAGTACTAAAACAAACAAACAAAAATATATATTTATCAACTAGGCTTCATACAACCAGATTTAAAAAACAAAAAGTCACATGACATAATAAAAATACATTCTAAAAATATTTGAAGAATAAATTTACCTCATCACATTCAGCAGCCTGTTGCAGKTTTTTTCCTCAAACAGTCCAATCACTCAAATGTTTAGAGAAACTGAAAAGTTGACCAAATAATTTGAAYATTTGTGGAACTAAATGTTCAATTAATAACTGTAAATAGCCTTTTTTATGTTCAGGACTGAAGGGCTGTGCTTCCTCCAACCTGCATCACAGACAGCAAGTCTGGAGAAAATTTTGATTAAGTTTTAATTAAGAATCGATTAGGCATAGACTACAGCACAAAAAGCATTTGCAGAAGTTACATGGTGGATATATTTTAACACAACTACATTTAAGAACGWTAGAGCTTCTTTCTTTATATTTTACAAACAAGAAAAGAAGCTGTATCTAAGTTATTCACAGCTAAGTTGTAAATGGCTCCTAACACTGCTATCCTTATTTATTTGTTGCTTACCCAACATATAGTATGCGGTGCAAGTTAAATACTTTGATATAAAAAATATTTATGTTCACCGTGGATGATATTGCCGTAGTTCCAACAGGACTTCAGCAATAGCAGTAGTCTGAGCTACATCCATCCCCCGTGACAAATCCAGAAAATTTKAAAATCTGGGCAATACTTGTTGAAAAGCTCATGCCAAAATAAATAAATAAATGAMTAAATAAATAAAAGTTAAAAGGACTAGGACAATCATCCATGCAGCAATCTATCTACCCTGTTCTAATTATGGCCACTGACCCAGCTCAGGGACTGCTCATCRACTGCTTGCGAAATCAGATGGATGTGTGAAATGCTGAGGGATCACAAGCAATGTTTAAGACATTAAGAACTTAACACAGCAATATCTTAATATTTGGTCCCAAGTGTCAAAAAAGGGGTCTTTTAAACATTAAATTTTGGAGAAARAAGAAAGTAGTTGGCCATTTGAATAAGAACCCCAAWGTTTCATACACTTGGAATGACTACTGGAGACACCCMGTGGCTACTGAGTGAAATACGGAGCAGTAATGACGGGAGGAGAAGTTTTTTCTTCTTTTCTTTATAGTTCTGGAAGATACATTACAAGAGTTTAAATGCTGTGCATAGAAAGATGGACACAGGCTCTGAACTTTAAAAGKCTAAAACTTTCTGCTAATCAGCTGAAATTCTTTTCAACAAATCTTTTCCGAGAACAAAAGGAGAGGTGAGAAGCACATCAAAGTGGTTAATACACATAATTCTCAAATTCTTAAAATRCATGCAAARAAATGGAAATATTAAAAATGCATTTCTTCTCCAATCCCTGCAACACTTGTTGGTGCTTTGAAGCAAGTCGGTAACAGGACTCCCACAGGGAAGCGTGATCATCGTGCASATAGGCACTCTTTTAGGGGCGAATAACATAGCTGCCGCAGGTATGGGCCGCCCTCAAGATCACAGGAAAGCCGTCGCTTCCTCAGGACTGGCAGTTCCCCATATTCTCCGTGAGTCACTGCGGGCGAGGGGACCGGAGGCTCAGATCAGAGGGCGCAGCGTGACTTGACCTTTCGCTGGCAGGAGGCTCTTCRGGGCCCCATGAACTTTCCTCTGAGCTTGGGCCGCTGCCAAGTGGCCACACGCGTTATTTTTGCGCCCACGATAAGTAGCTCGCTTGGGTCGGGAGCGCAGGTAGCAGCATGAAGGCAGGGAAGGCTCCACCTCCCCCAAGCCCAACGAGCGAGCAGAAGCATCGGAGATTTTGTTTTTGAGGCCACGACGCTTGGGGCTTTGAAGCCCAAGAGCAGTTTCATTTCGTCCGGCAAACGTGAAAGAGTTTAGTGTAACACAGTAAGTTCTTAGAGCGCTGCCTGGTAATGCTGCTCTAAATAGCCTGCAATCCTACTGGCTGGAGCGGAGAATTATTCCTTCCAGGTGCAGCCCGTATAAAAACCTCTGGCGGGTGCATCCTGCGGCAGGGAATGCCCAGCGGCCCCTGCCACAACAGGTAACTGCTGCACGAGCGCTGCACTAACCCAGCCTGTTAGCACTAACCACGGAGACCCAGCTCCTACCACGTGCATGATCCTGAGGGCACGGGGGCTGCCTCACCGTGTTGTTCATAGGATTCTGGTTCACAGGAGCTGGTTTGCTCCGTCGTGCCTCGTGTCTGCGGCCGTGCGGTGCAGTCCGAAMGCGGCAGCACGGGAACGTGCATCACTAAGGCAGGCACTAACAGACTTGAATCACCAAAGACTAGGTTTAGTCCTAGACTGCGCAGCTAGAAAGAAACATTTGTTTTTACATCAGTTTATGAAATATCTTAGTAATATTTACAGTAGCTGACTTGCTTCTTTTATAGTTTTGAAGAAGCCTGGTGTGCTACTGATGTACAAGTCGAGAATGAAAACATTATCTTTACCGTCCCATCTAACTCAGGCAACTGACGGATACAAGGATCATGTCAGTCTCCTCCAAGCATCAGTGCAGCCAATGCAGTTGTTTTCTAGACCTCCTGAAAATTTCAAAAGGGTTTTAATAAAAATTGACTGTTCTTATGGACAAAAAAAGGAAAAAAYAAGAGAAAGCATTAAAATTTATTTTGAAAAATGTAACATGGCTAATTTAAACTATATATCAACCTCTACTGAGTGAACAATAACAGTTTATCTCATAATTGGAACAGCAATTATATTAGGTATTTTGCTGACAATAGAAAATTATTTACAAGTCCTTAACACTGCTTAACAAATTTATATTTATTAAAGGTGTTTCTAAGATATTTTGTGGTGTTTGCTGCTACATGTAGCCAACTGAAATTTTGACCAGCTGCAGTGATAACTAATTTAAGCATGAAAGAAAGACAGGATCACTCATCATCTTAACAAGGTTAATAAGTTTATAATTAAACAAGCCTTTCAAGTTTCTACTGTGCTGTAGGAGTATCAGATAATGGGAAGTTTCAAGGTGCTTTTTTTTAAGATTATGCTTTCATTTAAATAGCAGATGTCATCCTACAAGAGCCTTATTGCCACAGTAAAAAAAGTCTTAGAAGAAGTAGTACTTTGAATAAACATAAAACTTTCTGCAGACTGAGTCCTCAAGTATTTTTTCTTTCCCTCTGGCTGTAACAATCACTATTTCTTGCAGTTTCTTCTCTTCTGATTACGCACCTTGTCAAAAACAAACAAAAGTTAATATCTTTTCCCACAGATTTCCTAAACCATTAAAATGAGGGCAGGCTTCAGTTCTAGCTTTAGGCATGGAGGAGCAGCACCACTGCAAAGCAGTCAGAGCGTATTTTTGAGAGATTACACAGAAACCACATTTGCTTGTTTGCTTTTAAGAAGGCAGGACTCTTCACAAGCAGAAGAAAAGGGGACGAGAAGAGAAGAGAAGAGAAGAGAAGAGAAGAGAAGAGAAGAGAAGAGAAGAGAAGAGAAGAGAAGAGAAGAGAAGAGAAGAGAAGAGAAGAGAANAGAGAAGAGAAGAGAAGAGAAGAGAAGAGAAGAGAAGAGAAGAGAAGAGAAGAGAAGAGAAGAGAAGAGAAGAGAAGAGAAGAGAAGAGAAGAGAGCATTCATTCATGTGCCAGGAAACACTGTAGAGGTGATGCTACATTAGTCTCTATTTTCATCATTCATTGAATACTATGCCAAGTGTAATAGCTAGAGGAAGGTCCTCTGAGGGGGGAAAAAATGCGGAGATTAGTTTACTTTAAGGCTTTACTTTAACAGAGACAGTGCAAAGCCACGGTGCCATATTCATGAAGGAGCGTGGGGCTGCCCAACCCGCTTTGCCCGGCCCAGCCCTTGCCAACAAACAGGCCAGCACCAAGGAATGTATCAGGTATCAGTGAAACGGCGGCAGGGTCGGTGTCGTGTGTGCACATAAATCACCCGCACAAGTCAGCAGTCACTAAGCTCCTTAAAAAACTACCTCCAGGCACCGCTTCAGCTGCGGGGCTGCGCCAACGCGCTGCCCCTCGCCGTGGGGCGGCTGGAGCGGCCGACGTGTGCAGCTCTATCCGCAGGGCAGGCAATGTGGAGCCAGCGGATCACTGTGGCCGGAAAAGACCTTCGAGATCACCTGGTCCAACCAGGTCCAACCATAAACCCATCAGTGCTGCCRATCCGAGTGCCCGAGCACCGCAGCTCCGCAGGCCGCTCCGCTGGGAGCTTTGGCCGGGGCCTCTGCGCCCAAGGGCCTGGAGGGCAACAGCGGGACAAGGAAAACACCGAGGCAACGGCCAGGCTGTGGAAAYGCCGGCTGCAGACGGGGAGCACTACCGCCGGAGAGCCGAGGCACAAGGCCCTCTTGGAAAAACAGTTGTGTGGACGGACACAAACAGAACAAACATACAAACAGAGTTTTCAGTGGGTATTTCAGTCTTGTGAGAGTCTTCAGATTGATTTAGTGATACCGGAGTAAGTTTGTATTGTCCACATAATGGATGGAATGCAGCTGTACAATTAGAACTGTAAATAAACTAGAAAGAAGTTGCAATCAGGAGGCTACCTCCTATGATAATTTCCTATTCTTTCAAGCTATCAGTTTACAAAGAGAAAAAAAATTATCACTCTTTCCCTCCTTATAATCACACCTTACACAAATCAACTGTATTTAAGTGCTTACAAAATTCATTTTTTTCCCTTCCATTCCAGCGCTCTCGCTATGATCTCCACACAGCAGTCACCCTTCTCCAACAAAACTGAAGGAGCAGCAGACTGCCAAACGGAGGAAGAAGAAACCTGTGAAGACCAATATGACTCTGAAAACCGCACTCGGGGCTCTGAACATGAATCGTCAACAGCAGAATCCAACTCAGGTTTAATCCAATTTAAATATTGCAATTGCTACATCATGCTATATTTCATACTTACTGTTTATCAGTTTTAAATTTTTCTGATGGCGAAATCTATTTTTCCGTAACTTACGAATAATCATTTGCAAACCCTTCTTCTTAGGCACCAAATTCAAAATACAGAGAGATTTTCCAGTATCAAATGGGAAACCCAAAATTTCCGTTGGGATTAAGCTTCCCACAAGTGAGAACTATTGCACACCTGTGTTATACCAGAGCATAGTATAGCTCATGGCATATCCTAAAACAAGACAGTTCAAGTCTGAAAGACTTCTTAGCAGACAGAGCTATAGACTTGAATGGGTAGATCCTTCCACAGGGCTTAATTCCAGCTGCAGATTGTCCATGGAAAGGTTCAGCAGGTCAGGATAGGACCACAGCTGCTTTGACTCCCCCTATATCACACTGTCCACCTTGAACAGCAACTCATGTTGAGGGCAGCAATCCAACGAGCTTCTCCAGTGACCCTTTGTGTATGCTCTATTGTGGATTATATAGGTGTATGTGTTTTTTTTGTGAATTACACAGGAACATTTATTTATTTTAAACAAGTCACATAAAATTCATGCATTTATGCATATAAAACTAATTCCATCTTTTCTCCCACAGATTCACCAGTGACTCTTAAAATACTACAGAACTGGGTTCCCMAAATTTCCCACTACTTTGACAAGGAACACTACACTTATGTGGGRCACCAGATCGTCATTCAAGAATCAATAGAGCACTTTGGAGCTGTGGTGTGGCCGGGTGTAAGTACTGGATAAAACTGCATGCTTTACATGTTATAGAAGCATAAATCCCGACTACAGTGTACAAGTATTTAAATTTTTTTTTTTAGACAATGCTCCTGACAGAGTTTTCCCTAAGCAGAAAGAAATGTGAAGTACTTTGGCAGAAAGCTCTGACTGATGCTCATTTGTTCATGTGCAAGAAGTCTAGGATTTTATARCGAGCAAAATATAAACTCTTTTTAAAATCATATGCCCCTTTCCACTTAAAGACCTGAAACCCCTCTCTCCCCGCAAAACTCCTCTCTCTCCCTGAAACCTTGCTAGTTGTTGAATGTGTAAATTGAAGTAAAAAAATATTAAGAAAGTTCAGGAAGTGTCCAGCTTATTTTGTGTCCAATCAATGGTCTTACATATTTTGCCATGTAAAAACATAGATGAGACTGTGCACACCCCACAACAAATCTTAGGTATTAATACCTACAGAAAGTTTTCTTTTATGGCTTGATTCCGTAGTTTGTATAGAGTTTCTATATGAAAGGGACAGAATAATATAAGGACAGTTGTGTTACCCTAGATGATCCATAAGCAGCTTGTTAGTGGATAAATCTTGCTAAATGTCCAATCCACCCCCTCAAAACAAACAAACAAAAAAAAACACCCCACCATTTCCATAGCTGAAGATAACCTAAGGAAGGATTTTGACCAGCCTTCTGATCTGAACATTCAAGCTAAGACTTGGGGTCTTTTTATGTAAGATGGACTCTTTGGAACAGGCAATTCAGTACTGGGGATTTAGATGTCTGAGATTGGACAGAAGACTACAAAAAGAAAACACAGGCTCCCCTGTATAAACATATTATCTATTTTAAAGTCTTTACATGGAAAGCTGTACTTGCAAAGAGGTCTTGTCCAGTCCTTGCTTCTACTTTTAAGAAGAGTTTTCTGTGAACTCAAAAAACACCTTTGAGCAAAGAGAAGCTCAATTATAGAAGATATAAAAACTACCATTTCGTATTTAAGATTCAGACCATTTACACCAGCATTTCAGACTTTGCAGATCCAGAATATTTACTGGAAAAAGTCACAGAATTTTCTTTTGAAATAGTCTGCAATTAAGAAAGAAAACGTGTACGAGTGCTGAAACAGTATTTTCCTTTGAAGTGTCAGATCATCACTTCTCAAACTAATCAGGTGCCAGAATGCAGATAGTAAACATTTCCAAGAAAACCTAGAGGGAGCACAATTGGGCTGGTGATTCATGAGTTGTCAGCTTTCTGAGAGCAGGTGCTCGGTGCAAAGCCCAAGAGTTAAAGCAGTAACAGCACTTGAGAAGCAAAAACAGGAATTTAATTTCTCCAGTGTTTGTTTCTATTGTTTATAAACAGCTAATTTATGTTCTACTGATAAGATCTTTATAAAGAGCTTGTAAGAACTTCTCCTGTTCCCTTAACATTGTGGTAAAAAAAGCATGAAGTGAGCTCTATTATTGACAGACAAGCGTTGAGTACCTTAATATCTCATTAAATAGCAATTTAACATTTTCTGCTTAAATATATTAAGATCCCCTGCCAAAATCAGTTTTCAAAAAGTCTCTGCTGAACTGTGAACCTAATAATAAAACTAATAAAACAAATAATAAGTAATAGGTTTAATGCAAAAAGCAGTGTTAAGACCTAACTCGCTGTGTTGACTGTGTGCATACCTGAACAGTTTATCAGAGGAATCAAGAAGTACATAGAAAAGTGTAGCAAATCCACATTCCACCAACCTAGAAAATAAACAATTTAAAAACAACAACAAAAAAAATTTTGCCCCCTCCCCAAAGGGAATTTTTCTTCCCACCTGCTACTTACATGTTACAGCCCTCATTGTTTTTCACTGTATATATAAACACACATAAAACACATACATGCAGTTTTATGCAACTTACCCAATTGAAACCTTTTGGGGTGTGTGTTAACGTTTCAGGCATTGGCTTTATCTCAGTATCTGGAGTCAAATCAAGACCGATTCAACCTCAAAGACAAAAAGGTTTTGGAAATCGGTGCTGGAACAGGCTTGGTTTCTATTGTGGCCTGCATCTTGGGTTAGTAAATTCCAATTCCTTTTGATTTTTTTTTTTTGTGATAAGTGACCTAGATCTGCTAATATCCTTTTAAGACAATGAAGGAACAGTTCTAACTAAGGCTTGGTTTGCCTTTTATTTTAAAGTAACTCTCATTTATTTTAAAGTAACTGCCCTTATTAAGTTGGGGGGAGAGAAGTAGCAGGATATATTTGTGTATATTCCTATGTCTATACACACCTATGAATTAAAACAAGTTAATTTCTTCTTCAGGTGCTTATGTTACAGCTACTGATTTGCCTGAAGTTCTTGAAAACCTCTCCTTCAATATTTCAAAAAACACAAAASATGCAAATACGCACAAGCCTGAAGTGAGAAAACTGGTGTGGGGAGAGGGCCTGAGCGAAGACTTCCCCCTCTCGAGGTGCCGATACGATTTCATCCTGGCAAGCGATGTCGTCTACCACCACGCAGCCCTGGACGCCCTGCTAGCAACGATGGCCTATTTTTGTCAGCCAGGAACAGTCTTATTATGGGCCAACAAGTTCAGGTTCAGTACAGACTACGAGTTCTTGGAAAAAGTTTGCAATATTTTCGACACCACCATTCTAGCGGAATTTCCAGAATCAAACGTCAAGTTGCTTAAAGCCACAATGAGAAAGAATTGAAGCAAAAATAACTACTAATTTTAGTTTACTGGCAGCGTCATGCAGCTCAATGTTTTAGAGCATTTTAATGCAATTATAGTGCATTTATGGCTGTACAGTTTTATGTTTTCCACCAAAATATGAAAAAAGACACATGATGTATTAATGTCTTCAGTTCATGCATGTAATCTGTTCAAACAGACCCGTTTCACACCACTGAAGGGACAATGTTAGTAGGGACAGTTAGTGGCAAGACATTATCAGAAAGCACCGGATCTTCTCCTATTTGTAAAGCATTTTCTTTCAACAGGTGTCACTTATGGACTCTTGGAGAAACCAAGACAATTTTCAGCTTTATTATTTGTTTTTATTAATTATAAAATTTTTTAACGTATCAGAGTGCACATGGTGTTTTTCGGTCTTCAGTTCTGCACATTTATTCCATTGTGTTTTACATTTTAAACATTATTAAACATATATGTATAGCTTTACAATACCTGATTAGGATTTAACTGTCTGGCACTTTTATACACGTATCAGCCTGTCCTGATACACAACTTCACACAGATTTGAGTTTGCCTGAAATCACTCCAAAATGAAGATATATAAGAGCACCTATACATCAGCAATTGAGTTACACATTGTGACCATTGGAGAGGTTGAATTTTTCTTAAAAAACAAAACAAAAAAACAAAAATAAAACAAAACAAAACCTGTTGCAAACAATTCAGGTAATGATGTCCCATTACTGCAGTCTAATAAATAAGATTTTAGCTACGTTTGATGTAGCTTTAAGGCCTTCATACAATTGAAAATGAAATTAAGATTAAACATGTTAAAATTGTTTACTGTAAAAAATACAGAGCTTTTACAGGTTTACAGTTAAAATTAACAGTTAAGAACCTAACTTGCATGCAATAAGCCTTCTCAGCCCAATTTCAAATCCTTGGTGTTGGCAGTTCTGGCACATCCATTGCCAGCAATGGGATGCACACTAAGGAAATTCCCTGGTGTCAGGAGTTTGGTTAACAGGTATCAAGCTGTACCCAGGTGCCTTTACTGATAAATACACACAATTTAATCGTCAGCATTCAGTAATGAAAACATGCGTTCCAATAAAAAGTCAAACTTAGCTTTTCATATCCTGCCCATATAAAATCACTTTAAAGTTTACAAGTGTAGGTTTTTTAGAACACACAATAGTCTGGTGGATACATGACAGGAAGCCAGTTTTCAGTGAAAGTTGCACAGTGAGTCCATCCGAGTAACTTCATGAGCTGAGGAAAAAGCAACCATCAAATACATTAGAAGCTCTCTTGGAATCTTCTTCTCTTAATCCAAAGCCTCTTAATGAACACCATATTGATATCAACGTCTTAAAGAAAACTATCATCAGAAAGACAATAGACTGGAGAGCTTTGATATGCCTAATCCTGAAAGGAAAACAGTAGGGTCCTACCTAATCTCCACTCTTTCAATTTGATGCACAAAAGTTTTACTGTAGGATCACGCTAAATGATAACGTCCTAGGTGTGGAGAAACAACTCTCCACACACCATATGCTACTGACAATATTTGTAACTAATACTAATAGCAATTACAGTTGAACAGCAACATAAATATCATTCTAAATAGACAAAAGATTGAGTTGTCACGCTTGCTATGTCCAACAGCAAGTTCCAAAGTCTAATTTTCTTCCAAGTGACAGTTACTCACAAAGTAGCTAGAAAGAGAAAGGCTTCACTACTGAAAAATGGAAGGCAAACCCTAAAAGCCTCTATGTTACACTTGTTAGGATGCTTAGAGAGTTCTGCAATTTAAATGGTATCAAAAATCCCCAAAGGCTTATAGCCCTTATTTTCAAAAGGTTGTCTTTTAGCATGAACACAGTCTCTCTCTCTCAAACAAGTGAACGTTACCTGAATGCAGTTTTTCAAGTTGTCCTTTGTTGGCTTCTCCTCGGCAAGTTTTGTTGCGAACTTGAGGCCTCTCCCATACATTTTGTTTACCAATGCATGCTTATAGGCAAAAGTCAAAACCTACAGCAGGGCACAAAGAAGGACAAATCAGACTTTAAAATATTTGAATATTACAAAGCTTAACAAGTAACAAAATCTCTTCAGGTATCAGAAGTAATTTAAACMAAGTAAAACATTTACACAAGTTGCTTGCAGTTTTTTTTTTTTTGTAGTAAAACAGCTGAATCACAGCAGCAGCTCTAAACATGAACATCCTAGAGCCTATTTCTGACTTCAGAACATCCCACATAGCRGACACAACCCCAATTCAAATATTGCATTAATCACATTTCTAGCTTCCTTGAATTTTTATTCTCTAGAAGCTACTGTTTGGTATACCCTAAATAAATGAGAAACTAGGCAGTTATATCTTTGGCTCACAAAATTAGAGAGCTGATTGTAAGGTTCGAGTCCCAAGAAACCACAAACTTATTGCAGAGATGAACGTGAAAATATACAGTGAATGATTTTATATATATTATAAAATATATAAAATACACACACAGAGATACACACATTAGTATAAAAAAGCAATGGAGACAGTTAAGCATGAAGACAAGCCTCACGTTTGGTCACCTTCTTAGTCCTGATAATTCATTGAGAACAAGTTGTTAAAAAAGCATCCTCTTGATGATATTACAAACAGACACCATATAGGTCAGTGTTATAACTAGCAAAGGTGAATGTGTCTACATTTGTATGTAATTTTTGTATGTGATAAGTGATAATACAAAACAAATGAAGACTGCCAGTGTTCAAGGTATTATGAGATAGTTCAGGGCTTTTAACTGGCCAAGCAGCRTAAGTATCAGCACTCAAAGTTTCATAGCCTTTGCACAATCACAAAAAAATGATTGATGCTTGTCAATGAAGATAATGGAATACAACAAAAACGCTCTCGATGGCCAAGCTTTTATGGAATCTGGCATTAGTTTGTTATTTATTTCCCTCTCAGTACAGTGTTTTTCCTTCCAACCCCTCCTATAAAAGTTAACAAAAGTCTTCAGCAACACTCACTTAGGACACTCCACTGGTCAAAGCCAACAAAAAACATTCTAAGGATGATCAGAAATAAGTATTTTGCATTAATTGTAAGCATTTTGTAAAACAACCTAAACATTAAGAAATCTAAGATGCTGATACTGCAGACTGAAAAACCTGCCTAGCTTTAGCTACCCGAGTATTTTGCAGGATCACAACTTGAGACTGAGCTAAAAAACCATTCCTCCCCCACCCATTTACTCCTAAKAAAAATAAAGATGTAATTTACAATCTCTGAAATACAATGCAATCACTCAGTCCATTCTCCTCCTGTCTTCAAGTACTTACGTTGTCCCATTGAAATATTTAGTTAAGCTGCTATAGTTTGCGAATATGGAATTTTACTYGTTTAAGCACACACACATATATGCAACGACAAGCATAGAGCACCATCCACATACAGATTTTCCAAATATTACTATTGGGAAAAACATTCTGCATGCTGCACTCAATCCAAATATTTTGGATATTCTCTGAGAGAGGAAAAYGAACAAAAGAACAACACAAAACCATTAGCAAACACTGCTGAGCAACGGCTCCATGGATCCATTAGCAGATTTAGTTGGTTAAACTAAATTTAAAATGATCCCTTCTGTAGAAGATGACAGAATCACAAAAACAAAACAAAAATCAGATGAAAGATGTACTGGAGCTCTCGGCATATACAGGATACRGGAGGCTAACCAGAAGTAATGCCACTGCTCTATAAAGAAAGCTCTTACCTGGCCCTGCAAGTTTTGAATGGCTACTGAACATCAGTGACAAATGCAGCAGGAAGCCACTTGGCACCAAGTCTTTCGTAACAGGGCTCCCTAGAGTTTTTGTAGCAAGAAAACAAAGCATTTTACAAAACACCCTGACTCYGGCTAAGTAAAAATCTGGGTATTTCTAAAAGAGGAAAAAAAAAAATCTGCTAAAGAGGTTGATTCAATGTTCCAAGAGTTCACAATAATATATGATAACTTCTGTTTTAGTGTTGGAAAAACTATCAGCTGTATACACATAAAGTAAAACTACTAGAAGTTCATTAGCTCATTAACTATTATTAGTTCATTAACTACTAAAAAGTTTAAGCTAAGTTYACAAGTTCACAGTTTAGTTCATTAAAAGTTTAGTTCACAGAACTAATGAATGAGATACTTTAAGAGCAGAACAGGTTTACAAGCAAAAAAGGATTTAGATGACATGATACTTTAACTTCAGCACATATTAGTACAGTTCAGCCTTATAATTAAACATTACAAACTTTACAACATCACTGAAGATGATGACTCCTTGATACTTGTGAACAAGAAGCGATCTGGAGTTCTACTAAGATGCAACAGAAACAGCTGCTATTCCCATTACTTAACAAAAGCAGATAATCTGTGTTATCTAGAAACAGTTGATAGATGAAAGAATTAACATCCATGAACATACATTCTATGTTCATGATAATAGTTCCTATTATCTAGGAACTTATTTAGGAGATAGTCTCCTAAAGGAACAGCAATATGGACTGTAAGTTGGCCAAAGCTGTGTAAGTAAAAGGTAATAATGAAAAAACAAAGCTTCTTTCTAGGACACCAGGTAAGTGCCRTTAGAAGGTGAATTTCCCAAACTAAAGACCTGTAGAAATACCAAAGCCAGACAGCTTTCCTAGGATATMCAGTTGCTGCTCAGCCACTTGCCACTGATGACACCGTTAACTCAGGTGTCTACATTATGATAAAGTACCTAAAATATTTTAATTCTGCAGACATTTCAAAGCCTGAAAACACTTTAAACCTCATTTACCCAGCAACACTACTCCAACAGATCCAACAGAACATTTCCAGTATTCTAGTCAAGAGGATCCCTACATAAAGGAAAACTAACTTGTATAGTCAGTTACCTCATGATAYGAACAGCTGCTTAAAATGTATCCTTATTTACAGATGATTAAAATCATAGGTTATATTGTGTAATTTGTAAGTTAAATTCACTGCTGTAAGGGGTTTTTTTTTGTAATTACCAATAAGAATTTCTTCAGGTTCATATACATCTGTGATATAAACTCAAGTTTCTTAAGTATTTTTGTTGCCTCTRTCCTCTACCTACTTGCTTATTTTAAGCATTATTCCCAAAGCGGAGAGAAAAAGAGTAATCTTACTTTCAAGAAGGGAAGGCAGTTAAGGGAATCAAATACCTGCCAATTTTTGGCAGTGACTGAATATGATCAGSTGGAATAGACCGAATTTGACAGCTGCATCTGACACAGAGTGGACAGTAACATGAAAACTATCCAGGTTCGTGACAGTAGGGGAAGATCCAGATCTTTYATTTGTTTACTTATTTTTAAATGCAGTTTTCCGCATTTTTTTGCAACCTCAATTTGAGTCGCCTCAAAGCTCAGGGGCTAAAAAAGGCATTAAAATCTACAGAGAAGASACCCCCAGTAACAAACTTAAAATATCCTTCTAACTCTTCCAGAGAAGTTTCCTATGAAGATTGTGGTTTAGTCTACAAATTTTAAAGCTATGTTTTGGTTAAAGCAACAAAAAACCCCACAATTTATGTGCCATTACTAAGACTCCTAGCGCTATCAGGCATGAGTTTGCATAATGAAATAAATATTTACTGAACAGAGCCTGTGTTGCCTAGAGTTTGAAATGTATACACAGGGGACGTAAACATTTTCTTTACATGCTTTGAAACAAACTTTCAGAGACACGTGATTAAAACAGAACAGCTGGACTGTGAATAGATGTACGTTTTGAAGGCCATTAGCAGCTTCTCTACATGCTTGCTACYCTGTGACAGCAAGCATGGTACGTCAGTGGAAAAGAGCAATTCAAAGCAATTTAAGAAACATCCTGTGGTAGAAGAGGGGACAGGGCTGCAGCGGACAAGAAAACATAAGATACCTCTGTCAGGTTTACTAAAGGGGGWGCAAAAGCAAAACAGGGGGAGGGACAGATTTCCTGGTACATCACTAGAAAAAAAGCACAGAATAAAGCATATCTCTGCTTTCAAAGAAAGCAGCACCAAAGAACGACTGTTAGAGCAGTAATTTTTTTCTTTTTGCCTTTTGCCAAGTTTTTTGTTAATAACATTATCAACAGCAAGAATGCTCATTCCTTTACCCCAACAAATACACACTTGGATGTTGCTCCGACATGATCTTAGAAACTTTCAACGTATTTTACAAAATTACAATCCTCAGCATTGTTGATTAGACTTCCTGCTGAAGGAACTCAATCACCTGAAGAACAAGGCTCCTCTTATGAGTTCAAAGCTTCAAATTTTTCCTTTAACAGATGTCAAAAATACAACTGTTTGTACTATTTTTTTTTCAAGGCACAAAACCTCATTACATTTAACACTAGCCTGGAGATTTCAAGAACTGTTGCTTTCATCTAGCTAGATGAAGTTAATAAGGAGGAAGACCAGTTACTTAAAATGTCCTATTAGGCCATTAAACATTAGTTTCCATTGAAACAGAAACCTGACAAAGTTTTAAGCACAAATCCACTTAARAATCTGTCAAACATTATAAAAAAAGGGTGGGTAGCAACCAGTCATAGTTGCACTGGAACACAAGACACAAAATGGAAGAGGTGCACGAAATGAAGAAACTGTAAAATATTAAGAAAAACAGCCCATGACAGACATGCRTCACTATTCTCATAGCAAATAAAGCAGGCATATAATTGTATTTCTTTTTGTCCTCAGTATTTTTTTGTGCTAAAGCATATTGTAGTCTTGGCCACTTCCGGGTGACCATCTTAATAGCTAAAGTATGGTGATGATCTGACCATATGCTTTTGATGCTAACTGCACACAAGCAGCTTGTCACTGCCTGAAAACCACAATGTAACTACTGAAACAACCGATCTGAACTGTGGGGTTGCTAAATGCAGCTTCTTGTGAAGGAAGCTACTAGATGGGCCTGACATCCATAGAGCAATTAATTGAACAGAAATAATGAATAAAATATACGAAGCTTTTAGGAAGCAATGAAGAATAAAACTGAACTCTCCTGGCTCTACACTCCTTTAAGTCTGTTTACCAGGCAAGTCTTTCTTTACACAGCATTACTTCAGTTCAAAACAAAAGTTCTAAATTTAGAAGAGTTTCAAGCATGAGAGAACTTAGAAGTCAAACRGGAAAAATTAAAAGCCTTGGCACCAGCAGCCACAAGGCTATTTTAAAAGGCAGCTTTCCACTCCCACTTTTATTTTACTCTATCTATAGGTGCTGCTGGGAGAGAGTTACTGAAGGCACAGCTGGGTAGCTGAGAGGGAGCACCCTCCCGGAGACCTTCCCCCACGTGCAGCTGTTTTATCTATTTGTTTTTAGCGCAATTGTTGCTCCAGGCCCCTGACCAAGCTACGTGCTCGCTGTGTGCGTGGGCRGCACGAGCATGAGGACGAGCACAACTGGAGGCCGCGGTTCCGCACCGAGCGGCCRCAGGGGTCGGCGCCAGAAGGGGCTCCCGGTGCGGCCCAGGCCGAGGGCCCCGCTCGGCGCGCCGGCGTTGGGCTGCTCAGGCCTGTGTCCAGGCACCTTCTCAGCAGCCGCTCTCCGGGCAGCCTGTTCCATTGCTTTACAGGAAAAATGTGTTTTCTTGTTCTCAGACACAACTTCCCATTTCAGCGTGTGCCCACAGCCTGCTGCTGGACACCACTTCAAAGAGTCTGGATCCATGCTCTGTGCCTCCCCACCAGGTGTGTAAACATCCTGACGTGACTYCCTCGAGCCTTCTTTTCCACAGGCCGGATGGATCCTGGTCTCTCAGCCTCTCCTTGTTCCTCCGAGACCCCAGTCCCTTTAGCATTTAGTGGCCCATACGATCCCAGTGCTACTCGCAAACGTACCAACAGAGGACAACATGGCAGCAATAAACACAAGAAGAGAAWCTGCATGTGGACAAGGAGAGTAAATGTGAAGCCATGAGTGGGTAGAGACCAGAGAGGTTGCAGAAAAGGAATGAAAATGTCCCTCAGGGATCACGAGGAAGCAGCAATATAAAGGAGCACTCTACTTTCAGGAGCCTCCAGTTGCAAAAAGAAAAAAAAAAAAAAAAAAAAGAAAAAACACCACACACCCACAAACACAAGATGCTCTAGAACATTCTTTGACTAAAAGCATTTTCAGTCTGTTTAGTTTTTAATTTGATTAATAACATATATCCCTCACTAAGAAGAAAAATTCCAAGAGAAAAAGTCATAGAAGTCATACAAGCACCCGGCACAAACAGGATGGAAGTTATTTCCTTGCTAAATAYAGCATAAAGAGGCTACTAAGTCCTGTCAGGTTATAAGGTTATGTGACAGCTTCCCAATACAGAAGCATCCATTTTCAGAGCAAAACTTGAACACATTCCTGAAGAAATCTATAGTTGAGGCTATCCATGAGCCACGTCAAAACCCCTTAATACGAGTCAAACAAGCTCCTCATTCCAGCCCCATGGCACTTAGTACAATAGTGCCAGGAATCAGTATGTCTTAAGACAGACATAACAGACAGACAGGAGATCGAGTGATCAATCTCCTACAGGGTATCTATACTGGCAGTCTTTCCACCAAAATCGTTCCTATCAGCCTTAAAAATAAAGTGACAGAAGTGAAACACGGCATAAATATTCTACTGGACCACAGCATTGTATCTAGAGACATATAAAAAGAATGTGTCAGATCATCTGATTAGAGCACAAAGGCTGCTACACAGGATATTACAGTCAGTTTTAGACTGAAAGAAGAACACTCACCACATATGCATACAAGACTATATACATTAAAAGAAACAAGGAGGTAGCAACCACCACTGTTCTTTCAACCTCCAGCTAAAGAACTAGTTCTTACCAGAAAGAGTAATATCAAGAAAATTATGTCATTTTTAATCTCAAAGCTTTTCTTTTGTAAGGGTCTGAAGTACTTTGGCAATTTAACTGAAATAAACACACATTGGTCAATCTTCCACTAAAAGTGCAACTGTATGCAGTGTTAATCACAATAGCTACTAACATAAAATAACTCTACAGTTAATCAAGCAAAGTAAGAAACTGTAAATCAAAAACTTGAGTGATTTTGTCTGCCCTAACTTATSATGAATGAGGCAGTCAGAACCTCAAAATAACAGGGAACTCTGCTCTAATAAATTTGTAAGTGCAATTATTGCCAAGTATTTCTTCCTTTACCTCTACAGACATTACTGACAGCAGAACACAAAACTTCTCTTGTCCACAGTGTAGGAGAGGCTACAGAAYGCAGGACTGAACAGAGTGGGGATGCTGCTGCACATTTCTGTGTGCAGCAAGAACAGTGCACAGGTTAATCAAAAATATTCCCTAAAAGGTACAGAAAGAAGCAATTCAATAAAGCAAGTAGCTTTTCCACAGAAGTCTAGTACTGTTCTACACTCTTCCCTTTACCTCTACATTCRCATGCACAGAGATGGCTTTACCACAGGTTTGATAGATTTAGCAAGACCTCTATGAAGAAAGGTCATTAAGGAAGCACTAAACAGGGGGACGGCAAGRAAGAGTAGAGAGGAGGGATGTATGAGGCAGTGCACACAAAGGTGGTGCATAATTCTGGGAGAGACCATCAAAAAACCCATCATGCAAAAGACAAAAGCTATGACCAATCTGCTTTCTTACCTTGCTGTCAAAAAGATCAGTCCATTTTGTTGTTTCCCAGAATGTCTCTGTCAGAGCCTCTGAGCAGGTCTCATCCCCATCTTTTCCTTCTGCATCACTGGAAGCAGCCCCATCTTGGGCCTGCAGATGAAGCAGCTGGTCAGCCAGTGCACTTCCTTTTCTACAGAGAGCATCCACTAAAGTAGTCTTCTGTTTTTCCATTTCACTGGGAGGAGGAGGTAGAAGGAGGGAAGCAGAAAAAGCATGAAAATTAAGGCCCTACTGCAGACACATCAATAAGAATGACAGAACCTCCACTTTACAGAATTAAAATGGGAAAAATAGTTAGCATACACAAGGAAAATAAGCCCATAAACATCATTTTCAGAACAAAGTTATTTATAACTGCTTAACCTAATTGTAAAGAACAATCTGCAGAAACTATAATTAGAACAGTGAGTCTCAGAAGTCTGAAATGCCTTTCTTAAGGAAAGGGCAACTCAAGATCCCAAAACTGAATAGGCCAGCATCTAGCAATACAGCTTTACAGTTCCTGGCATTATAAACAGAGTCAAATCCAGCACTAACTTAAGCAGATACAATTCTGCTGACTTCAAAGGAACTACGTGCAGTTATACCACCATTGAATTTGGTGTTCAATTTCAGATATTAAATTCAACCACATGATCTAATGAGTCAACTTACTGAGAAACGTTTAGAATGAAATTTATTAGGTGACAGCTTCACTTTTAAATCACTAACTGAAAAGTATATGAATATTCTAAAAAGCTAGAACAGATAGACTAGTTATAGAATTCAAATATAGTACTTTATCTAATATAATCCACCAATGTGTATTTCCCCTTCTATGTGCCTACTCTGATTTCTTCTTGTTGTTCTTGTTTTTGTGATGAAATGAGTACAATATCAAATACTGCAAAGTCCACAAGTTATTCTCCAGATTAGGTCATCACTTTCAAAATACCCAAATATATTGCTCTAAAGATGATACTTCAGAGGAAGAATCTAGAACCAGTAGAGGTGAGGGAAAGCATAAAAAATAAGATTAGCATGGTCACAGTCTTTCCATAAATAAAATCTTTTTTAAGCAGTTACTTGGAAGGCAGCTGCCAATTTTCTCTTCAAATCCATATTAAAATTGTTAAAGTATTTTGAAAATGCACGTTGCATTTTGAATAAACACTTCCATATGCAAGTTTTAGTGAATCCTCTGACTTGATACAGTCTAATACGAACTTAATATCCCATTTTGCTGACATATTTAAATTCTGAAGACATCCTTGTTAACTTTACTTGGTGTTTTTAAGCAAAAAAAAAGAAAAAACATCAGAAGGTTTCCGATTTTCTGTGTTTCTGTATTCTGGATACATAACAGAACTAAATGATGCTGTAACCAACTTTGAAAATATGGTCAAATTATTTCAAAATAATTTGAAAATATGGCCAAAGAACAACTATGAAAAAACAGCTTCTAACTATAATAGAAGTTATTCAGAAAGATAGTCATTTAAATTTTTATGAGCAGAGATAAAATATATAGATTACAGAAATAGGATGCAAGAAAAAATATTTACTGGGTAGGTACTTTTTTATAGTAGTTGCATCAGGTCTGGGGTCAGTCTTCATAGCAAAATAAACTGCTAACGCTGTCTGATCAATATGAGATATTACAGTATTTGCAGCTTCAACAATTTCCTCAAGTCTTTTCATTCGTTCCTATGAAAAGGAAAGTAAAAGTATTATCAATAGAAAAAAACACACTAAATTCTATTAGAATAACTGCAAAGGTAGGCAGAAAGAACACTAGGTAATTTAACATGCCCTTTTCTTCACTTTCTCCAATTTCTGATAGAAAACAACTCATTGGAAGTCTGCATTATCAATATTTCACACATCCGTAGCGAGTTTTACTGAAAAAAGAGAAGTGCGTACCCAAGTGAAGAGATTTTACAAAAAGAAAAATCACCTCAGGATGAATTTATCTTCAAAAACACTGGTAGCAGTCATTGTTTCTTTGGAATTGAGGACAAAAGAATGACAAAAGAACTAAATGTAGGAAAAAAAATCAAACTACTAACACACACATGAAGTTGTTTATCCTCCAGTTTAAAAACAACACCACATATACCCAGAGGTAGACCTATGCTGGTTTTAGTGGTTCATCATTCTCATTTTTGAAGACAGAGACAGATGGTGCACTTAGCTGCATGAGCTCGAGGACCTGGTGCCCTCGGCTGGCAAGCAGTTACACTACAACAAGTTACCAGCAGGGGAGCAGAACAGGATGTGTGTGTGTCGTGGGCATCTCCACTTTGAATGGCAGTGCTGTGGTCTAAAGTACTAAGGTAGTTTACAGCACATGCTCAGCTGAAAACGGAGTGATATGCAGACATACTATATGTACAATTATTTTTTCTTTTTTTACCCCTCCAAACACTCTCAGGAAAACAAAACACTGCTAATTAGGAAGGCAGACAATTACATTGCTGACAATCTAACTATTTTTTTTTTGTTACTTGAAGACAAAATATTTAAAAAAAGGAAAAAAATAAGATTCAATTGTTTAGGCCAATGGGATCCTGGCCTGCATCAGGAGGAGTGTTGCCAGCAGGTCAAGGGAGGTGATTCTGCCCCTCTACTCAGCTCTGGTGAGGCCGCACCTSGAGTACTGTGTGCAGTTCTGGGCTCCCCAGTATAGGAGGGACGTGGAGCTTCTCGAGAGGGTCCAGAGAAGGGCAACCAGGGTAATTAAGGGAATGGAACATCTCTCGTATGAAGAGAGGCTGAGTGAGCTGGGCCTGTTTTCTCTGGAGAAGAGACGGCTCAGAGGGCATATGATTAATATGTATAAGTTCAGGAAGGGAGAATGCAGGGAGGAAGGGGACAAGCTGTTTTCACTGGTGGCCAGCGAYAGGACGAGGGGTAATGGCCACAAGCTRAARCACAAGAAGTTCCGTCTCCAGGTGAGGAGCAACTTCTTTCCTGTGAGGGTGACAGAGCAGTGGAACAGGCTGCCCAGGGAGGTTGTGGAGTCTCCTACTCTGGAGGTCTTCAAAACCCGCCTGGATGCCACCCTGTGCCACATGCTGTAGGYGTGCCTGCTTGAGCAGGAAGGTTGGACTAGATGATCTGTAGAGGTCCCTTCCAACCTTAAATATTCTGTGAATCTGTGAATCTGTTTAGGCTGGACAGATGTAATCAGAAAAATCTCTAGTGTTAAAAAGGTAAATAACCTTTTCAGAATCCAGCTGGTGAAGTCTTGCAACATACAACGGAAGATGATTAGGAAAGGCTTCTTTCAACTCATTGAATACATCAGTGGTATCCAGCCTGAAAGACATAACACAAAAGTACAGATTTGAAAGTTTGAGTTTCACTTTTTTTCTAGAACACTAAACATAATCTAACTTTTATGTCAGCAGACATACTTGGTCATCCATTGTATCTTTAGGTCTCTTAAAGCTTCAGCAAATTCTTCTTTTACATCTTTTTCTTTCTCTGGTTCTCTCTCTTTCTCTTTGCTGCCATTTTTATTCTTTGATGGTGATGGTATCAGATGATAATGAACAGTAAGAACATCCTGGAAGTGGGAAGAGACACACACATTAAGCAGGATACAGCATACTTTTCTGATGCTATAAAAAAGGCTAAATCATAGCAGGTAACTACTCTGAGCTATAAAGACGCTGAATAAAGATTCTGAGAGGAAGAGCATTAGCGTTGTGAATTCAGAAATTGCTTTAACTTTTCATAGCAAGACAAGGATTCAAGTATAAGCACAGTATAACTACAGTATAAGAGAAGAACAACTAACTCTCAGTTTGACATTTTTGTATTTAGGTAATTTATGTAATATACCTTACGGTATCAGAGAGAGATGTTGATCTAAGAGGTAAATAACTCGGTTAAAAGATGGAGGAATAAAATCAGTTAAAGACCTTATCCTGTGAAGTCTGAAAAAACAAGTGAATAAAATAGATTGAATTCTAAAAGTAACAGCAGCATAAACATGAATTTGCCTTGAGATACACAAGGGTACTGCCCCTCAGAGAGAATTTCTTCCACAAGCCCACTGAACTAGCTGAACATTCAGTCAATTGTTTCCCTGTTTGCTGCTGCACCCCCCTTTCAACACCATCTGTGTTTGTATTTAAGTACACAGAATAAGAGGTTGTTTTTTTTCCAAATTCTATACCACTATAATTCAGCTTCATGCTATGCCACCCAGCAATAAGCGTAAAAAAAGTAGTTACAGACATTTAGAATAGAAAATTAATTGATCTCAGACTATGTTCTAAAGCCCGTTTCCTAGGATAATTTACATATAACCTTGGGATTAAGTCAGCATTAGTYTTCACTCATTGTTTCTAATAAATGCAATTGCTGGGGACTTTTCTTTTTTCTTGCTTTCAGTTTTGCGGTTTTTCAACAAGGTCCTCTACAAACACTCAGGGCACATGCCCAATTATTTATATAAGCTATTTCACAGAAAAGATTACTTAAACTTAAATCCTCCTTCTAGCATTGAGTGTTATAACACTCAAAGCTACAAYGTTTTCTGTTCAACTTATGCAGTGATCAAATTCTTCATGCCAACAATTTTAAAATATGTGTATAAACATATTTCACATAAATCAAGTCAGTGTTACAATAAAATAAATGAGATCTTGTACATGATTTTAGTCATTTAAATAGTGGGTGAAAAGGTAATTATTAGTAACTTCTGAACATAATCTTGAAATAGCCTCTACCACCACAACTCAGAACCTACTGGAGAAGAGTGATGTCCAATATCTTTATTTAGGCTGACAGTTTAAGTAGAACAGCAGCTTGCCAAAGGTTACTGAATACTGAATATATCGCTTATAAACTGACAAACTGACATCACTTTTCCTTTAAGCMATTCTTCCAGGTATTTAACCTGTAGTAACAAGTGAACCCAGAAACTGATATTTACAAGTAAAGAGTTATTTTTTAAAATTAGTTGAGAATAGAAGTAATAAAAATTAAATTGCAGTCACTACAAGAACGACTTTGTATGTGGGCATGTGACGAAGCACACGACTAGTTAGGGTATCTAGATAAGACTCCAGCAACTGCTAGGCCAGAGTGTGACAAAATGGGTCATGGGGGCAGGCAGGGGTACAGGTGCTGGCTATGGTAACTAGAGAAGTAGAGAGCAAGATGCAGTTTGTAAAGGCAAATCCAACGTGTTTAGGTAAGAAAGTCTGAATTAGCAGCTTAAGGTGGGTTTTAAATCCCTTCTCTACTGATACTCATGTCTTGCTCAGTAAGAATGATGCGGATGAACACTGACATGCAGGAGACTCRTGCTGCACAGCTAGATCATCAACAAGCAGTAACCCCATCACAGTTCTCCCAGCTAGATACGTTCCATGAGGTCCTGCAGGCACTGCAAGCCACGGGCATTAAAAGGAAAACAAAACTTAAAATCTCAGCATCTTCCTTTCTCCAAAAGAGTTCACTGAAAAGGGTAGAAAAGTCACCTCTCCCTGCATCCCATCAGAAGAAGCACCCAACAGAATGTGTTCCAGCAGCCATTCCCTTCTCCAAAGACACCATTCTTCCTTAACGAAAAAAAAACTGTCCATGTCTATTCTACTAAACTACCACAAGACTGTAAGGCAGACTTCTTACAGTCAAAAGTTCAGGCTTCTGCATCATTTTCATCATTCCATACATAAATTAGTTATKCAAGTCTTTGCAAGTCCTTAGTCACCTGAAGATCCCAGAATGACGCTGTCATTGCCTTTAGAGTAAAAGAGAATTTCTTTGCCCATATAACAAAGATTCATGGTAATGAATCCCACAGCTTTTCAAAGGGCATGAGAGAGGCAAAACAGTATCGAGATACCAATTGCTGCACCATCCCCTCGCCAAGTCTTTTTCTGGAAAGTCTCTTCTGAAACAACCTGATGAAATTTCTTTGAGCAGGAAAATAAGGGGCTCATTCAAGCATCCCCAAAAATGTGCAATGCCTACAGACACTAAGGATTCCTRGAAAGTATTCACATGACAAAGAGTCTGTCCCTCAGGACACTTATTTTCCTGGGTTTAAAGGAAAGACCAGGTACCAGCAGTTTCGTGTACATCCCTTCCGTGAGTTAAGTCAGATAGTTGGCTTTAACATATAACCTATAGTAGACACAGCACTCCTTTTAGAAAAAGAGGTTATTCAAGATGGCTAAAATATGGCTGATTAAAATTTAAAGTGAGCTAATGACAGCAGCAAGTTCACTACTGCAATACCAAATTTTAATACTTTCATTGGGCTGTATGAATTTAGGCACAGTCAGTTACTGAAGTCACTTCCCGTTTGCCAGCACCTTTTTTTCAGGAGGCCTAAGCACAAGGCTGCACTAGGCAGCATCCAGCGGAGGAGCGAAACCTCTAACGCGGACTGGCAATGGGAACTGCCACGGGCCAGAGACTGCCAGCCCTGAGCGAACGCCAACATCCYGCGTCCAGCCAGCTGCACTGTCCCCACTGAGCACAAAGGGTCAGGCAAGGAAAAAGCTTCTTTTCACAACCCATTAAAGCAGTTTACTGCTGTTTAAGCAGTTTTTAATTCAAATTTTAGTCTGTTTGTATCATGGCAGCCCCCTTGCTAGTGCTTTGTTATTGCCTCAGTGGCTTTTACTAGAACTATAGACTCGATGCATATCAGAAGCACAAGYCCTCCAAACAGCCATCTCCTAAAGAATTTCATTAAAAGCCTAAATACTCCCTTACATTTCCTTAAATATTTAGATGTGAATTTTTGTCCTATAATTCAATCACTGATACTTTATGTRGGAAAAACATATGAACTATCCTTATTCCTTCTTTAAAGAATTTCACAGCAAAACTTCGCAGAGCAATAAGCTCTTTAAAAGAAGGCTTCCCTTATCCCATTTTCCATTTACTAAATGCCATGCAGGCACATGGCAGACTGCAGTTAAATTTGCAACTGCTTTACCTTGCAAATAATTTAACACACTATTTCTATGACACTAACCTTAATTGAAAATAAGGCAACTTCTCAAAGTCACCTGCAAATTTCATACAAGATTTAATCAAACRCACAGGGTTCATCCTCATTTTAAAGGTTAGAAAGTGATTAGAAAGTAGAGTGTGAGGTTAGATATCAAAAGGAAGCTGTCCAACACATTTCCTCTTGGAGCCCTGAATGGGATCTAATATCTACACAGTCCCTTCCACAGAGAGGAAAGGGTAGAGAAGGGAGGAGGAGGTATCAACAGCTCTTTGGTGGACAACCCTGCTGAATGTGGTTAGTAAGATAAAGATCCCACTTAACCCACAAAAAGAAGTTGATTACTTTTCTTGTTTGGTTATAAAAAAATGTAAAGTCCTGTTGGGAAAAAAACTAGGCTGCCATTTCCTAACCTATCTCTGAAATGCTTTTGTACAAAATAAAAAGTTTTTTAACTGCTAGAAAAGACCACCCCTGGTTTTTGATGGTGCCATGCACACAGATGTAACCTACGATGAGGGTGCTAGGGAGAATGCCTCCACTAGTCACCGATATGCCGGGAAAGCCCATCCCTAAAGCAAGATCTGTAAGCAAACAGCCCTAAGCTTACAAGAGAAGAGGGCTAAATATTTCCTAGCATGAAAAAATAATTCTGCAGGGCACAGTTTTTAAGCAAGAGAACAYGGTAAATACTCAAAACCTGACAACTAGGCAGCCTGCAGTTTTGCAGTCTCAGGAAGAGCTGTAATCAAGTCCTTATGGATCAATGTTCTGAGACAGCATGTTTTATTTATGCAGTGTTTAATAGAACGATGTCTCTTAAAAAGTAGAAGTATTTAGAAAAGGAACTTTTATTTTGACTTAGGTGAGTATACCGCTCAGGGCTCAAAAGGTTCTGCTCTACAAGCTGAAGGAAACCTGGCCTCCCAGATCTACGCAAGAAGTTTTTCACCTGCACATTCAATTAAAATATTTAAATGTTAACATTAACTCCCAACCACAGATTCACTTAGTGAAAACCTTATACTCTACCCACTAAACCATGCATTCAGAAAGGATTTAAAATATTTCAAAAAGTGATCTACATTACTTTAGGCTATAAAAATAAGAGAAGAAATATGCATTAAATTCTTTTTATATAGCCTAACTATGCTCCTATTTGGATATTATATCAAGATCAAAYGAAGGCAGCCAACAAAGGTTCAGTTACCAACTGAGTACCAACCATCAAAGTGTTATTCATGATATCCGAGTTGTATTTCTAACAAAAATCATGACTCAATTGGCTGCCAATCCCAAAAACCACATCTTGGAAACAAAAGAATGTAAAAATAACTTCAATGAAGAAAGTCAGAAAAACAAAACAGTCCAATAAGTGACAGCCTATAGAGATAGTTCTAACCAAAGAAGAACAAAAAAGGCACCAAGAAAAAAAAGCAAAAATACCTCAGACTTTTTCAGACCCCATCAAGGGAGCAGAATACTCAAATAGCGAATGTAAGTATTTGAGAAAGCATTATATTAAACACTGTTACAGGCACTCACTCTTTTTCCCTCCAAATGAAGTAACTTCAGGTATGCTAAAATATATTATTTGTGAATTCTACCACCAGTATGAACAGATATATTCAGTCTATAATAGCTTGTAACATAGCTATACTCAGTTCAAGTAAGAGCTAAAGCAGGGTCTAAGAGGTTTTCCCATCAACTCCATCACTGCTAAAAATGTTTTATGACAACATGTTTTCTATTACTATGATGGCAGCCAATTCCCAATTCAGTAGTTTTAATGTAGAATCAAATATATATACACACCCTCCCCCCCAATATAATACCAAAATGTTACATTCATCTTCAGTTCTTCATTTGCAAAAGAATGGATCAGCTARAAACATTTCCTATAGAAGGTCTTGACCACAGACAGTGGAGATTCTCAAGTATTTTATAAAAAKAAAAGTTAGAGCACTAATTACCACATGCACAAGTATCCAGATGCTCATGTTTCTGAATTAACTTATATTACAGTAGTGTTTTGTCATTCTACCAGTAGAGACACTTAAGGTGCTGAAGCAAWTAATCTAAGGTGAGGCAGACATCAATACTGGTAGACAAATTTAAATCATATGCAAAAAAAGAGTTAAGTATATCTTTTTCAAAAACTAGCATTCAGTACCTTTTTAAATTTTCCTTGTCGCTTTGCTGCAGACTGCCCCTGGGAGTTAGAATAACATACTGTAAGAATACATGCACACACCACAGGATGGAGACACCTTCTCCATACAGTTATGGTTATATTTCCAGCCTACAGATGTTTAAACTCTTATGATCAAACATGCTCTTAAAGCATGCGCTTTCCCATTTTTCAAGTTAATAAAACAATGCATTATGGTGTATACAGTCTCTTGTTCCTGTAAAACAAGCAAGTGTTGTTAACCACTTAGCTCAAATTAGTGAAATTAKAGAAATTTAGTTTCAAAACTGTAGACTTTAGATGCAGACTGTTTAGTGGCACTGTTCTATTTTGTAACAACCACATTGAAATCAAATACTTTTCCCCTCAAATCACATTCTGCTTGGTGAACTAGGGACAGCTTTGCTGCTTATTTCTCCTTTTGCTCTACAGGTGCACACCTAAGTTCACTGAAGGCAGCAGAACTGAACACTATTAAGTACCAATCTTCTTCCAATGAAATATGATCATTACAATAACGCTTTAAAGCATAATGGGAGACAGACATCATCAAAAATTTCTCTCGGTATAAGCTCTATTCKTTCTCTCCATCGCCAATAAAAGAAATTTAATAACTAATACCTGCGAACTACTGCTTCCTATCCAAGAAATCACTGTATACAAGTTCCCTGCTTTTAAAATAAAAGCAAACAAGAATTATAACTGAATGTTCAAGAAATTCCAGCATTCAAATTAGGGAAACTGAACTCTGCTACTGCAATGAATTTTCCATGGTTTTTATAAAAAAGCATATTGCAAACTTGTAGCAATCGAATTACACTAAGAATTTTTAGCTAGCTACTATTTTTCTTCCATCCTTAGAAATACAGCCTCCTACATATATATCGCTCTCAGCAAACATTACTTAACCTGCAATTTCACCTAGGGTTAGCTTTCCCTCTTGATTACAACTAGTTCAGATTTAATGAACTAAACTTGTTTATTCACTGAGACATAAAGGGTAACATACACCCACCTTCTCACAGAAGCACACGCCTTGAAAACAAATGCTCAGATACAAGTTGTTCAGCCACATTCAGAAAAATATATAGTCCCACAGATGGACTGCCTCTAAATTACTGCCAATCATGAGTATTTAAGTTGACTCTTCATGAGTATTTAAGTTGACTCTCAGTTTTTATCTTCTATACAAATAGATTGGAATGCCTAAATGAATCTCCTAGATATCTTAGCACCAGATCCACACAAAGAGTTATCTGGCTACTTTAAATGCTGTTGCACTGCAAGCTAATTYAAGTTAAAATACAGTTTTTACAGGATGTTGCATTACGAGCAAAACAAGAACCAAAGAAAAARCACAAAAAATAATCTAGGCTTTTTTCTCACCATAAATACATCCTTTTGGAGCCTACAATTGCACTAGTGGTTGACAACAGAGTGTGCAGTAGGTAAGAACATTTGCTTAGGCATTTTGAATCAACCGAATGCCTCATACTTTGTAAAAGTAGTATGTAGGCATTAAGAAAGCACTTATTTTTGTCAAGAGCTGTACACATGCAAGGAAGAGTATATACATGTACTGGAGAGTCAACATGCATCAAACAAAATACGTGGAGTTTTGTATTTTTATCCATTCAAAAATGATACTAAACTAAGCAATTGTATCAAACCATTTTTGAAGGCTTCCACGCCAATAAAAAAAAGCAGTTGTTTCAAGAAGTTTTAGAGACTTGCTTTCAGCCAAGGAATAGTTAGGTTTCAAATTTCAGAAAAATTAGTATTTAATTAGAGGATGAAAATAAAACAACTAGAAGTTACTCCAATTTTTTTTTTAAATAAAACAACTGCTTCTAAAGTGTATTAATAAATTGAGTGCTCTTTCAAGTATTAAAGCAAGAAATTACAACACTTCCTCGCATGCCATTCCTCTGCTCRAAAGTTTTCGGAAAAAAGCAGCTATCATTTGTTTCAAATACTCACAGCTTTCTTTCCAAGTTCTGTTTTAGATAGTGTAAGAGCTCCTGCGAGGTAGCACCCTGGTCCTGCTCCTTTAGGGATTCTATTTAAATAAAGAAATTCAATATAAAAAACAGATTCAGTAATGCTCCATTGAGACTACAAAACAGAACCTAAACCCTGACCGAGCAACACAGGAGGAATCATCAAGTCTAGATGGACAGATACTGCTTTAGTTTGGTTTGGAGCCAGATAGTTTGATAAATATATCAATATATTATCAAATACATCAAATCAATATATAGCATATATTGATATACATGTATACAGATGTTTTTATATATGATATGTGTGTGTACATATATACACGTATGTATGTATATACACAGACCAGAAAAAGGACCCCAAGAACTTACTTGTCATCTGGTAGAGACGTGACAAAGAAGGGCTGACTGTGTTTTGGTGGTAATGTCAAACTGTTGGATTTCTTCTTCCCTAAGAGAGCAAGGCTGTGGTTTTCATAAATATCTAAGCTCAAGGCATTAGACAACCTGTGCGAAACAATGAATGGAAGGTCTTTGATGCGATCCAGCTCGCTGTTCTGTTCGTGACGGATTTGTAACCGAATGGTGTAATCTCCTTTCTCCAGTTTCACAGAATACTGAAAGAAAAAAGTTCTTGTAAGTGTCAAGATTAAATACAGGATCACACACGTAGAAACCCAGAAAGAAACATCTTGTTTTTCATGATATATGCAGCTCAGTCTTTCAAAATTCATTAGGCTTTTGGTTTTTAAGATCTTGTGAAAATGGTCTATTTCAAAATTTCTGAGACCAAATCAAAACACATTTTGTAACGAGTGGCCAAAAGGAGTTCATTACAGAACACAAAGCAGTCTGGCAACATTTTCTCCTATTACAACACATAAGAGCTGCTCAAATGAAAAAGAACAGATATCTTGCTCAATTTGCAGTTCAAAACCTTCAGCAAGCTTCTCCCCATATACTTGCAGGTTACTGTGCAACTTTGAAGTTCCACAATCTAGATCACTTCTTACCCTCTCAAACCTCACACCATTTTTCCACACTAAGGAGCACAGTATTTCTTTCGGATTTTGGACTATTCTTTGAAGACCTGAGAGAAGCTTTGCTCCAATTCCACAGAGCTTTCCACATACATGCACGGAGGCATACACAGAYAACACCACTTTTACTTAACGGAGCAGATTCTTAATTTTGAAAGTGTTATTTCTACCAGCCTAAAGGGCCCTATATGAGTGTTTTGCGCAGCCATATGCTAGGTTGGACTTTGCTGCTGCTTCTGCAGTACACAAGGTAGAACCTGCAGGCTTTGATGAGTAAGCCTTATTTTACTCCTACTCCACCATGACACCCAGACTATTGAATTGCTGTTTAGCCAGACATAGCAATTTAGTAATCATTTCCTCTTAACTTGTGCACTTTGTGCCTGTATAGCAATAAATGAAATACAACTGCTGTGACTGTTCTCACACTACATTAACAGCTAAGGTTCAGAGAGTCAGAACATTTCAGGCCTTTTTTTCTTTTTTTCGGCATCAGTATCAAAGGTCTCAGACTTTTGCACCATTCCTTTCATGGAAATCTATCGTAATATCGTAACGTAACATAAGACATAACTTAAATCCAGAACAAAATCCTGACCACTCTCGCTCAATGTCCACCAGGCCTCGAAGAGCATAAAGAAATAAGATGTTTTCCCTTAAGCTAAAAARTTACAAGACACAAGGGCGTCTTGGTCAGATCTAAGCCCAACAATCACTTTGAAACATCTTTAAAAGCTCATCCTCTGACACAACCGATGGTTCTCAAAGGAACTCTTATGCATCCCAACAGGACTTTCTTCTCAGCATAAGAGAAACCACAAAGAGGAGGAAAGGATCAAACAGCTCTGAGAAGAGGAACATTTGTTAATAACTGCTCTGCCAACTTCATTGGATTATACAGTCATGCTTCCTGTTGATATTTCTTCCTGGCTTTATGAATTGTGATTTTTTTTTTTTTTTTTTAAGAACTTTTCTGTAATGCATAACATTAGAGAGGCACAGAGCAGTCCACTAAGTGTAAGTACCAGACTATTATGGTGATTTTTAGATATTATAGCACATTAAAAATGTAGGTTCAGTTTAAGCAATTCAAACTGTGAATCTAATTTAGAAGATTCAGAAGACATGAAATAAAGTGGATCAATATTTGTGATTCCAGAATCACCAATCTATCAAAATTAACATCAGATTGATGAAGTCCAAGTGTGAATTCAGGTTAGTAATAATAATTGGCAAAAACAAGAACTAAGCACAGTTTTTCCCAGTACATCTTTTTCTTCTCCTGCATAAAATTCAGACCCACTGTCTTTCCAAATGAAAGAGATCCCCACAAACGCTACAATATTTACTAGTCTAGTCAAAAAGCACCCTTTGAAAAACAGCAACAGAAAGTAACAATTTGTAACATCTAAAAAGGCTGTTTTAAAGACCTCTATGGAGAAAAGCCTTCAGGGACACAGACCTGTGACAACTTCAAATAAAATAAAAAGTAATAATAATAAAACCCCACCATTCAACAGATGCTTTCTACCTTAAACAGAAAAGTTCAAAGGTATCTTTGTAAAAAAGAAAACAAAAAAAGCCACCTAGTAAACATGAACTTCGTTCTTGAGCAGCATGGGTCAAAGTGTCAAGAAATCAAAAGTTAACAGCTTTTCAGGGAAATAAAGCCATTACACACCTCCCTTGGGAGCRGAAAATGTTCCATCAAAAAGTTTCATCAAAATAAAGGTGGTAGCTTTTTATTCCCTCCCTACTGAAACACAACCCTGAAAGATGCTGCACTTGTACTGCAGTTCTTCACATTACACCTATGCATCAGGACCTGTTGGGAGTTAAAAGCAGGCTTGGGAGGTCAAAAAGAAATGAAACTCATATCAGAAAGTAGTAAGGAACAAACATATTGTTCTCTACCTGGTGTGGATAAGCATCTCCTGACCCCATTTGTCTTTTGTTCTGGTCAAAAATAATCCACAGTTGACTATCAAATTCAGATTCGTACAGCAATTCACAAAGCAGCGGACAGCTTGGAGTTACTTCTCCACTCTTAGGCTGTAAAAAGAGGGATCAAAACAGTTATTCCAAGGTTCAGTAAAACATGGACAATCCTGATGTAAACAATCAAAAAAAGGTCTGAATCCATGCGATTTCAAGCAACAGCAGCTCTTAAAAAGCACCAAATCAGTAATGACTCCAGAGAGCCCCTCTGAGTCTATGCCCCATTTCTGACAAGAATCTAGTTAAAGCTAAAGCTGACTTTAGCTTTAGTTGTGCTGTAGCTATGGTGATGACCAACAGCCACCAAAATATCTCTTTACCTGATGGAAGTTGTAAGTCAAAATCATCTCATATAGTTGACGATTATTTGGTAAAATATCTCTGGATCCCAAAGGTTTTATTTTCGCACTCACTGGTCTGCAGTTAAAAATAGAAGGTATCATTAAGAGACACATTTGTGCTGTACCAAAAGGTRAAGCATATTCTGAAATACTGCTCAATTTAGCATGTGCAGAAGTTTCTCTTAAAATACTGCATCCAAACATTGTCAAAAAAAAATCTTCAATTACAATGGAAGTCAGGCTAAAAAGAAAAAAATAAAAAAGGCTTAAAAGGCTTACTGACATCAGAGATATTGCCATATATAGAAACCAGTAGAACTTAGCAAACATCTAACACACAAAATTAAAGGCCATGATAYACTGGAAAGATCAACAGACTTGAGGATGAAGGAAAAAAATAGCAGGTTACTTTACACCTCCAGTGTCTGTGTTGCCATCAGCACTTCTCACAGGCTGAGCAAATGGCAAGTAATTTTCAGGACAGAAAAGGCAGTTTACTTAATATCTGTTTGATACAGAATGATTCTTTTAGAGGATGACTYGTAAGATTTTGCAAAAAGTCCCTGCTGCAAAGGAAGCAGCTCAACCAACACTACTCATCTAGAAACTTCTTCAAAGTTGGAAGAAGCCATTCCTCAGAGCAACACAAACCTTTAAACTTTATATACCAAAAACTATAGGCCAAAATAATACCAAGATGGCAGAAAAACAGTTYTGGAAATACAGGAAAAGCTGAATTAGGGTGACTTGTGTAACATAAGGTTACATTTCATACATGCATATGAAATTATATGATCATGACTCTTCTTCATCACCTCTTCCAGTACAAAGAGTACCAAATGGGAAAGTTGGAGGTGTGTGTGTGTGGGGTCTGTACCGGGTCACAGCACAGGTCCCTTCAGCCCAGGATTTCTACTCCAACAGGGATCGAATAGGAACTGCTGACAAAGAACTGTAAGGACAGAGCAACAACAATGTCCCCCTCTTAATACTCATCTCCCTTCCAAGCTTTTGAAACTCAGAGACCTAATGAGAAGCCATTCAGAACTTAYTTTCCTCTGTATTATGACTCACACTTTATTCAAGTCACCATTTCAAACTAA
Organism: Nothoprocta perdicaria; assembly: GCF_003342845.1. Lineage (NCBI taxonomy): Eukaryota > Metazoa > Chordata > Aves > Tinamiformes > Tinamidae > Nothoprocta > Nothoprocta perdicaria. Next base: position 168,721 of record NW_020455586.1, read on the forward strand.
TTTAAATATATAAATATTTCTCATTAGCTTTCTTAAATGCAGTTCATTGCTGTCAGATGAGCATCTCCCAAATACTACAWGGAAATAACAGCATCCAAGAAGGAAACAAATACACATGATGGCACCACTTCCTCACTTAAGGCCTATGAAATTCTGAATCTTTCTTTCTCAAATCTAGTCTTTCTGAATCTAGCAYTGGATAGCCTGTACTTTCAGCTCCAAGATTCCAGTGATCTCAACTCCAGGTTTTGGACAAAAGTCCAGAAGTTTCAGTCAGGTACCAAATGAGGGGCCTAAGTAATGGGAAATGTTAAATTATGGATTAATCCTGGCCAACTGTCTGACCAGGATTCTTAGCCCAAGCCTAAAACTACTTCTTAAGCTGTGTGGCATTTCTCTCTTCCCTTGAAATTCCCAACTTTGCAACCTTATAAATTACWGCTCTGGTTAGGAAATTTCCTAAACCTTTCCCTCCAAATCAGTATGTGTGAAATTAACAAACGTAAATCAGGCTAAGAAATTTGATAGCAGGGCTTTCTTGGTTTTTGTTTTAAGTAACAGTGCCATTTAAAAGAAAAAGTCAACCTGATCYTGCCTGATTTCAAGTGGTTCTGTTATATTCTGATCAAGTGCAGTATTCACAACATTTTAAAACAGGCTGGAAATTTTCAATATTTAGTTGCTATAACCCTGAGAAATTTCTACTAAAGAGGCAGCAGTTTTAAAGTAAATTATCAGGTCAAGCTTAGATAATCTTTCCATGGTGACAGTACATAATACATTCTTCCCAAAAGGCACCCAATCTGGCAATTCTTATGGTTGCAACACTGCTTCAAAAACACAGTGGCTTCAAATAACTTATAATCATTTATTTCTTAAAATATTATAATAATGTAGTAATCTCCCCTGGAAATGGAGAAATATTTTCGTGTTTTGAAAGAAATAGCTCAAGGAAAGTAAATTGTGTGGGAGAAGTCACCTTAAATTATGCAGTTGTAACAAAATTTAAAAAAGGAACAATAAAGAAAAGAAATGGGATTTTTTTCTACATGATACTTCCAAATCTACTTGGTATTTCTCAAGAATACTGATGCTACCCTGAATTTTGCTGTTTTTTTACTCTTAGCCACATATGAGTAACTGGTTCACTCTCCCAAAACAGTTCCCCAAAAACTCTACCTGAGCGTTTGAACCCAGCTTTTCAGATTTATGCATGGAGCAATGTCTTCGTACTTCAAAAGGGACTGAACATCAAATCGCACGATGCCTTCTGAAGCATGCTAAAAAAAGTATAAGATCATGTTTTTTTGCATTTAGACCATTGGATATATCAATCTTATGCATCCCTCAAAAACGCAATGCAAGTTCTGTTTTCCTATATTAAAAGAACTAACACCATTTGAGTTTGGAACTGTCTCAAGCTCCTATCTCTACAAGAGATACACTACCACTTAGAAAACTTCAGCAGCCAGTCATTAGAATGTACAAGTTAAATAAAGCCTTATTAGCAGACGGTTTTATTTAGTCTCCAAGACTATCTACTGCTCTGGAAGATAATTTAAGCACTTAACCTGGTGTGGGAGTTTGAATCTGCTTTAGCAGAGGCTGCAATGTCCACCACAACTGCCTCTTCTCCTGTTCCACCAGTTCAAGATTGGCTACCTCAGCAAAACGCAAGCTCTGCTTTCTCCTCTCTGCCTCTCACTGCCCCCCATYCCTGTCCACCTCCTGCTTAATTCTGTTCTTAAAGTTGAAATACATCTGATTTTACATGAGGCAACTTTGATTCGCTCTGGCCCTTGGCTGGAAGGAAGAGAGGAGCCAAGGGGAACTGGCACAGCAYCCCACTAGTTAGTGCTGCAGGCAGTGTATGGCTGCAAGCCATCCCAGTCTTGGGGAAGCCAAGCCAGCTCGCATAGTACAAGGCACAGGAGYAAGGCAGGCTCTGAATTCTACGCTAATGTTTCTAGTAACATTTGACTCCTTTGGTATCAAAGGTTCCTCGGAGTCCTGATGCCAAAGAACTACAGAATGGTTGAGGTTGGAAGGGATCCCTAGAGATGATCTAGTCCAGCCCCCTTGCTCCAGCATGGACACCCAGAGCATGGGGCACAGGGTGAGCACGGGCACAGGGCGAGCACTGCCATCCATACTGTGCCCTCAGCTGTCCTGAGGAGCGAGTCTCAGACTAGCATCTCAACAGAATACAAGTCTGAATACAGACTTGAACATGTGTATTGACATGTAACTTACCTACATTTAATAGAAAACATTAACACATTACATAGAAACATACCTTTCATCTTCCTAAATACAAACAAGAACAAAAGCTATTTTTATACCGGGATATGTCTTAAGACTCTCAGGACAATCCAAACAAGACCTCAGAGAAGTTTACCATGTTCAGCTGCGGAGAGGCACACAGCACGCCATGGAAAGAGATGGTGTAGTTGATGCTAACATCGCTAAGGCTGGCCCACCACCGAGCCACGCAGAATTCAATCGTTTTTCCAGCCTGAACAACAAAAGACAACATTTAGGTACAAGCTCTCATCTCTTCCTTCTATCCACTCCCTCTTTCTCACACCCAAACAAAAAAAAAAAGAAAAAGAAATCAAAGAAGAACAGAGCTCAAAAACATCTGGTTATGTCTCAACTACTTCAATAATCCAGGTTTATACAGAATCCATTGGYGTTGTGCTTGTCCAAAAAAGACAAGACAGCTTTAACAAAACAGGTTGTCTCATTATTCCAGCAAAATACAGAATACCACAAGTACACACTACTGGGGAAGGTCTGGCTTTCACATACTGTTTGCCTTTCCCATTCCTTCAAGCTATGGAAACTGGTTAATTCACAAATGATTTCAAATGMGTGTGCCTTAAGAAAATGAATATTTGAGAAGAAAAAACACTTTGCTTATATAAGAATATAGACTCTGGAGGACTTTTAAGTTGGAAATAATTAAATTCATAATCCATTGTTTGGGACAGACTTAGCTTTGGGCTGTCTACCTCCACTTYGAAAGAGGGTAAAGGACTGAATAGCATAGAAATCACAATCTCTCCCAGGCTTTAGGGCTGTTACAGAGTGAGCTATGTTATTAAAGATCTTTTGAAAATAGACAGACTACTATTAAAAAATAAAAAAAACTCGCAACCACACACTTTTTTGTTTTGAAAAGGTGAATAAAATTTTACAGYCAACCTAAATAAAAGCTTTTGTACTAAAACTTTTTTTTTTTTTTTTTGCGCTCTGTCTCTCTCTTTCCCCCCCCATCCTCTAACCCAAAGTAACTCAAAGTAACTTACTAAGACAGGAAATGCTTCAGTCACTGATCCTTTTTCTGGTAACGATGAAAATTTATAGAATTCGTGACTTCTGTATGCTTTTTGTTTCACTAACTGAACAGCGTGAAGAACAAACTTGGCTGTCACATCCGATGAACACGAACATACTGTCACTTCTAGATTAAAGAAAAAAGGTTTCAAGAAGCAAAAAAAAWTGAAGGGAAGCAGATTCACCCAAAAAACTAGATTGCAGGTAACTTTTGAAACTAAGTAGTTACATTGTATGCAAGTGGTTCCATGTGTGAATAATACTCATGTATTAGATACTTAAAAAGACCCTTTCAAATTAAGGAAAGCCAATCAAATTCAAAGATGAGCAAAAATAAAAACTCTATACTGAAGGGTGAAAATTAATCAGATTGTACAGATTACAGCACAGTACAGATTACARCAAAAACCATCACTRAATTCCAAATTAAGAGAGTTTTATCGCTAACTCATTTCATGCCTTTTTAAATCAAAATTCTCAAGCTCTTACTCAAGTTGAATTTCCTTTAACACAGATTCCAAGGTAAGTTTGCCCAACAYGCTCATTTTCCTTACCAGCCCACGTAGCTCCCTGTGGAACATCAATGAAGTGTCTTCGGATCTGACCAGGTTTAAAATGAACATCCTTATATATKAGGTCGTAGCTTGACGATTCATCTACTCTGTATATCAAAAAAAGAACACAAAAATGCTAARTCAATCAATTTTTTACAAGAATTTTAAATACATGTGATTTATTGTAGAGACCCTAGGTTTTATATGATGCAGAAAGAATCAACTATCCTATTTCTCTGCATCACTATACTCCTTCCTTTCCTCACTACAACAGTTCTGCATGGGGCATGTCCCCATCAGCATGCAGCACCTGGGCACTGCAGCAAGTAAACTGGGTAAAGCAAATTAACTAAACTTAGAAAAAGCAAATAAAGCCTGGGTTTACTGACCTTGTTGGTATAACAACAGTTATTGGAACTCTGAACAGAGGGCCTGCATTAGGCATGGCTATATCATATCCACACACCTGACAAAATAAAATACAGACACTTAAGGTTTGATTATAGTCAAATGGAAAAAGATACCATTATATTCAAACCAGCTGCAGATAACTTCAAATCTTTGTAATTATCAGAGAAGAGGCCATCACTTCAACTGCTACCATCTTAGAAACAGGAAAGAAAGTTTATGGCTTCTCATGTTTTAAGTTTCAGCTTCAAAAGACAGTCCCTATATCAAAAGCTAGGCCTAATTCCCAACTTAGAATTTGCCCCAAACATACATCATTTTATCTTTTCTGTTGCATTAAGATCTTTTCATCTTTCAGTTTCAGGTTTGTTTCATAAAAAACACTCCAATTAACCAGGCTTTTCACATCTAAGTCCCTTTGAAAATTTATTCTATTCTGTCATGATTTTGCTAAAAATGTTCTCATCAATACTACAGAAGACTAACAACTCTAAGCATCTTTTCTAAGAGCAAGCTGCTAAGATCTGCTTACCCTTAAAACAATCAAGTGTAATGCAAACATTTTAACATTAGTATGAAGCTTGGGATAGGAAAGGTCTCTATCCTCAGTAAGAGTATTGAGCAGAGAGSCAGAGGTGAAACATACTTGGTTTTAAAAACAAAGACATTACAATATAAATGCAGGTATTTACTGAAGTCTCAAAGGTATCTGCTACAGGAGACACCCTGTAACTGATGSTGAACCCTGGATTCAGCCAGTAAAGCAGAACGCAGGGTGCCAAYGCTCTGCAGGCTGCCCAGAACAGCTTTTATTTCTTTAAACATTACTTCTTGAAGTAGATGATAGAGACATGAACACATGAACATAGTCCTGCTCCAAGGTGAATACTTCAGTACCTCTGTGTAATGCAGTCCTTCTCTCAGACCACGCGGATCCACACGGATATTGATATGTCGACACTGGTTCATAAGCTCTAGGTGACTGGGACACTGAACCCATGAGGCATTTGAAGTTAAAGCTAAATGCAGCTGCAGAGATATTCTTTCTGTGTTTTCTGTCAAAAAAACAACAAAACTTAATCTACATAAGTGCTTAGATTTTACCATAAGCCAGTACTTGCTATTAAARTGTGCTTATCTCAATAAAGTAACAAAAATAAAAGTCCTCAAATGGCAATCTCTTCACAAACACTGAGTGTTCTATATTATCCGYTTGAAAATAGAAATAATATAATAAAAGTTAACATCCTGCTTTGAAATTATGCCTCAATAAAACAAACCTGACAAAGTTGAAGGTCACTGGCCAGTGCCTCAGYTTCCCATGCCATCATCTGAAAACAAATGTGCACATTCCTGTACAGAGCCAGAGGCTTTCCCAGAGRTATACAAAACCCAACTGTGCCGATCCTGAAACTTATACTGATTACCAAGTGGTATTGCAGCAAATTCAGTGAGAATTAAACTCTCAAAATGAAAAGGACTCCTATGATAGCTTCCTCCCRTTTCCTTTTACAACATTCCCACAAAGCACACCCAAAATAGGCACGTTTTTTACAAAGCACCCTCTCTGAAATTCTTCAGTGATTAGAAGTCAACTATCATTCTTATGCTGCTCTCAAGGTAAGTGCCACTTTAAAGAAAACAAAACTCCGTAATTTCTSACTTGGTCTTAGTCTGATTTTCATACATTTAATTTCATTACATCTTTGTCAGGAAGGTTCCCTGCTATCAGCTGTTCTTCCCTCACAGGCACAGCAGAAGCTGTCAGCTCAACAGGAACTTCAAGGGACAGGCTGAGCAGATCAGCCTCCCATGATCTCAAACTCTGGTCTTTTTGAGGACAGCAGGCAGAGCACAGCCATAACAACATCATGTTGCAAACTAATTATTTATTATGAATCTGTTTTCATACTGTTTGCTTCCTGCCAAAATAGTCTTATATGTGTATTTTTCACTGGCATGCTGACAAGTTAAACACCACACTATGYAACAACAGGATTACTCTGAATCAATAACTCATCCTCATCAGTATCATCTCTTCTCCTAAACACATTCCATTTTTCACRTGCCAGCTTTCTTCTGGATCACTGGTTTCAAGAAATAAATTAATCTCAGTAACAAGGTCTCATGGATCACGTATGAATTCACCTTAATTCAGCTGCTCTGCAAGTCACCTAGGCAGGTAAAATGCTTTACAGTAAAGTTCTTGGCAAACCTATTTTGATTGGTATCAGTTACTCATTTTAAGGCAATCAAAACCTTTCAGTCCCTTCATAGTCTGCTTTAGATGTATTTGTTTATCTATTAGTACTAAGTTGTAGAATCAAATCCATTTTTGTCTTCTCATATTGTGCAAATACAAAGCCTAAAGCTAGAACTGCACTTTTAAATACCATGAAAGAATTCTTGCATGTTCAGAACAATATTCACACCTTGTCATACAAAAAAGCGAAGTTCTACAGTTTCATGAAGCATRAAGGATAATTTTCTCCAGTGTTACCTCTACAGAACAAAGATTTCTTAGTTTGGTGAGGAGAAACATGAAGTAAAAGAGTCACCAAGAATATAGAAGTACTGAAATTAAATATATGAGGTTAGAATGGAAAAGTGATTTAACCACGTGCCTTCATGTATCAATGAAGTTAGAGCTGCACTCTTTCTTTTCAGAAAACCACTCCTCTTTCTCTTCAAAAAGTTCTATTACTCCTCATCATTATAACTTTTTAATGGTAAAAGCTGAAGATCACATCTTACATTTTTCCACACACAAGTGGAAATCTTACCTGTATTCTCAGGAAACACAGGTTCAATGCCAACCCCATGATCAGAAGGTGCTGTTATCTGGGCAGGGTCTCTGAGGTAGATTCCACGGTTGCTTCCAACAGTCACAGTAAAGCCTATGTTACTTGCAAATGATGAATTCTGAATGAGGTAGTCATAGGCTTTATCAACCTATCAGAAAAAACATACTCCAGATGAACCAATTTCTGGTTAATAGTCATTTATATATACACACTCTTCTATAAGAAGTAAGCACAGTTATATGATAAAGTAATTGTCATGTTACCTGAGTCTTAAAAACTGCACCTTACTTCTTATGACATTAAGTATAAGAGACACTCCTTTCTTTTAAAAGAATACTTTCACTTTGCAGCAGCTGCTCAAAGCACAAAAATACTGAATACCATTTAAAAATATYGTATGACAACTCTCCTTTCTATAAATGCATTACAGGATACACAACACAAGTTTTTAGAGATGACTTCAGAGACTAAAGATCCAGATTTACAATTCAGGTTGTTTTCTCATATCTGAAGCAAAACTTACTAAGCATCCTGACTTGAGTTAAAGAGCAAACTTTTTTTTTTTTGTTATAATCAGAAAAACTTCCTATTTTGTTTAAAACAAAAATCCAACCATCTTCCTTTCTATTGACTGYAAAAACCCCAGAGGATTAGGCCACTCCCTGAGGCAACTGGACTCCCAACAGCCTCTATCCCCTTGGCCATGGTAATTGTATCAGAAAATAGGCTTGGTATAATTTGTTTTTCTGTGGCAACATTTCCATTTAATATGGCCACCTTTGTTGCCTTCCGTATCAAACGGTGCATTACAGATGTGTTCAGGAGAAAAGCACCTACTGGTTCAAGCATCWTAAGAGCCTGAGCTTAGGCTGAGCAAACTGACTGGTCAAAACGTAAGCATAAGGAAATCGCCATCCAGCAGGTTTTCATCAGAAAACRAGATAAAAATACAGATTTCTAAGCTACTTAAAAATCTACTACACTCAATGAAAGTTCAGACTTAGCAGTGCAGGCCCAGAGCAAAGACCTCACAGAAGTTCAGCTCTATTACTGTGAACCAGAGTTGGTGTCTCTAATGTAATTACACAGAAATTACAGCTCCAGCTGTAATTATTCACATAAAACAAAATCACCTCTCTCTGATAACAGCATAAAAATGAAAATTAGACACTAAGGTTTTGGACTTGGACAGAATAAACAGAATATGTGGATGTCAACCCCCTCCTACTTCAAATTATCATATGCTTTTTTGGTCAGTCTAATAATGTGGCTTGTTAACAAATCTATTCTATTGTAATTGCATGCTGAAACTGGAAAAAGACAAGAAACATTAATTTCTCCTCCCCTCCTACTACATTCCTTTGTTTTCCCAGAATAAGACCTAAATATCAAATGCCTCAAGAGCAATCTGAATGGACTCATCCAGGGACCTGCACTCTTTCTGGTGGGGTAGGTTTTCACTGTTAGCGAGTACCTGAATAATGCCATGTCCTTGTGCAAATACTTCTATATTTTCAGCTTTCACCGCAGTATTTTCTAATGCTCTTCTGACAGAATGAACAGTGTAATGAACGTCATTAGCTTTGAGTCCTGAAATTAAAAATAAAACTATAATTGAAGACAACAGAAAACCTGAAAAAGTTATCAACAAAGAAACGTTGTTAAACACATCACAGCCATCTTTTTAAGTATGACAAAAAGAAAACAATCTTTTGCACTACGCATGAATATTTAATATTAAAGYATATTAATACCTGACAGCACCAATGCGATACCCCCACAGGCATTGGGTGAAGACATGGACGTGCCATTCATGAGCTGTGTTCCTCGCAGCGTCCAGTTTGGGACAGAAGCAATGGCACCTCCCGGAGCACTGATGCTTACACCGAGCGCTCCATCAGTGCTGGGGTAAAGACAGAATCATTGAAAAAACATTGGTTCCCACACACTTTTTAGTCAAGGTACTACTCTATCTGTTACTAAAACTACCTTAGATTTTGAATTATGTAATCTGCCTCCAAAACTACCTTTCTAAATGTACATTCTCAAGTATATTACTTTATTAAATCCATTAATCACAAGCATTCCATTAAATGTTAACCTCAAATATCATTAAACATTCTCTAAACTTTTAGAGGTATAACACTTCACATTTTGGAAATTTTTAAAGTCAGTTTTTACATATCAATTGGGCTTCAGTTTAGTCAGAGCATCTTCTGAAATCTGAACCAGAAAAGGCAAACAAACAAACCTATATGACACTTAAATACTCAATTGAGTACATCGAGTCTCAGCCTTTATTATTTTTAATTCTCCCGGGAAGGGAAAGAAGAGATTCAAGAGTAATCAATGTGTATGGCACAATTAAAGATGTATTTAGAGATTTTTATCAGATTTTCATTGTTAAGAGCCAGACTTGCTCTATCTTCCTTGTTCTGGACAGAAGGAAAATACACCACTTGAATACCGCTGCATCTCRACTAGTAAGTTCTGCTAAGAAACAGGGTATATTAGTTTGACTTAAGTATATGAAACTTCTAGTGCAGGAGTTAAGTGCTGCCTCAAATCACAGTATATCTGCAATGTGTGCAGAACTACAATTCAAAGTTTAGACATGTTTTTAGACATGTTTTATGATAGCTGTATAAACAACATGTTTTAAACCATCATTCTAACTTAAATTCTGGCTAAGCAGTGCACAGCAAGTCTAACCAAAATGCTCCAGGGCCTGTTCAGAGGGATCAATCCCTATCCCAAGCCAACTCCAGCAAAGCTTTAGGGATCCCACAGCAACCTGTGTATCACAAGAATTAGATAACACAAGAGGAATCCTCTTGTGTATTCCTCTGGATAACACAACAGGAATCCTCCTTTGGCCAGATTTGGGCCTTTCCATCCACATATCGTCAGTCTATTTCTCAGCGTAGGAGGAAAGGTCTCCGGCTCCAAAGCAGATCTTTCACAAACCTGCATATAAAGAATAGTCTGTGTAGCTAAAAGTTTTTGTTTGAGATGGCTACGTAGTCTACTCTATATCCAGATCTGTGAAAGATCCGCTTTGGAGCAGAATAATCAAATTTCTGAATGCTCAAAAACCCCTTCTGTTCTCAGGCAGAGGGAGAGCATGTATTTCTCCTCCTTACACTGAACATGACCATGTTGCACAGAAAGGTTCTTGGACAGCAGAGTTGCCTGTCAATATACAGGCACTATAATGGATCATTTCAGAGAAATGCTATTAGGGAGGCAGATGCTATGCAACCAGACGATAAATCAAGAACCAACTACAGTTCCTATTTTTGGCTTTCCTCCAGAAGACATAAAGCAAAGATACTGCAAGGCCAACAGGCTACCTAGGCTCTTCCCATGGGAAAGAAACTATTTTTCCATATCAATGACCCATTTTTAGATTGTTGAATTATGTAATCTGCCTCCAAAACTAAAGTGCTTATTCTTTTTAGAATAACCTACCTTGGCCCTCTAGATGACCAAGTATATTGATTTGCTGGCAGTTTTTCTCTTAAAGAATATTCAGCAACCATCATATCTGGTGATACATAGGCACCAACACCTACAAAAACAAAACCAACAAATAGTTCCTCTGTGTTTTTAAATAACTGTGGAAAAAAATCTTCACCTTTGTAATGGACAAATACAATTTTCTACCTCAGTAATCTTGAAGGCAAAGAGTAATGCAGCATGCTATACAGTAACAATACTGATATATTTCGTGCTTAATTCTATGATATTTTAGCACTGTACAATAGGGCTGTCATTAACTCATTTTAAAGCTTCATTTCAGCTGGAGTACTACACACACACTGTCTGTACTTCTTCCAGCACAGATTTTTTACACTTTTTTTTTCTTTCAAAGAATATCTTGGCTTAGTTTACACTGTTACAAACTACAACCACTTCACCTCAAAGCAATCAGTTCAAATTGGCTCAGGTCCATAGGGCTCAGAGCTACACCATCTGGAGCAGATGGTCACATTCATTCAGCTCAAGCACTATGCTGATGAGACACTCATTACCCCAAAGTGCCCACAGAAAGTAAATGACTCTGCTAAAGCTGTGGTTTTGGAGCCTAATGCCAAGGACAGGCACTGTTGCCTCGCRCCTTTATGCTACAAGCACTATCAGGAAACCACCATGCCAGGCTGAGCAAATCAACCTCAGCTGAACTTTGGTGACCTGTCAGCTGTACTTTCATTTTCCCCCCTCAAAGAAAACTACCTGCTTCACTCCAAACGGAAGACAGGGTAAAGGTRCTTTACACACGCAGGGGATGATAAAGAAACCCAGTCTCTGGAGTAATACAATGAATTTGCYGAGTTAACAGAGTGGATGCATTGTCAGAATGAGGCCAACGCAGATCTTAAAAGAGCCTGTTAGTTCCAGTCCCATTCTCCCCATCTCACTCAGAGTAATTGCAAATTAACTTTCAGAAAGTAATCACTGTTAATTCTATTAGTTACCCTGAAATAGTGTCTCTCATGCCTTCCAATCTACAAGATGGAGTGCCAGCATGAGGATTTCTGCAGTAAACAATATTCTTACAGAGAAATCAGAGAGCTTATATTTGGGTAAACTTTCCTGTTGAATTTCTAATGTGCTAAACATTTTTTAAACTCTTGTATGTCAATCTTTCACTGAAGTAACACACACACACTGCTTATGAGAAGTCCTAATTCTTACACCAGCAATGCATCTGTAACTGACAGGGCACCACAGCTTAAAGAATAAGTTCCCTTAGAGAGATAGCTCCAGGGAGCATAATGGGAATATCTTCTAYTCAGATTTTAAAGCTAGCTTTCACTATGAAACCTACAGAGAAAACAACTTAACCTACAATGCTAATTCTGTCAATTTAGGATGTTCTTTATGACTTTCACATGAGATAAATGCAACCAATTTTAAGCTTAATTTCCAAGCTCCATTTATCAATCATCAYCTGAAAGAAACTGCACACTTGCACAGTTCTGTTAACAAGAATCACTTTGAATCTTTCAGTAAGATTGACTTTGCAAATTTTATACAATGCCTCAGCAAATTAAGACCACCTGCATCTGCTACCTCTCTTTTCTCCACAGCTTTTTCAATTGTTAAGATAATCATCTCAGCTTCTACACCTAAACATACAGTAAGTGCTTTCCAGGGAATTAAACTTGTTGCCTAACAAGTCTTTGAAAAAAACACCTTGATTAACAATTGCTCTGATCTCCAGCATGTAACACAAAGCCACAACTTAGAGAAAGCAGTTGAATATTATCAACATGAGTAATTCCTCCCCCCTCCCCAAAATAAATTATTTACCTATCACACTAGATGTAGTACCACCAGGACATCCTACTGTAGAAAGGCAAGGGCCATTATTGCCTGCACTTGAAACATAGATGACATTGTGTTTCCACACAGCTTCATTAATTACTTCACAAATTCTCCTAAAGAGAGAGAAAAAAAGAATTCATTTAATCAACAATGCTGCTTGCCTCCCACAGACACTGGGAGTTCCAGCAGAAGCTGTGCCCAGTCACAGCATATGGGACATTAGCCATCCCACTTCCCACACCTAACAGATTTCCAATACTTAACCTGATCACAACACAGCTTCTAATTCCAAAGAACAGCAAGGATCACATAGCAAAATTAAAGTCCTTCAGATTATGCAGTATTCTAACTAAAAGAATTCTTATTTAATACTCTAAAAAAAATTTGCATCATAAATTACTCACAATCTTAACAGGTTAACTTCAAGATGTATTTTAAAAGTCAAATTCAACTGTGACATTTTAATATCTATGAATTATTTTGGCCTGGATAATACATTCTTATTTTTATGCAAAAACTATATTTTAATATAGTTTTTATATTTAATATTTAATATTAATATTTAATTTAATATTTTTAATATTAAAAAAGCTTATATTGACCACAGTAACACTCACCCAGAATTTGGCCAATGTGTTGCTTCTCCATAGCTATAGTTGACAAGATCACATTTATATTTTATTGCTTCTATCATCTGATAAAATCAAAAAAAAGCTTAAATATGACACTAGTCATAGGATGAGTCACTCACAAAAGACCACAGAACATGTGCTATAGTCACCCAAAAGAGAAGGCACAAGTTTCTCTTGATTTTACCAAACAAAACAGATGGATGTAAATTAAAACCTTTATCTAGATGATATTTTCCTAGTGGACACCTAACAGAACAAAGCCCGAGTTCCCAAGCAGCTTATCAGCTTGCCACGTTATAAATTAAGACATTAACCTAAGAGAAAGACAGAATCATTAGATCCCTGTCTCAAATGCCTGTCCTCAGTAACACAAAACTCCCTCTTAATAGACAGTTTGGTCAGATTCAAAACAGTCATGAAGACACTATCATACATATTCATGCTGCTATAGCAAAATCTTTTTATGGATCACAAATATAATTTTGTATTTGCCATTCCTTCTACTGTGTAAAACTTTCCTTATCTGCTTGCTATGTGGCAGAGTTCCTGAGTCTTTCACTGTTAGGAATGGCACTTCTCTCCCTCTTAAGGAATATGGTTAAAATCAGCTTAGCCACATGGTTAGACACTAGCCTCCATTCCAGAWTTATCTAAATGTTGAAGTTATTTGTTTATTCTATAATTACTTAAGTAACTATAAAAAGAATACTGACAACACAGAACAAGGAATATAAAATAAGCGTGCAAGTCACTTAGCCCACATGTTAAGTTAGCAGAAAAACTGCAGTTAGCCTGAAAAGCCTCATTAGAGCTCTAGGCAAGAGAAGCCTTTTACAGTAAAGCACYAGAAACGCTTGAAAAGGTATCCCAATTTTAAGAGTGGAGCATATTCCAGAACTATATAAAAAAGATTATAAGTAACAAGAGCCAAAAATGATCCAGAATAATCTACTCTTGAAACAATAGATTAACTATTTAGTGAAATAAACTCACAGCTCTTATTAGACCAGTGCCAGTTTCCATTGTACTTAGTCTTGTATCTCCAATCTTGATGGCAAGAATTTGAGCTCCAGGAGCCACACCATTTCGCTCAGGTTCCTCTGGAAAGTATCCAGCTGCTATACTAGCCACGTGKGTTCCATGCGCTCCTAAGCGGACAAAAAAAAAACACCCCACACATTGCCATATGCTTAGCAAGCTTCTTTTACACTAATTTAATATAGATCAAATCATTCTCARTTATTAAGGTACCAGTATATAAATGAAGCCTAGAYTAAGATCACTTGGTTTTAGTAGAGWATAACWTTTGTTTAAACAAAAAGCCATTAAACACGAGTAGTTTATAAAACAGAACAGCTGGGAAGGGAGGAGCAAGGAAGAAAAATAAGACTTCCCTGACACTAAATGCTCAAAAATAAAACTGAATGGGAATATAAAATGAAAAGTGTACTATCTTATACTATCAACTTAGGAATCGGAAGTTTTTTTCATATTAGTGAAATATGGATATTTTCATAACAAATCAGGTGTTCTTTACCCAAGACATACTATCTGAACYCTCAGCTTCCAAAATAAAAAATGATTACATAGACATACAAATGTGACTACAGTTGTTGGACTACAGCTATAATGACACCTGCCATCGTAAGAAAGCTTAGATAAATCAAAGAGCCAATTCCTTTTTGTTCGTGGATGTCTTAAAATGTCCWTAAGTCACTTTCTAATCAAAGCTGTAAAGGACAACTGAAAATTTAACAATCATTTGACTCTTAAAAACAGAACGAAAACATCAGAACACACACTCTGAAAGAAGGTTCAGTCTACTTAGGCTTATRTCAGTAAGGCGCAGGAGCATCTTCAAGAGTAACTTTAGCAAAAAACATWWTMTMTRYRYRTGYGCRCRCRCGCRCACACACACACACAGAACTCACAGTATTTCAGACAAAAACACAAGTTTAGCAATAAGATGTCATTATGAGTTAGACATTACGAAATGTGGATATTGGCCTTTAATGTCATACTGACGAGTGCTGTATTAATAAATCTCCGCGGGCCATCCCAGGTACCAGAATCAGGTCCCAACACACTATTTGGACAGCTGCTTCTTAGGATACCTGCCAAATAATAAGCTTCCTTAAAATGCATTTCATTTACCTCCACTTGTCACAATGGAAAGAAGGTTCCCATCATCATATATATTAACAGAGTAATTCAACATCTCAGATGTTCCAAAAGATCCATATTCCTGAGCCTCTTTGTAGGTTCTCAACACTGTACAGCTAGTTAAGTCACCACTCTCACTCGTATCTATGCAGGCTCTGTAGACAAAAACAAAACCACACCACACAAACACACAATACAAAGGTAACTAAAAAACTTCCAATTATTTTTCCCCCCCACACAAAAGAACCACAGAGGTCTCAAAAGACCTGGTTTTCTGCTTATGTTTCATTTCTCTAAGTCAAGCAGTATTTTTAAACATGGCTATCTACAGTCACAGTCAAAAACCTCTAAATAAACTGTTTCTCAAATACTATTAAACTTAAGTAAATCTACCTTTGTAAAGTAAGTATAAGAAAAAACAGGCACTTTCCTCGAGAAAGAAGTTCTTTCTAAAAGTAGCGGTGCAGTGTTGGTATTCAAACATCTTAGGCCTCAACAATTGTTTTGCATGATTTATAAGYGACAAAATTATCACATCACTTCCTGAACTTAGTGAAAAAAAAAAAATCAAGGCTTCTTCCTTTTGTTTCTCCTCCCTCACTGAGGGATARTAAAAGAGATTTTACTTTTTGCTTCAGAAAAAATATAAGCTTATACTTTACATTATACTATTTTCATCACACATTTTCTTCACCCATTTCAGTGACCTCTCCTAGATGGCACTCCACCCCACCGAACCCTTCAGGTTCTTTCTCTCATAAGAGTTCAAATGATACAGCACAATTATTTTAAAACAAAAAAAAATTTGAGWACTAAAAAGTCACAAAAATGAACATACTTCCTGAAGCAAACTGCTCTTTTTTCATGTAAAACAATGTTTTAAACAGGTTTGGACATTTACCTCCAGGTTTCTCCATCATTCCAAACTAGACAGTCATAGACAGGACCAGGATCACTATACTTTTTCTCAAAAGAATTCAACAGTTCTACTTGATTTTGAAGTTCTTCCTTTATTAATTTATTTACCTAATAAGACAATAAGAATACAGCTAAAGTAATTCTAAAATTATCACCACAGGGGGGTAAGTTACTACCACTAAGCTATACTCCTTTCAGATAAATTTTTGACGTAGTGAAACAAATGTAAAATTATTACAGGATGCATATATATCTAGAAGCTGAACGGTTTCAAGCAGTGCAGAACAATCTCGGTCTGTTCCGGTCCTTACTTTTTTATACTGACTGGTAAGTGATATGGAACTACTTTAAATAATTTGCTGAAATTGTACCTATTTTACAATAAAAGATAGTTTTCCTTAATTTTTAAATCAAGCATAGCAATGATAACATCAAAACAAAGCATATTAAAAATAAWACTGCATATATACATCTTAGAAATTATTGCATATAATACCATTTTCAAATTCAGTGCTAAGATGAGTAGTATTTTCCAACACTAAATAAACCATACAAGTATCTGCATTAAGACGTTTTAATCAAAAAGCAGATACAATTATCTTCCAAACAAGTCATAACCATCTTTCCCTCACACATCTAGTAAGATATTTCAAGTTTGTAAAGTTACTTGTTGTGACATTTATTTAGAAATATACAAACTTGGGAGGGAGAGCTGTGAACAGCATCAAATTCTTCTTGTTTCCTACAGGCCTCTGCCAGAGCCAGCCTGTGWACAGGATCCCAGAGTTTCTCCTTACGTTCTTTCTGTAGCACAAAAACAAAGTTTCTCAGTAAGTCGAAGAATATTCATCAGCATACGAAGAAAACAATCATTTCAGAATTCTAATTACACAGTGACTACAAACCATAACAATTCTATAAACAAGTGTTACACCCAAAAGAGCAAACAGTATTCATGAAAGTATTTTTGCAGCAAGGGATCACTGCACGCTCTTGTCTACTGAAATTATGAAAACACCCATTTCTTACACCAAGATGTAAAAGATCAATCAAATAATGGCTCTAGAGCTCTGGTCAGCAGTCTACATATGTTAGCAAGTCACATACACATGTTTAACCTCACGTCCCAGGAGAAGAACAAAAAAAACCCCACTGAATTATAACAAATGCACCAGAAGCAAACTCATTACCTGAATCCTCTCTTTGAGGGCTTTAGGATAGATGTCATAGCCATTTTTTATGCCAATGTGATATYTGCCTGAAGGATTTACCCAGGTTGATGGAATCTAGAGAATAAATTCACAAATTAGTTAACTAATTTCCCAAAAAAAAACAAAAGAAAAAACAYGCACCACACCTAACTTGCAAATATCATTATTTAATGACATAGCTCTGTGACAGTAATTACTGCACTAACTTTTAACATGGTATGACAGTTGCAACTCTGTTACTAAAGAATCACTCTCAGTCCATGTGGCACTGCAGCTGGATGTCTTGAAGCATCTGCTGACCCTCCTGTTCTTGAAACATCCAGCCCTAGTTGAGACCTTTCTGAGTAAAGAAAACACGCAGGAAACAGAACTACTATAAGTGAAACGACACTTTTTTTTTTTTTTTTAAAGGAGGGTAACAAGGAAGAAAGGAAGAATCTTATGATTAGCCATTGMTAAACATATGAATGTTTACCAAGTGTTTAATTTCATATCACGTTGCTGGTTTGATTCTCAGATCAGATTCACTAGTGTTAGTAACAGCAGGAAAAAAAATAGCTAGATTCACCTTTACAATCATTCACAATAAAATTCAGAAAACACRTGGTAGCATGGAAAGATCCAAACAGTCAACACTCTCAACACTTCACCCACATGAGAACTTGGTGGTAATATCAAGAGTCCTGTGCAGCTGAGGCCTCCAGGAGGTCTCAGGATAGGTACACTTTCTAAAATTCTTATTCTTAGCATTCCTCCTCTTATTATTAGTAAACACAGGTATCTTAGATAGGTGCATTTAAAAGATATCTTAAGTGAAATCTGTAAGATTCTCAGTTTCTTCAGTCTTCCAAACTGTTTTCCGTGACTAACGGAATGATTCCTCCTGTAGTTCACAGGAATGTAAAATACACGAGCATATTCACAAGCAGAAATGTGCCTTTAGATCTTTTTAAAGCACGTTAGCTTGCTTTCTTCCAACAACTTTCAAAGCTACATCAAAAGCTGATTTGAATAAAAGAGCAGCAAATTAAATGATTACAGAGTCTTCAACAAGGCTCTGGAGCTAGACACTTTGGTCTAGAACATCTGAGCGTGAAGACATATGAAAAGTAAGAGAAATCTATTAAACTAAGCAGTCTGCTTGAAGATGAGGGAATGCTGAATTAGGTTTGGATAGGTTCTTGTTAAAAAGAGAGAGGAAAAGAGAAAAGCACACCTGTAGGAACAAAAATTGGTACCAAATCTCTTGTTAGAAGAAAAAGTGCCCAGTGGCTACTCAATACAGTCTTACCTTTAAAGTTCTTCCAGAAAGACCAGTAATTTCTCCATCTTTAGGTTCTACTACAGTACATGTAGTTACATCACCACTGCCTGTTGTATCAATTATATCAATTATCTTGGGTTTCCCATCAGTTGTTATCTGAAAATATGAGCACAGAATATTTGAAGATGCAGTTGATTATTCTTCAACATAGAAACCATGAAATTTTTCATTTTGTGGAAAATAAAGAAATCAACTGAAGGGCATAAAGAGCTATCTGAAATCAGCTCTTTTTTTTTTTTTAATAAATCTGCACATCTTCCTCACTTTAAACAAACTATTAAGTCATTTCTAGAAAAGACTTACCAGAAAAAGAAGTTTAAAAAAAAAAAAGTTACATTAGTAAAGCTCAGAAGCCTATATTTAGAACCAGACCACCCAGTTAACTTTCTCCTGAATTTGCAAAATTACAGTTTTCTTTCAAGACATTTACAGCATTGCTTTCATCCTATTGCTCTGGTCAAACTTGACAGTAACAATGGTACAATCTCAAAATCTGCTGAAATGCACAAAGTTACATGTTTGAGCCTCTTAACTGAGTTTAAACCCAAAAAGGCACACAAAATATCATTATGGTATTGTCCTGTTACAATCATTCTATTTCAACTTAAACATTGCAAAATGTTAGGAGCTATCATTATATGCATCTAATACTGCTAGGGAATAGGTGACAAGACAGGTAAACTGCCTGTCTAGGAAGAGCAGTTTTAAAACCTCAAATTAAATGAAAACCAGCCTTAAATGCAGAAGACAACAGTCACKGGCCTACAGGGAAGAAGCTTATAGTATTTTAAGGGTAAGAATAGGAATTATAAGCGGTATTAGAGGACTTCAGAAGAGAAGGAAATACACAATCTTGTGGAACGATGCATCACAAACTTCTCCTGAAATTCTTTTAAAATTATGAAAAGCAAACTGCATTACAAGAAACACACCAAAAGACAAATGTGTCACTTAAATTTAAGATTATCCTATGGCAGTAATCTAAACCACCAAATAAACCTGTTATACAAGCTACAAAGCTACATCTATATCATGGAATATACATATGACARCTAGTGAAATCCTAAAGGATTATACTAAAAATGTCCTGGAAAGAAGAAACAAAAAGAAAATCTCTCAGAGGGAAGCACCTTCCACACAACTACCAAAAGCATATGACTCTCAACACATGTATTCCAAATATTCAATGCTACTTTCTTCTCATCATCATATGCTTCATCTAGTAGGGGTTAGATCATATCAGTTTACTTAGCAAAGAGACTACATTTCATAAACAGTAGTAGATCTTTGAAGAACAAAATAAATCGGCTTCCCACAATCTTCCCAACACTACCTATACAAGCAAATATACTGAATATCAAGCAAACAAACAAAAGAGCAAACAAAAAACCCTTCCTGTTCAGAGTAACAGCAAAACTTTCTGCTTTCTAGAATTTTAGTATTTGGTATTCTTGCCTATATGTCCTAATATTAATGCTGACCCTGCAAACACGGCAGGCAGATTAGCTCAAATCACCTTCTGGAAGCACAAGTTCAGCTACAGAAAATGGACAACAAATTATTTTATAAAGTTTACTCTGCTGATGCCAAAAAAAAAAACCAAAACAACCGTCAACCTTTAATGAACTCAGCAAATACCTATTATGATTCAGGGGAAAATAATTAAATAGCTACAAAGAAAAAAATATTAAAATAACTATAAGCAGGACACAGATTCTCATATTTCAGAAAGTAAGAAATATTGTTTTGAAGTTTGCTATGGAACAGTTCTCACTGCAGAACCCACTACTGTTAACTCTGTTCAGCTAATCGTGTTCAGTCAGGAGACCTGTTAAAGTGATAACCTGGTAATACAGCTACTGAACARCAGTTACGCAGTAGAGAAAATTTACTTAGAAACAATGCATGTGCATGGATTTACACCATAATTTTCTAGCATCGGTGGTAATTAATCCCTTCAGATGCCAGTCTCCACTCACAGAAAAGTCATCAGGTGGCCTTGAACAGAAGTTACACCTAAAAGATGAACAATAACTCATCTGCAAGCTTAACSCAAGGTTATCAGAATTGAGCATTTTTCAGTACACCTGTAAACAGAGTAGATTACTCAGTAACTGAGCGCAAGAAAACAAAAATGAAGTTGTAACCCAAGACTGCCTCTTCAACTGTAGCAAGTCATAACATAACAGGTGGCCAGAGCACAGATTGATGCTCTAGGGAACTTGAGTGGTTTTAAATGTTACTGCCTGGCCACAAAGTCTCAGTGCACCTCCCTGACCRCACAGTTCCTCACCCGCAGAGCAGGTCCACACGTGCACAGGAGGTGGTGCAACCCCAAACAACGAATCCTCACCTTTCAGGCCAGACATGGGAAACTGGAGAGTTTCGGKTGCAAAGGTCTAAGGTTCAAATCCTAATGGCAGCGGCCCAGTGAGATCCGTGGCCCTTCAGAGCCAAGTGAGTGATAGGGCTCCTGGTGCCCACACATAGCTGGGTGGCACACCGCCCACCAACAGTAACACTACAACAAAATCTGAAGAGTCCAACTCTTTTCTTTATCCTCCTCTCCCCCTTCAAGGCCTGTAATTCCAGAGGATAGCGGGGGGGAGGGGGGGCGGTTAATCAATTCAATACTTCAAAATAATTTACCTGTAAGAACTGTGTCAGCTGACCAGCTAGGTTCTCCCTTTAGAAGTAAGGGAGAATCACTATATGAAACACTTGAGACTGCTGGGAAGCCAAATTAAAAAGGCAAAAACAGACACACTTAAGTATATTCAGTATATACAATATCACTGATTTTAACTGATGTCTATTGCAGCAACAGGAGAAAAAGTTCATTATTGCCTTGTTGACAGCTGATAATCACAAAATAACTGCCAAGCAACAAAAGCATTTTTTACTCAGTGTTAGAAATCAAACTAACATAATCGCTACCACTAAAGGCTTCTTCAGAAAAAAACAGAAGTTAAAATAATTATTAAAATCTTAAAGGGCAATTCACACACATACAAAAGTGCCAAACCAAAAGAAGCAGAGGAACCAACTTGTTTGTCTTGAAATGCAGCAAGTAGCAAACAGCAACAACAGAAAAAGGGCAGGGTGGGGATGAAGAAATACAATACTTGCACAACCAAACCTCTCCATCAAAAAACACCTGCCTACATAGCAATTCATGGGGACACGTGCTTGAATGAGGCATTTCATTAAGAGCCATGACCAGGCAGTCAGGCTACATGTTCTCTGAAGGGGCTGGGGAGGGCAAGAAATCAGCAAACCAAAAGCACACCAGCTAACTTTAGTTTACCACTGGTATCAACAGGTGGAGTTGCAAGGTGAAAGGGCCTCTCTACAAAGCATTAGCACAAACGGTCCGGGGGGAAAAAACAAAGCAAAACAACAACAAAAAAACCACCAAGAGAGAAATACAAGCTAGATTAACACCTTGACGGTGAGCAAGCATAAAAAAACGCCACACACCACAAACACCATTTTTTTTATGTTTCTTCTAATATCCCCTCAAACTCACTTTCACGGACAGCAGGGYGAGTCTCTCTTTTCCAGAGGTCTCTATAAAATGCCTACTCCTCTAACTGGAATTTTAGCCTTCCCTTCGGAAAAACAGGGATACTACAGGATTACGATGAACCCTCACACTCTCAGCCTTGATCGTGCAAACTCGTGTTTTCTTTGTTCCTCATGCATGCAACCTCTAGGGATTAAGATTCATTGCTTTCACACATTAATCCTTTCAGGACTATGAACCTCCCGCTTCTCATCTTCCAAACTGCCTTTTGCTACTTTCTGGTCTGCCATGGCACTACCCTKTCTGCTGGCTTGCTGCCTCACGTTCTAATTAATCTTTACCTTACCCACAGCTTTATTTCTGCCAAGAATCAGGTTCACGTGAGTTTAACCCAACCTAAATTAAAGGCATCCAGTCCCACCTGCCTGTCCTTTCCCGCGACTTTTTGTCTACCTGAATTCCATGATGAGTCGCTTCAGAAAACTGAACTAAAAGATTGAAGTCAGGTCCCGAAACTAACTCCCAAAGGAATCAAATCTGTGCTAGTATCAAAGACAAAACAACAAAAGACACACCACGGGCTCCATTTAAATAAAGGATGCAGCTCCTACATAGGGTGCATACAAGTGTCTGACGCCTCTGACAAGAAAATATATGCTGACAAGAAAGTGGAAGCAACGGTGACATAAAATGTCATATACACAGGTTTTAGTAAAAATATCTTTAAAAAATACTGAAAGAATAAAATATGCAAAATTTCAGAATTAAAAATCACCTACACCTAATTTTACAAAACCTGGACCATAATGACGAACACGATGCTGCTACACTCCAAACTGATAACCTGATGGTAACATACTGTAAGAAAACAACAGTGAGAAAACAACAGTGACATCAAAGGCTTGCAAAGTTCGCCAAAAAATGCACTTTTTGGCCGAAAACATTAGGTGGCTGCTTGAAGCACCCTGCAACCACAGGAGAAGAGAAGAAAGAGGGAAAAAAAATAAGGAAAAAAAAAAAGGTAAAGTTTAGGGGAAACGGGGAGCACTCTCCAACGCGCCGGTTCTGTGGGAAGCGGCCGAAGGGGCCGAGCGGAGCGAGAACCCTCGCCTGAGCAACGGGCCCGGCGCCGCCTCTGCCCCCTCACAAGGGGCTCCGCGGAGCTCGCACGACGGCGACACACGCACGAGCAGCCGGAAGGGAAGGACAACGGAACACACGGAAACACGCCGGGCTCTGGGAGAGGCGGCAGGAGGCGCCTCCGGGCGCCGCTCCCGGCCGTGACTCAGGGGCCGCTGCCCCGCGGCGGCGCCTCCCGCACGCGCCCGCCCGTTACCTGCATGCCCGGCGCGCCCGGGTCCACGCCGGTGTCCAGCACGGCCAGCAGCACCCCCCGGCCGTCGAAGTCGGGGTAGCGGGCGAGGAAGGCGGCGGCGCCCGTCTCCTTCTTGGGCAGGAGGCCCTGGAACGGGAACGGCTCCTCCACGGCGGCCGCCATGATGCGAGCGCCAAGCCGGGCCGCGCGCGCCGCCACCGAGTGCGGGGAGGCGGCAGAGCGGCGCATGCGCGCGCCGCAGGGCGGCCCTCCCCGCGCGGCTGAGTCGGCCAATGAGGCCGCGCAACGTCCCGGCGCGCCAATGGGAGAGGCGGGAGGCGCCGCGCGGCGGAACTTGTGCTGGCGGGAGGGAGGCGGGGCTCCGGCGGGGGCGGGGAGGTCCCGCCGCCATTGCGCGTCCCCGGCGCAGAGCTGAGGGGAACCCGGGTGAAGGGGGCGCGGGCGGCGCGCCTGAGGGGCTGGGGGAAAATAAAATAAAATAAATAAAATAAAATAAAATAAAATAAAATAAAATAAAATAAAATAAAATAAAATAAAATAAAATAAAATACATCCTGTTGAGCTGGTTCTTGTGCACGAGAGACCCCTTATGTGCTTCAACTACCTTTCCCCCGCTCCGGGCGCCGTTATCTCCGTTACTGCGGGTACTTGATGGTGTTTACAGCGCGTTGCGATTTGTTTGGCGCCTGCACAGCTGCCCAGTTCTTTATTGCTAAGCAGAAAAAGAAAAAAAAAATTCAAGCTAAAGACTAYGGACAGCCCAAATAAAATGTTTGGTGAGATAGGTGAAGCCTTCCTCGTTAACAAAGATATAAAAGTTAATTTCTAGCCTGCTGAAATACAGAAAAGTTCTCAAGCCAAAACTGAACTCTAGAATCTCAGAAAACAAACTTTTTTTTTTTTTTTTTTTTTTTTT